>NC_028360.1:18949394-19297569 GCF_000741045.1 Vigna radiata var. radiata | reverse complement strand
ATAATTTAATATATTTTTAATATAGTAAATTAAATTAATAATTATTATTTTATTTTTTATTTTTACTATTATTATATTTTAATTTTTTAATATAATTATTATTATTATATAAATTATATTTTAATAATTATTAACATATTAATAATATTTGAATTTTAAATTAAATTAGATTATTATTAAGGTGGTGCAGAATGTTTTTAATAAGAGAGAGAAAGAAAATTAAAAGTATTTATTAAAATTAAAAATGAAACTTTTGAAAAGTTGGAGGTGTAGGATGAGATGTCAGAAAGTTAAAAGTGGAATTTTTGAAGGTGCAGGATGAAGTGTTGGAGATGTAAGATGAAACACTCTTATATATATATGTATATAACAACTAATTTTTAAATTAAATATCGTGTAGGCACTAAAAAGTATTCCACATTTTTAAAAATAAAAACATTCAATAACTTGTTTTATTAAATCATTCAATAACAAGATTCTACACTTGTTTTATTAAAAAAGAAATTATGATCAATGAATAAATTATGTGATAAGCAATTCATGAAATCCTTCATTATATATATATATATATATATATATATATATATATATATTTAAATGATAGAACAATTAATAAACCGGATTGTATGTAAAATGATCGAATGTCGTATTAACAAATTTCACAATAAATTAAGGTTAAAGAGTAACTAATGAAAAAAAAAATTTAAGTATGAAAAATTAATACACATAATTTATTACGAACATTAAATAAAAAATATATGCAATTTCCTTATTTAAATAATTTTTTTTTGTGAAAAAGTAATAATTAATAAAACTAGTAAAATAAATTTAATTTTCATAATATATGAAAGAAATACTAAAATTAATTAGTTACTATTTTAATTTGGATAATTATCTCATATATTTTAGTTTAGAGCTGCCATACATTTATCAACTACTTTTTATTTGCTTATAATGTAGGTAAACACGTAAATTTAATTATATGCATAAACTATTTGAATTATATATAGAGATAGAGAGAATATGACAGGAAGGAAGAGGGTCAAAATTAATAAATATTAATAAAATATTTAAGGTAGAAAAATATTTACTTAATGTCAAATTCTCACCAACAGGTACTCACATGCTCGGTGTTAATTTTTTTTAATATTATTTTAGGTCGTTATTTTTCTAATATTTAAAAAATAAAAATGCAATTTTAATATTTAAAAAATGTTATGCTTATGGTTTTATAAAATGTACTTTGTTTGGGAGAGAAAAGTCAAGGCAATGTATTTGGGAGGCGAAAACAAATTTGTGTGTTTAACTTTTATTTTTTTCCACTATCCTGTAAGATAAAAATGATAAAAATTATAATATCTTATAATTATCTTCTTATATTCTGAATTAAAAACGGGGGTTTCAAAACCTATTAAAATATATAATTCAAAAAGTATTTGAGTATTTTAAAAGGAGTAAAATTTCTATTTAAATGTGTCACCAACATTACAACTGGACATAGTACTCAACAACTCTACGCGTGGAAAAAGTTATGCCAATCAAGAAAGTCAAGAGTTGTCGACAAAAACTTATCATTCTAATACAATTGTTCTTTCAAATTATTAGGCTTAAATAATATATTTTTTATATAAATTATGTTCGACTTGGTATTTCTTTTTTCTAAGATATTGTTTAAATTTTCATTGGAAATAATCTGTCACGTGTTTATTTTTAATTATTTATTTTATTTTCTTAATTTAAGAAAAATTATTTATGTTTTAAGTTAATACTCTGTCTAATAAGTCAACATAAGTATCACTTTTCAAATCACCTTTTAGTATTATCAACATAAGTATCACTTTTCAAATCACCTTTTGGTATTATATGTTATATTCGATTTAGTTTTATTTTTTTTTTAATTTTATAATTAAATTTTAATTTTGTTATTTTTAAATTGAGACTATATTTAATTCTTACTAAAATTCACAATTTTGTGAAATATATTTTTTATTTTTAAATCAACTCAAATTATATTATTAGAATGTAATTATTATATTTATGTTTGATTTTCTTTTTCTACATATAAAAAATAGAGTTAGAATTGGTTTAAAAATAATGAATAACTTTTCTTTTAATTTTAAAAATAATGAAGATTTTTTTTTCTAAAATTTAAATTTGTTATTGAATTGAATAAAATTAACAAAATTTGAAACTAAATTAAAAACAAATTGAGACTAAATTAAAAAAAAAATTAAGAAAAATTGAGACTAAATTAAACAAAATTAAAAATAATTTGGACAAGAAACTAATAGGTTGCATGTATACTAACTTGACACATAGCTCTTACACTAACTTAACATGTAATATTAACATTGCCACATGATACAATTGACTTAAATATGAAAATTTTTATTTTAAATTAAGAAAAAAATTATAAAAGTAATAAAAATATTTAAAAATCACAAATTTCACTTGACATACCGTTTATCTTCTATTAACATTTTAAACAACATAATGAAAAAGTCTAAATTCAACAAAATTTATTAAAATATAAACTACATAGAATATTAAGAAAAAAAAGAATTTTATATTAAATAAAGTTGATGAAAAAAAAAAATTAAGCCAAATTATTACAATAGTGAAATTTGAAAAAATTACAAGAATCGATAATCTTATTGAAAAAATCACTAGTTGAATTTTGTTTTTGGCTATTATTAAAGCATGATGATATAATGTTCATTATTTTTGAGTTGAATGGGTGGCAGTGGTGAAAGTTTATCCTTCAATATCATTGTAATTAATATTGAAGGACCATGACACTTGTGGTGAGACAGATTTTAATTATCAACATGCCCCTCATAAAACACCTTTAATATATGTACATTGTATGAAACAAACACGTTTTATATTCCTTCTACTAAAAACGTGAAACTCTATCCTCAAATACCAAAAAGGTAATTTATATACTCATCAAAGTTCAACATATTTCCTAAATCGTGAAAATTCCATATCCCCTAATTGCAATCACAATTTCTCTTTTTAATGATTTCTTATTATTTGCCTCTTCAAAAATAACTATCCTTTATTTTATTTTGCATTAATTGTTTCATTTAAATGGAAACAGTGAGACTAATCAGTAATCAAATCGGAAGTCCCTGTCTTCAATATCATGATCTTTGACAAACTAAAATGTTATTTTTTCTATCTTTGGAAAGTAAAGTAAATTTACTGTTTTTATAAAATGTTATTTTTATAAAAATGAAAAAAATAGTAATCATATATCATAATAATAAGATAAAATCATCCTGTTTTACATAAAAGTATTATTGTTAATAGGAAAGTAAATAGAAAAAAGTTAACTAATATATAAGAAAAAAATCCACAAACAAATAATTTCAAGGTTTTAAAAGTAGTATAATAATAAATTATATGAATTTAATATTTTTATTTACTATAGTTTATGTTAAAATTGAGAAAAAAAATCAAAATTCCATGCAAGCAAGAAAAACACATAATTTTATATTTTCTAATTCTACTTTTAAGCTTCTAAATAGTTAGATAGAAATCTAGAGATGAAAAAGATAAATGAAAAAAAGAATAATATGGTATAAACAAAATAGTGTTAAGGTAAGTCTTATGAAATCTCTATCATAATTAAAAAAATACATGTATCTCCTATATTATATATATAAAAGTTTCATAAAGGAAAATTATTTTAAAATTAAATGTTTATAAACTTTGACATAAAATTAAAATTCATTATTATCCAAAATTTTGATACTTTTTAAGTTTTCAAACTTTAAAATAAATAAATATAATTATTTTAATCCGTTAAAATTTTTTATGTACTAAATATTTTTAATGGTAACATTTGAATTGTTTTTTCACAATTAACACGTTTTTCTTAAATGTTAACTTAAAAACATGTTTGATATTTTAAAAAAATTTAATATAATTGGATTAAAATATTATATTAATTTACTTTTAAAGTATATTTCAAAATTTTGGATGGATTCCAATTTTTTGTGGCAGTTAAAGTTGATATTTAATCTATTATTTTATTTATATTCTGTCATGATTATTTTTAATAAGTATATAATCTAAAATTATTATCAATTTTATGTTATGATTATTTCAATTCAAGGCACAATTGCAAATATTTATTTATAATAAATTTAAGGTTTTCTAATATATCCCCTGTACAATTATTGATTTGTTGACTTTAGGTAGTGAGACTTCCTATACTTGATTCTTCTCAATAGATTGAATATCATCCTTAGTAGCATGAACACCTAGCAACCTAACACCTAGGACTAAAATAAAGTTTCACAAGGTTAGTTTTACGTGAGTTTGGACCACTTGTACATAATCAACAAAGGTATTAAATGCCTTCTTTTTCATTTAATGCTGAGGAAAAAAAATTATGGAAAAATTGATCAATAGAAGTATATACATATACGTCTCTTATTTTCAGTTTGTAGCGTATGAAAAAAAGGATCGTGAGCTATTTTGTAAGTTACGTAAAGTCTTCATTAGGCAGGATGATAAAATTAAAGAAGGCAGTTTTAGATGAGTTAGGTACTTATTTAAGCAATGATGTTGGAAGTCCACATCGACTAGAGATGAGGTCATTTAAGTGTATATAAGTGGGTGCAAATCTCACCCTACAAGCCGGTTTTATAGAGTGGAGTTAGGTTTAAAGTTCACTTCTAACATGGTATTAGAGCTATGATTGGAATCCATCCTAGCGATTTCTGTTGTCGTTGGGTATATTGTTCCACCCGTTAACAGGCTCCTATCGGACCACCAATTAAAAAGTCTAATCCCACGCTCGAGATGTATATACCTCGGCGTGAGAGGAGTGTGTTCCACATTGACCGGTTTATCTCACCTTACAAGCTGGTTTTGTGGGGTTGAGTTAGGATTAAAGTCCACTTCTAATAACAAATGATACAATAAATATAAAACCCATACTCGTCCCAATGTATAAAGTTGTGGTGAAGGTTGATGGCATAGCACTGTTTGTAACTACCATCTGATACCAAGTTTCAGTTGTTTACTCCATCAAACGAAACAAGACTAAAGTGCCAATAAAACTTTTCCGAAACTAACAAGACAGAAAAAGGGTAATACAATGAACTCATACCTAATCTCAGATTCAAACGTTGTTGTCCTAATTTGCCGGTGCCGATGATGGGACTGTTTAAGTAGACATAGACCAAGGATGTTTATTGTATTATAAATTAAGGGAACAGAAACAAGTGAGAGAGAATACCGGCAAAAGCAGAGGGAAAAAGAGGCCAAAACAAGGCAATGGTGCTTCGTCTTTTTATTTTGTCAAAGATGCAAGGTCTCCTCTTCTCAGTTTCATTTTTACTTTACGATATTCACTTTCTCCCAATTAACATCTATTTCTTTTAGTTCTTTCATCCCACTTTTTAATGATTTTTTGTTCACTTAATTACCATCTTTCACTACATTTATTGAATTTCAACTTTAAATTAGCGTGCGTCATATAGGATGAAAAAACGCGAATGAATTATAATTATAGTTATAATAACAAAATTTCAGCTTGTTTATATAACTGGTTCAATTTTTAACTCAATTTGGCTAATGAACTAATTAGTTCCACAAAAATCAATTATGTTAGAGTTAGCTAGGTTTATTATATTATAATTTTGAGTATGTATAAAAGAGTTACTTTTTTTATTTCTTTTGATACAACTATTATATATAACATACAGGACCAGCGTGCTCAAACGCCACGTCCCCCATTTGTTCAGAAACCTCATTCTTTACAATTCTTCAACGTACCCAAAATACTCATTTCTTCAAAATACATCGGAGCCATCCATTTCTAAAGCCTTGCCCTAAAGCCAAGTCAGTTTCACTCAAAGCATATTCCAGCATGGTGAGTGTGTTTCACTTTTACACAAAATACAATACGGTCAATTCCAATCTCTACGTATTTTATATATTATCTTTTAATTAATTCAGCAACATTGATTTTCAGGATTTTATCCACGTCAAGCAGGCTTCGATATTGAAGGAAGCTAAGCATGCATGCAAGAAACTTATCAGAGAAAATCCAGTGGAGAGTTTGCATATGGTTGACATTATCCAAAGGCTTGGCATTGAGCACCACTTTGAAGAGGAGATTAAAGCAGTTCTTCAAAAACAACAATTGATATTAAGCAACCATCCCTGTGATTTTTTCAATAGCCATGATCAACTCCATGAAGTTGCACTTGCATTTCGCTTGCTGAGACAAGGAGGTCATTATGTCAAACCAGGTTTGAATGATTTTAGTTAGACAAGATAATAACTTTTACCAAGTTCACGAAGATTGCATACATACTTATAATAAATTAAAATTTCATAACTTATTACACCACAAAAGTAGAAAAAAATATATCAAATATAATTGTAAAAAATATATTAACATATAAATATGGAAAAATAATTTTCTTATATATAAATGTAAATTATTAAGGTAAATAACGAAATATGCAGATTTATTTGACATTCTGAAGAGCGAGAAAATAAAATTTAAAGAGACATATGGTGAAGATGTTAAGGGTCTCACTGCCCTGTATGAAGCAAGTCAACTAGGAATTGAAGAAGATAGCCTTGACGAGGTAGGGTACCTCGTCTTTCAACATCTTCATGCATGGCTTACAAGACATGAAAAACATTCTGAAGCTATATATGTTACAAACACTCTTCGCTGTCCTCTTCATCATGGATTATCAAGATTCAGGGACAGAAGCATTTTTCCAATTCAGTTCAACACCGATAATGAATGGATCACCTTCTTAGAGGAACTTGCTGAAATCAATTCCTGCTTGGTTATGTTGATGAACCAGAAAGAAATCATTGAAGTATATAAGTAAGTTTCATAGCTATCAGTCCCTTTAGAAGTAATGTGTTCACCTTTCATTGGCTATTTAAATACATTTTAACGTTAACAGATGGTGGAAAACCCTTGAAATGGCGAAGGAGGAGAAATTCTGTAGTTACCAACCTCTTAAATGGTACCTGTGGCCCATGGCGTGCTTCACAAATCCATGCCTTTCAGAACAAAGGATTGAGCTCACTAAATTTATCTCTCTAATCTATATTGTTGACGACATTTTCGATGTTTATGGGACATTGGACCAACTTACCTTATTTACAGATGCTATTATTAGGTATTTATATATACATGTATATATTATAAATTTAGATCTTCCTTAATTGCAATGGCATTTTTTATGATACTACTTCACTATATTTAGAAATTTCGGCATTTCTTTTCCTTTAAAATTATGTTTTGGAATTTCAAACTTTAATATATATAAATAAACATTTAAAAATATATCTCTCTTTTTTCCATGCAATTGACTTTATAATCGTTTGTAACATATTTTATATAATTTTAAAGAACCTCAAATTTTAAAATTTTTCTTTTCTATTAAGATTTTTTTCCCTTCAACTTCTACTGCTTCAAAAATTGGCTTTTTACAATCGTTTGATTTCTAATCCGAGTCATATATACGAGGTTTATATTCTCACAACGAATTGATTTCTGTCGTTTCAGATGGGAATTAGGTGGTACAGAGCAGCTTCCAGACTTCATGAAAATGTGTCTGAGTGTCCTTTTCGACATGACCAATGATGTCGCAGAAAAGGTCTACAAAAGACATGGATTAAACCCTATAGATACCCTAAAAAGATCGGTAATAGTCAACTTATTGTATTTTAAAATTTGGCGGATTTCATTTTTGCGCAGAAAGTTTTGTAAAGTAGGAGGAAATGTAAAAGTGATGTATTTATATGTTTGAAACAGTGGGTGCGATTGTTGAATGCTTTCATGGAAGAGGCACATTGGTTGAGGAGTGGTGATTTGCCAAGGTCAGAGGAGTACTTGAAGAATGGAATCGTGAGCACAGGACTGCATGTGGTGCTTCTCCGTGCATTCTTCCTCTTGGATGAGTCTATAAATATGGAGACTGTTGCTGTTATGGATAAGTTTCCTCAAATTGTTCATTCAGTGGCAAAAATTCTTCGTTTATCTGATGATTTGGAAGGAGCCAAGGTACAGATGCAAGGAAGTGTTTTGTATCTATGTTAGATTCTAAACATGTGATGTCCTAACTAAAGACTGAAAAAAAAAATGCAGAAAGAAGAAGAGAAAGGAGTTGATGGGTCATATCTTGATTGCTACATGAATGAACAGAAGCACGTTTCGGCTGAAGAGGCACAAAGCCATGTTTGCCATTTGATTTCATCTGAGTGGAAATGTCTCAACCGACAATTTCTGACCCAAAATGAATTGCCGTCATCATTTACCAATTTCTGCCTGAATGCAGCTAGAATGGTACCTTTGATGTATCATTACACCACCAATAATGCATGCCTCTCCATAATGCAGGAACAGGCCAAGACACTGCTTCGTAATGCTGGTACCGAGACTGGATGATGTTTTCCAGTTCATTTTTATTTTTATTTTCAAATTATTCATGTATATGTAACTAAAATTATATACTATTTTACTATAATACATACTCAAAGATGACATATTTTAGTTTACAGTAGAAGTAATTAGTCTAATAATATAAAAAAACTAATTCAGAAAAAACAGTTAGTAGTAATAATGTAAACTATTACAGTGAGAAAAATAACTTGATATGGTTAATTTAACAACTCAGTACATATTTGTGATTCCTACGTATTTACGTGTTTATATTATTCTCAAATAACTTGATATGGTTAATTTAACAAGAACAATCTTTAACACTTAGCAAATTTAGAATTAAGGAAAACTTTAAATAACTATTTTATTAGTTATCATCTTATGAAATATTAGAGAAATAGTATTTTATTAAAAATTATATATCTTATGACAAAAATAAAATATTACTCCATAATATATGAAGTAATTATATATAAAATTTTAGGATTCACCCCAAAAAGTTAGATGTAAATAAGAATAACTCTTTTTACATCTTGATTATAAGTAGGATGTAAAAGTTTCTTTTCCATTTTGATCAAAGAAATCCGATATAAATTTACGTTTCTCTTTTCTTCCTAAGAACTTAATACTTAATTGTTTCACTTTTTTTTTTTTCCAATGACAACCATAAGTATGGGTGGAGGCTTCATTTCTTCATCTTTTATGTATGATTTCTTTAGAAAAATAGTTATGTTTGATTGTATTCATATTTTGCATCAAGGTTAGTTATCTAAACCTCTCCCTTTATTGCTAATGTGCTTTTCATTATGGTTGTCAGTGTTCTGTGGTTGTTGCTTTGATTATGATTATTTTTTATCTATTATTTTCATTTGTGTTTAATGTACGTAGAGCAAAGCCATTACAGTGTTGTTATTTTTTTTTTCACATTCAACTTTTATGCCAAAACCATTTATTTTTTTATAAAAATATGAAAAATTTGCTTCGTGTGTTATAAGATCTTACATAAACTTACATTGGATATGTCGAACAAAATCCTAAACATGAGTTTACGCTATTCCTACATATTATATAGACATCAGATTATAAATAAATATAAAAAACAAAAGAATATATAAGATATAATTTTTTTTCTATGATTATTGTTTTCTTACACTATATATTTGAATTTAAAAACATTCATTTCCTTATTTAAAAAATATTATACTATTTATTAAATTCTCTTTATTTAATCTCATTTCATACCAATTTACCGATCTTTTTATTTTAATACTATTAAAATTAGTATAAGTTTTAATATTAATCCAAATTCTGTTTAATCATGCAAACTTAATCATTTTAAATATTGCTAATAATAATAGTAACCTTGTCATAATTCAACACAACTATTCCAATTTTTTGAAGGTATGGAGAAGATCTTCCACTTCAAAATATCCATCATTGGTACAACTCATTAAATCTACTGTTTAAGCAAAATTATTGCTTATCTGACCATTTCCAGCATTGTTTACATTTTACAAGGTCCTTCAAAACTCTGATCGTTTTGCTTTTGGAATATGTTTTTAGGATCTGACAAGCAAAAATTTCAAAATCAAAGTTGAAAATATTATTTCTGTCACCAGCGCGTGTGGAGAACAGGGAATAAGATCATGCTGTGATAACTGATTACAACTTCTTTTTTTCAAAATAATTATTTTTTCAAATGAATATATTGGAACAATATTATTTTTAAATAGATCTATTGAAACATTATTTTCCTAAATACATCATTTATTTATTTTTTGCTTTTCTAAAATGGAAAAATTAAAAATTAAAAATATTATTTTTATCATTTTTTAATTTTTAATTTTTTATTTTTCCTTTCCATTTTAGAAAAAAAAAAGACAAAAAGAAATATAATAGGTCCATTTAAGAAAACAATGTTCTAACAAGCCTGAAAAGTAATGTTCTAATAGGTGTATTTAAAGAATTTTCTTTAAAGAAAAACATTTTGTAAAAAGAATCTAGTATTTTCAAGTAAATATTATTACCTTTTAAATTATTATAGATATAATTATTGTTTTTATAAATATTCAGTAAAAATAAAATAAGATTGGTATTTTTTATATACTAAAGTTAATGTATACTTAAACTAATTTAGGAAAGCTATTTTATATTGATTTTGTTTAGTATAATCTATAATTTTACTTTATAAAATACTTTATTTTTAAAACAATTACAATATAAGTTTATTCAAATATTTTGAAATGTTGCATTTCTTTGGAGAAAATTAATATTAAGTAAGAATGACTTTTGGACAAAATCTTAAGGATGAGAAGCCTCGACATGTAACATCTAATTATTCTCTGTCTAAAAAAATATTCACATGTCTCATTATTCTGTTCATTTAAAAGAAAATGTTACTTGTGAATATCAATAAATTCATTTTCTGAGATTTATAATTGATATATCATAGATAATTGTAGATACTTGTTATCTTTTTCTTTTTTATTTTTAAGTAAAAATAATTTTAAAGTATAATTTAAATAAAATTTTAGGTTTAAACCTCTTTTTGGTCCCTAAGTTATAAGCGGATGTTCAGTTTAGTCCCCATTTTTAAAAATGTAAATCTTTGGTCCCTAAGTTATAAAAAATGTATCAAATGAGTCATTTTTTTGACTTGAAATACTGTTTTTGGTTCTAAAGTGCTGTTATTATTAAGAAACAAATCAGAGCAATCTAAAGATGTAGCAGTTGTTAAGAAACAACCAAAAACAGTATTTCAAGTCAAAAAATGACTCATTTGATACATTTTTTATAACTTAGGGACCAAAGATTTACATTTTGGGACTAAACTGAACATCCGCTTATAACTTAGGGACAAAAAGAGGTTTAAACCTAAATTTTACGATAAAATAGTAGTGTAAATGAATTTAATCTTTCTAACAAAAAATTTAAATAAGTTGTATTGTAAAGTATAAGTTTCAAAACAATATATATTTAAAAAAATAATTTTGTATATCTAAATATAGATTAATAATATTGGTGGATAATTTTTTTTTTCATCTCGTGGTAGAGATATTCCATTATCTTTTGTGGCCATTATATATGTGACAAACATGGTCCATTATAAACGACAGATGTGTCTGTTCATGGACCAATTCACATGTGTATGTTAACAATCAAAATCATCATATTTTGTTTTTTATAAAATGGCTTTTACTAATACAAATACTATTTATAGTTTAGAATAAAATGGTTCTTTTTTTTTTAATTTTAAAAAATACTCAAATTGAAGATGGTGCCCACAAATAGTTTTAAAATATCTGCAGTTAATTTTGAAAACCAGAGAATGTTGGGGCTCTTCCTATGATATAATTGCTCCCTACGTTCTGAAACATTTAAGCCAATAATATCCCTGTTGAGTTTTTCTTTGGACTAGATGTGAAACCATTTGAGGAGTGCAGTTAATTTGGATTTAAAAAATGACATAAAAAAATAAATTCTTTTTTTTCTTCTTAAGAATATGTTGTTATTAAAGATTTTTCAAAGACTGTTATAATTAAGATTTTTTAATTTAATTTAAAAAACAAAATAAAGTGCTAAGTCACTTTTAAAAAATATTACAAGAATTTTAAGGATTTTATGCATTTAAAATAAAATAATTCATAAGTGCATAGTATATTTATCTTTATATGAGAAAACATATCTGTCTATTATTTTATCAAGTAAAATTACAAAAAATTAAAGTTCAATCTAATAGAGTTATATATTTAACTATTTTTAAACAAATTCAATTAAATATATTTTATATATTAGTATTTGAAATTATTCAACTAACGAAAAAATAAATATTTATTAAATTGTCTAAATTTATAAAAATGTCACCAAAAGAAATAAAAAAAATTAAAAAGAGAAAAAAAAAGTGCTAGATAGCGCGATTTTAACCAAAAAAAATTGAAAAGGGAAAACAAAAACATGTTTATAATGAAAAATAATAATAATAGAAAAGTAAAAAAAAAAAAAAACATGGCTGTATGACAAACTGAAATATTTATGCTCAAAATATATCAACTCTTAAAAATTAACTAAAAAATTATCAATCTCAAGCTTTGATATTGACACCTCTGCTTTTTATTTTATTTTTCTTTTATAGCAATTGTTTCGTAGTTGTGTCACTATATTCTTTTAATCAATAATTGCTTTTTTGTCACAGTTTCATGTACGACAACTGCCTTTAGTTTTTTTTTTTTGAATAAAAAGATAAGATATTCCATTGTTGCATGATAACATATTTGTGGTTCAAAATATATGTTTGAATTTCTCTTAAAAGGTGGAAAATTTTGACTTACTAGAATGGGATTGGGATTTGTATATATAGATGAAGAAAAAATTTCAGTTATATATTTCCATAAACATAAACCAACAAAAATAGGGTTGTTGCCTATATGCAATCCCTTATTCACACCTTTGAGATACGTTTTTTTTGGAAAACTAATATTGTTTATTCAATGTAAAAGGATCATATAATACTATTTTTTTTCAATGCATTCTAATTTAATTTATTTAGAACAATTATAGATGATTAAAAATTGTTGATTTATTTTTGTATAATCTACTTATGAGAAATAATGAAAAAAATACTTTTATTTCAGTTTTTATAAAATTAATTTATAAAATTAAATTATACCTGTTTTTATTTTTATATTTATTTATATATTTTTTATTTTCATTTTATATTAGTTCCATTATCACATTAGCGTTTCTTTATAATTGTGATGTAGAAATATTTTAAAATTACTAGGGGGAACGGTAAGCCAAGTGAAAAACAATATGACGTGGAATCTCTACTTTCTCGTGTTCTGGAGATTTCAGTCTTATGGTAGTAGAATAAGGAAAAATTTTCTTTAACAACCTTTTTTTTTTTTTTACAACCTTTTAACAACACATACATGATAATTTATGATTAATTCGTTTCAAATACTTTTTTAAAGATAAATTTAAACATATCAATAAAATGATGACACATGTCTTATTGTAAAAAAGTGGTTAAAAAAAATTCTCAAATATCATTATCCGCAGAATAAACCAGTATTAAATTAACTTTCATACTTTTGTTCTTAAAATAATTATACAATGAAAAAATCGTGAAACACAACATCATCAAACTAATTAAATTAACTTATCACCTACTATCTTTGACTTGTCTAACCCATTTTAGACTACAAACCAAAGCAAAACTCTTGCTGTGGGGGTATAAATACACTCTTGTTTATTCCTTTCTTCACATTTATAGTAGAAGGCAAACCACCACTGTTACGCAAACACTACATCCGTTTTAGCTATGGATTTTTCTGTGCGTACACAACTAAAATTCTAGTTCTGTTAATCATCTTCTCATCCCACCAAGGTTTTCTGAATTTGACACTTTTATTGACATTTTCAGGATGATATTTACATCAAACAAGCTCTGGTTTTGAAGGAAGTTAAGCATGCATTCCAGAAACTTGTCAGTGAGGATTCCATGGAGAGTTTTTATGTCATTGACATTATCCAGAGGCTTGGCATCCAACACCATTTTGAAGAGGAAATTGAAGCCGTTCTTCAGAAGCAACTCTCCGTATTTAGCAGTCATCTCAATGATTTTGCCAATGGCCATGAACTTCATGAACTTGCACTTCAGTTCCGTTTACTTAGACAAAGTGGTCATCACGTTGCCGCAGGTTGAAATTATCTTCACTCTCTGCATATAAACTGTTGACCAAACATATGGACCTGCAATATTTAACTCACATTCTTTATTCATCTTTATCTTTTCTTTTTATCATATTTATATTACTTTTTAAGTATCTAGTCACTACTGATGCTACATTGGTCCATTTGTGACCTCATTCTCTCTATGATATCTAATTATGTTAAACTGTAAATTTTAGAATGACAAATTAACATGAGTCACGAGTAATATTAAAAAAAGAAACTCTATTTAACCGGCAATAGTATGACATGGGAAAATTATTTGAAGTCTTTTACGCAAACATATTCACAGATCATTTTAGTAGAGCTTAGTTTTTGTTGGAATTTGTTACTAAATGCTAACCAAAGCTACCAACTATATGGATTTGTAGATGTATTTGACAGCTTGAAGAGTAATAAAAGAGAGTTCAGAGCTAAATATGGTGAAGATGTGAAGAGTCTGATTGCCCTGCAAGAGGCAACCCAGCTAAGTATCGAAGGAGAAGATAATCTTGATGATGCAGGTTGTCTGAGCCGTCAACTTCTTCATGCATGGTTGAAAAGACATACAGAACATCATGAAGCTATATATGTTGCTAACACTCTTGAGGATCCACTTCACTATGGCTTATCAAGATTCAGGGACACAAGTGTAGTTCTAAGTGATTATTACAAGACCAAGAAAGAATGGACATGCTTAGAGGAACTTGCTGAGATAAATTCCTGCATAGTTAGAACGATGAACCAGAAGGAAATCATTCAAGTTTACAAGTGAGTTTTATAACTTATAATCCACTTTGAATGTTCATTTTAGCAACAGTAATCAGAATTTTACATTAATTAACAGATGGTGGAAAGATGTTGGAATGGTGAAAGAGGAGAAGTTCGCTATGTATCAACCTCTGAAATGGTACATTTGGCCCATGGCATGCTTCACAGATCCAAGCTTTTCAGATCAAAGAATTGAACTCACCAAATCCATCTCTCTAATCTACATTATCGATGATATCTTCGACGTTCATGGGACATTAGACCAACTTACTATATTTAGAGATGCTGTCAATAGGTATTCACCAAAACCTCCTTTACAAACAAAATCATGATGAGTTTTATTAAATCACTTTTTTTTATTTATATTTTTAAAATATCAAATCAATAAATATTTCTAAAAATTCATTTTGTATATTATTAAGATTTTTCATCTTAAATTATAACTTTAACCGTGCTAATTTTTAGGTTATTTTATATTTTTATTTCAAATCTTAATCCACAACAACAGTATTTATTTCTTTTTAAATTTAATCTTCTCCCCATCATTCTTACCTACTTTTATTATTACTTATTTTGAATCAGTAATACGTATCTTTCTTATAATTTTATATTGTAATTAAATTTTAAAAATTTGATCAAACTAAATTATTTTTGCAATGATTTCTCCTCTCACATAAACTATAAGTCTATATAACTAGTGAGGTTACTGCACCATAAAATCAGCAATTCAACAACGTAAAGAGAGAAGGAATATACTTTTATGTGACAAACGAGTAAACACAACTTTGACAATGTTGACAGAAGAATACACGGAATTTGATGCTGACGTTGGCGGTCATATATTATATTATATAAAAGAAATCTTACTTTAACGCATAAGTTTTTCACATTAATTTAATACTCTTTCATTTTTTTTAAATACAAAAATTTAGTTTATAATTAGTTTACTTTAATACAAATATTTCACACACTATTTACCTAACTCATGTTTTTTTTTTTCGAATCATCTTATATTTCTTAATCTATATTAATTTTCCTATTCTTCTTTTAGTTTCTTTTTTGTTCTGGTTTAATGATACGACTTAGGTGTACACAATATTAGTAAGAAATAATCAGACTTTTTTTAATAATTCAAGATCAATTTATGAACCTCATTTATTTCAACTTGTAATAAAAAAAAATATTCTGTTTTATCTCATTACTTTCTTCTATTATATACTAATAATTTTATTGAGAAATTTGTGGAGAGAGATATTACAACAAAAAGGTTTAAGTGGATGAGCTGCTAGATTTTAGCATGTACCATTTCTTTTGATATTCCATTCTTATGCTTGCAAATAATTAGTTTGTCTCATTTCAGATGGGAATTGGGTGATACAGAGGAGCTTCCAGACTTCATGAAAATGTGTCTAAATGTTCTTTTCGACATGACCAATGATTTCGCCGAAAGGATCTACAAAAGACATGGATTAAACCCAATAGATACACTAAAAAGATCGGTAATAGTCAATTTATTCTATTTAAAATTTGCTTGAAAAAGTTGTAGAAAATGAAGTATTTATATATATGAAACAGTGGGTACGATTGTTGAATGCTTTCATGGAAGAGGCACATTGGTTGAGGAGTGGTGATTTGCCAAGGTCAGAGGAGTACTTGAATATTGGAATTGTGAGCACAGGAGTGCATGTGGTGCTTCTCCATGCATTCTTCCTCTTCGATGAGTCTGTAAATATGGAAACTGTTGCTGTCATGGATAACTTTCCCCAAATTGTTCACTCAGTGGCAAAAATTCTTCGTCTATCTGATGATTTGGAAGGGTTCAAGGTAAAAAGACACACGAAAGTGTTTGTATTTATGTTACATTGTAAACATGTGATGTCCTAACTTAAAGGTTTGAAAAAAAATGCAGAAAGAAGAAGTGAAGGGAGTTGATGGGTCATACCTTGATTGCTACATGAATGAGCACAAGCACATTTCAGCTGAAGATGTCCAAAAACATGTTTGCCACTTGATTTCATCTGAATGGAAACGTCTCAATGGACAAATTCTGATCCAAAATCAATTGCCAACATCATTTACCAATTTCTGCTTGAATGCTGCTAGAATGGTACCTTTGATGTATCATTACACCACCAATAATCCATGTCTTTCCATCCTCAGGGAACAAATCAAAATGATGGTCAATATGTAGTTTCTATGGTCATGCTTTGCTTCACCAATAATTACAGATGTCATATCTCTTGTTTGTGGTTTAATTGAGAAGGAAGAAAAGTTTCATTCTCATTTTGTTTCTCATCGCTTGGTATATCTTAGCTCATGTCAATTCCAATTTTATCAATTCTTCCATCTTATAAAGTATTTGATTTAATTTTTAAAATAATATATACATCTATATTAATTATTCCATTATGTCAACATGCATGCAATCTGAACAAGAATGTGTTTTTTATACACTCTTCACAACATTACTAGAAAAAAGAAATATATAACAAATAAACGGTTTGTTTGGAATAATAACAAAGTAAAAAAAAAACACAAATTCCCAAAAATAAATAATTTTTTTTATCAAAACTTGTATTTTCAACTGTTTTACAATATTTTTAATTTATAATACATCATTTTTTTAGCCACTGTTTTATTTCAAGCTATTTATTGTTGATAAAGAAAGAAAGACGTTAAGGATTGACATGCGTGGAAAAAGAGAGGTAATGAGTTTAGACTCCCTGCATACATGAAGAGAAATTATGAGTGTGTCATTGTATGTTTATACATGGATGTGATGCTAATCTTTAGTATATGTAATGATATAGTGTCTTAAACTAAGTTGTTTTTAGATTTAATTTTGAAATAAAAAATATGAATAAAACCAATATGATTTTAGGAGTTAGAATAATAAAGAATAGAGATACTTTTTTATTATCTCAAGAATAATACATTGAGAAATTTATCAATAAATTTGGATATTATAACTTCAAATTAAGTATCACTTATGATGTTTACTTTAAATTAATCAAAAATAGTGAAGAATATATTTCTCAACCCTAGTGTGTCAAGATAATTGAGAATTTATTTTATTTACTCTAAATACATTTTAGTGTCTTAGGAACATTGAGATGCACTTATAATGCTTATGCAATACTTAATACATTATATAATTGAATATGGTAGATTTTCTGCTCCACTAGAGTGGTATAATGATGTTAATTGTGTTTCTAATTTAGATGAGACAAAAACAAATACTTATTGCAAAATCAATAATAGAATTTGAGTTTATTACTCTCAAAATTGTTTGTAATGAAGCTCAATACTTGAAAAATTCTTTGCAGATATTCTACTACGAAGGAAACCAATCTCATCTATATTAATACATTGTGATTATCAATCGTCAATTATAACTAAAAACAAAAATTACAATGAAAATAACAAACATATACAATTAAAACATAATTTAAGGAAGAAATTACTAAAAAACAAAACAATAATTTAGTTTGTGATGTGAAATTAGAACAAAACCTAATAAATTTTAAGATGAAACCCTTAAAAAAGAAATTTAAATTTAAGAAATTTAATTTTAGAAAAATGGAGAAAAATAAAACTGAATATGAGTAAAAGTAAATTATTTGTTAGTTTTGATAATATTAAATTCATTTTAAATCAATTCTGTTTATTAGTAATAATGTGTATCTGAATTTACTAGATAATTATGGCTCAAAATACAACAACATTAAAAATTAAGTAAACACCAAAATTATCACTCATGTTTTGATATTGGCTACTCTCTTTTTTTTTTTTTTTTTTTCTTTTATGAGCATTGTTTAGTAGATGTGTCCATTCTTTTCGTCAATAATTGTGTTTTGGTCACAGTTTTGTGTCGACCACTACCTCTAGTTTTAGTTGTGGATAAAAGAACATAAGATATTTCCATTGTTGTATGGTAAAATATTTGTGGTTCAAAATACATGTTGGAATTTCTATTAAAGGTGGAAATTTCACTATCGTCATAAAGCATAAACCAACAAAAAGAGGATTGTTGTTTAATCCCTCATTTCTCGCCTTACTTTTTGACTTATCGTCATAAAGCATAAACCAACAAAAACCATAAAACTATAATACTGTTTACGTATTCTAAAAGGACCATATATTTATAATAGTCATTTTTTCAATGCATTCTAATTTAATTTATTTATAATAATTATAAATGATTATAAATTGTTAATTTATTTTTCCTAATAATCATTTTATAAAAAATAATGAAAAAATACTTTTATTTCAATCATAAAAATACACTTTAAATATACCTCAATTTATTATTAAAGATAAACTTTAAATCTAATTTAATTTTATATAACTAATTTAAAAAAATAAATAAAGATATATATAGTTAACCCGGATTATTATAAACTCTAGGGATGAATGCAGCTTCACCCACCAACAATGTTGGTTTGCAATGATTTAAATCTAATTTATGAAACATAAATCTAATTTATGTTTCAAAAATCGATTTTTCTTATCTGAAATTATATATATTAATTAGAATTAGACATTAATAAATTATTGAACAATGATTTAATCACACCTAAAATAATAAATCTAATAAATATCAAATCAAATTATATTATGAGTTTTTTTTTTTTTCTGTAGAAGATATGAAAAACTTGACATGCCTAAAAACATCCATTATTGCATGCACAATTAAGAGAATGTGATGTGAGTGAGCCTTTGGAATTTAAAAAATGGATGGGCATTTACGTCAAATTCTAGGGGCTGGCTTTTTCACACTCTCATAATATAAAGGATTTGATTTAATTGTTAAAATAATAGACTATATAACATGTGAGCCATGCCAATAGGCATTTTTACGTTATGTTTTTCATTCTTCCCTCCAATAATTGATTTTAAAACCCTACACATCTATACTAACTATTCTATCATGCCACAACTCAACAAGAACGTGTTTTTATACACTCTTCACAACATTACTAAAAAAAACATAATTATAAGAAATAAACTGTTTTTTCGGAATAATAAGTAAGAAAAAATAATTATTCAAAAGTAAATCATTTTTGTGTATCTAAACTTGTAATTTGTGATTTGTTTTTACAGTATTTTTGTTTCACAGATTTTTTTTTAATTTCTTTATAAATAATTCTTATTAAATGGACATAATTTACTTTATACATTAACTTTCGGTTCAATTAATAGAAGACCCGGACAAAACTATTGAGGTAGAGTTTAAACTACTTTTTGAAAACCCTTGAAAAATATGAACTTTTAATGCGTGCAAATTTTTGGAGCATAATTATAGTGTTAAATAAAGGTGTAGACATTTATTTATAGATAAATAATAAATTTTATTAAAAGGTACTAGTATCACACATGTGTATATTATAGTCTTTAGATTATATCATCCTATGGTGAGAAATTAAAGTGTGGAGTATAGTTCGTTATTTAGAGAGGCTAAATTAACAAAATATATATGTAAAGAGAAATATCCAATATAAGTTTCTCAAAAACATTTTTTTATAAGGGTTTGTTATTTTTCTAAGGTAGAAATACAGTCCAATACCATCAATATATATGGAATGAGGATAGCAATAAATACAAAAGTTAGAATCAATAAAGTACTAATCATCAAAACATCAAATTCTACATGGCTTTGGGTTTACACTCAACTGTGCTATTTCATTTACAATCAGCAAGCCCAATTTTAAAGGGCCTTACTAATCGCACCAACAAAACATACCCAGATTTATTTGCTCTTTGGTAGAACATAAAGTTTATTTATTTTAAACCCAATTGCAGCATTTTGGATTCAACCGGAGTACAAATAAGGAGAAAATGTCTGTAAATTTACCAATCTTATTGGTGGATAATATGTTTTTCTTTTGAGACCTTTATCAGACTATAATTAATGGGAAAAAATTAGGAACACCTTCAATGTGATTTGTAGTGGCATTTTCACCCTGTTAGGAAGATTGTAGAAAGAAAAAAAAAAAATCAGTTAGAAAGATTCTAACAAGCAGAGAACACATTTGAACAGCCTATCAGAAACATCTGTGTCATAAGAAACATACCAGAACTAACTTGGGACCACACCCAAATAAGACCCTCAAAACATGCATCAATGTACTTTCTATCTCTTCTGTTTCTCTGACATGATGCCTCTATGAAAACCATTTATATAGCCACCAACCATGCTCAGTTTACACATCCCTTTCCCCAAAACCCATCCTGCAACCCCACAAATGGAGTATGAAGATGAGGATTGGTTATGTGTAACTATGGAAGAGTTTTCTCTTGCTACTGAAAATGGTTCTAGCAAACAAAGGATAGGTCGAAAGAGGAACTATGATGATGACACCAGAGAATTCAAATCAAAAAACCTAGAGACAGAACGAAGGAGGAGGGAGAAGCTCAGTAGCAGACTCTTGATGCTTCGTGCTGTAGTGCCAATCATCACAAATGCAACTATCTAAACTCTTCACTTTCTTATATGATCTTCTTCTTTATCTCATTCTTCATTCAGTTTTAGGAATGCAATGTAACCTGATTATAAATTCTAATTTTGGTTTTAGATGAACAAAGCCACAATTATTGAAGATGCCATCACCTACATTGAGAAGCTTCAAGACAAAGTCCAGAGTCTCAGTCAAGAGCTTCACCAAATGGAAACCACTTCAGAGGAAACAGGAGACACAAAAACAGATGAAATTGATGCTGCACAAGATATGAAGGATTTGGGAATACAGGTCATACATGAGTTTGGTGAAAAAAAAAATGAATAATCTCTGCAACTATTAATTATTAATGTTGTTGTGCTGGTTTATCTGTAGGAAGAAGTTAGAGTGGCACAAATAGACGGAAAGAAACTCTGGGTTAAGATCATCATTGAGAAGAGAAAAGGAAGATTCAGAAAATTGATGGAAGCTCTCAATAATTTCAGCATTGAACTCATAGACACCAATCTCACAACCACAAAAGGAGCATTTCTTATTTCAAGCTGTATACAGGTGATAAGATAAGACTCAAACTTGTTTATTTTAATTGTCAATGAATATGATTTCATCATATGCAGATGAACTTTGGTTCATCTGTAAATTTTCCACATGTACCTTCCAAATCTTAACAATGATATAATATTCACTTCAATTACTTAACTGTTATTTCTATATTGTTCAGGACAGAGATGGTGAAAAACTTGAAATTCAACAAACCAAGGATTTGTTGCAAGATATTATCAATGGCATATAGGGATAGTTTAATTTATTGGTTGGATCTGTTCAATGATCCACCTACATCTGTATTAAGTATCATGAAACATTTAATATGGATTATAAAATTTCTTATTGGTCTCCTAGTTTCTTATTTATAATATCAATTTGAAGAAGAAGAAAAATTTAACCATTAAAAACTAACCAAATGAATAATACTTTTACAGCAGAAAATATAAATTGATAACAGTATCTGTTAGTATATAATAACAATTTAGTTTTTTTTATTCATTAATGATATCTCTGCAATCACTCTCAGCAATGAAAATCTCTACATATTTTTTTCCTTTATTACATTAAAATGCATTCTATCCATGATTGCATTATTAGTAAAATTGCATAGCCAGCTTTATTTTCTGTCAAAACTAAATGATACAGTGAATGTGTTAAATAGTATTGTCAATTCTTAATAGAAGACACTACTGCTGACAGTGTCTAGAGGTCATAAGTTACTGAAGACTATAAATCTCATCCATTTCTAGTTCCTATAAATGATCTTATTATTATATTTGTTATCTTTAAAAATAAAGATTTTTTTTAGTTTATTTATTTTAGTCTCTGTATTTAACGTTTAACAAAAAAATAATATGTTTCTATCAAGTCTTAAATGTACACAAGTTTTTTTAAAGTTTTAAGGATTAAAATAAATAAAATTAAAAAAAAATAATATAAAAAATCATTATATTTCAAGAGACTAAATATATTTCAATAGAAACAAAAAAAATCTAGTTTCCTTTTACTATGTTCTGTCTCCACCAATCCTCCAAAGTACAAATAGGTAGTCACTCAGAAATTTAGATGACATGGTTGCTTTTTTTTTTTTTAATACACTTAATTTCTCTTGTCTTATATGCATTTGTTTCTCCATAACATTCACATTTCAGCTGTTAACCATAAACACTTATTTTTTAAAGTACTATCTTTGCATATATGATTGATATGTATAAATGAATTAATAGTAAGTAGGAAATAAGGATATCAATAAAAAAAAATTAATTAAATTTATATTTAATTTTTTGAAAAATTACTTTATTAAAAATGCATAAATGAAACTCTGTTAAAAAAATTAAAAAAATGTAAATGTTGTGGGAGAAAATTTTGAAGAAATGACTGTGGATTTATTTTTGAAAGCTTTTTATCAAAATATAAATCAAAGAAAGAAGTTAGATGATTTCTAACTGCATATATTACAATAAAATATCCACAGTTCATAGTCTCATTCTGTTAAGAAGATTCCAACAAGCAGAAAACACATTTAACCAGCAAAACACAAATATATTTCTCTCTTGTCATAAGAAACATACATGAATGAAGTAGGGACCACAGAAAAGACCCTCAAAACAAGCATTAATGTACTTTCTCTATCCAGCATGATGTCTCTGTGAGAAACACTTATATAGCCACAAACAAAATCTTAATCTACAAAACCTTTGGAACAAATCTCTTTTATACCTGTCTCTGCTCCATTCCTTAAGACCTATTTTCTCAAAAAATGGAGCATGAAGATGAAGATTGGTTGTGTTATACTATGGAAGAGAATGATTGTAGTAGACAAAGGATGAGTAGGAAGAGGAATTATGATGATAACACAAAAGAGTTCAAATCAAAAAACCTTGAGGTTGAAAGGAGGAGGAGGGAGAAGCTCAGTAGGAGGCTTTTGATGCTGCGGTCTATAAACCCTATCATCACAAATGCAACTACTTAAGCCCTAAGTTTCTTACTTCTAGTTTCTTTGTCTAACAGTTCATTCAATACTCAATTTCATTGTTTGATTTCCAAATTGCTAGAATATAGGCTCATTATAGACTCTAAATTTTGTTTTAGATGAATAGAGGAACTATTATTGTAGATGCTATCACCTACATTGAGAAGCTGCAAGATGAAGTCCAGAATCTCAGTCAACAACTTCACCAAATGGAAGCAACTTCAGAGGAAACAACAGAGACAAAAATAGATGAAGTTGAAGCTGTGGAAGATATGAAGAATTGGGGGATACAGGTCAGTTATAACTAAGATAGTTCCTTAGAAGAATGAATAGCTTAACTACCAATGTTAGCACTCTTACTTTTTGCAGGAAGAGGTCACTGTGGCACAAATAGATGAGAATAAGTTCTGGGTCAAGATCATCATTGAGAAAAAGAGAGGAAGTTTCAGCAAGCTGATGGAGACACTCAACTACTTTGGCATTGAGCTCATGGACACTAATCTGACTACCACAAAAGGAGCATTTCTGATTACAAGCTGCATACAGGTGATTCTGAGAATGATAATAATAAGACTGTTCTTTACTACAGTTATTTCTCAAATTCATAAGAGACTTGATGAAATGTGATTCATCTTTTCATTATTATGATTATGTAGCTGTTCATGCTTACTTCACAAACTTAACAATGTGATAATTAATATTCACTTTGATGATTGTTCAGGGAAAAAATGGAGAAAGACTTGAAATTAATCAAATCAAGGATGTGATACAAGATATTATCAATGACATGTAGAGAAGTTGCAATGGACTTTTATCAATTACATATGAAGAAGTTGAAAAGGACTTTTATTTTTTTAAATAATGATTACACTATTACTGGAAATAAGATATATATTTCTTTTTGTTACAAGTATGAATAAATAATGCACATCCATCCCACCTCTCCCATTACATGTAGTGTTTTTTTTTTACTAAAAGATTGTTACAATAAAATAAAATTAGTAGATTTGAATGGGCATAGAGTGTCAGTTCCTATTTTTTTTAGTGAAATCAATCTTACTCCTATAGCTTCTTTTTACATGTTCTTTTATTTTTTAGTTTTATCTTTGTTTTACTTGAAGATTAAGTAAATGTTATAAAGACTAAATGATCAAAGAAAAATAATATTTTCCTTATGAAGAATTCGTGTACTGTTATTACATATAAGGGATGCTGGGAAGAAGGGATATACACATAGACAAGAACCTCAAAACTCTGTGTTTACTTGAACCATAAAATAAAAGACAGCTACAAAATAGAACTACCAATGTCCATTTTCTGCTCATATATTTTGTTGTACTTCAAAATGGAGATAGATTTCCAATGCTGATGAGGAGAGAGGAACATTATATAGAATATCTAAATCTGACCAAACAAGTTCTCATTAATTTTCAGGCTTTATAACAATTAAGAAAGATACACTAAATAAATTCACTGTTGGCCAGCATTATTGACTATATTGTCAAACCAATTAAGCAGATTAAAACCTCAATTTTCTTCCTTTTCTGTCTCAGTTTGATTTATGATCTTTATGTAATGGTAATGTGAACATCACCTTAGCCTTCAATTTTGTCTCTAAAAAGCCAAGGTGTCATTTTTACTCGAATTTGAGAGACAAATTTAGTAAACAACAGTCAATGTTAGCAGATTCTGTGGATATCTTCAACATAGGATCAGTAAGCCTTTTTCTTTGAAAGAATAACACCCCTTTCAGCAAAGTAAAAGGAAAAGAAAGGAAGAAATGATATGGTATGACAATATAAAAAAACTTTTCTTGCACATTAGAAGAAGAAAAAAATGCGGCAAACAAAATTGCATAAAGATTTTTTACAATAAACACCGCCTATCAGTTTCTCTTTTTTCCCTTCTTTGATTTCTAATTTAATAATCACAACTCTCACTGGATCTATGCACATTGCACCATATATTTATTTGTAAAGGAAAAAAAAAAGGGGAAAAACAAAACAAAATTGTAAAGAGGAAAGAAGAAACCATCTTTTTTTTTTCAGATAAACAAGCAATCCTTCATCTCTGATCTTGAAACCCAATGCTCTTCCTTCCCCCAATATTTAGTGAAAGACCTGCACCCAACATTAAATTTTTGAATTCAAAAGGGGAGGAAATCTAGAAAACGAAAATAATGAGGATTGAAATACATCCAATGATCATTTGACAGGCTGGAAAGTAATAATGAGTGGCATGCATGTGGTTTTCCACTATGATTCCTATTCAAACCCCATAATTGAAAGGTTCAGAGTTGAAAGGAATTGAAGACAGGTCATGATTAATAAGTAACAGCTGTTAAAAATGAGAGAAACAGTACCTTGGGATCTACAAACTGGGGGATCTTCAAAGAGAGAAAGAGAGAGCTGTTTATGTGCAAGACCAATATCAATGAGAATGAGACCAGAAGATGGATCGTTGACGATGATATCCTTGACAGGTAACCATAGGAAAAGCTCTTCCTGAGAAAGACCCTCCAAACCCTTGAGCTGACCAAAACTAAGATTAGCTCGAACCACCGTTTCAAAGAGCACTCTTGTTTCGTACTTGGCGAGGCAAGGAGCATCCAGGTTCACCTCCAAACGACCCCTTTGGTCTAAATTGTATGACTTTACACTCTCTGGGAAGAGCCCTGCTGGTAGGCCATGGCTTCGGAGAAGCTCATGAATAGAAGAATATGCTGCAGCAGCAGCAGCAAGTGAGAAAGAAAGAAGAACAAAAGCAAGAAAGGTGGCCTCTAAAGATCTGTGTGGCAGAGACATGTTGAGGAAGGAGGAAGGTTTTGAGTGAGAAGTTTGGTGCTTGAGGTTTTAACAGGGTTTTTAAGGCTTCAACACACAAACATAAGTGTCTGAACACTATGATTGGAAGTGGGAGCCAGAGAGGACAGCGGATAGAATTTCTATGTTCTTGGTTGGCATTACATGTCATGGATTGTATCTTTGTGAAATGAACAAACTACCCTTGCGTTACAATCTAGGACCCAGCAAATGGAATAAATAAAGATAACGTTCCATTTTAATCAATTATTTTAACCAAATCATTAGTAGTATAAAAATACATTTACACTGTCAATATATATGATATATGATTAGTACTGGTTTATTATAATAATAAAGAATAAATAATGATTCTGTTCTGGTTGAAAACAACTTTGGCTTTACGATTTCTGATACTTTATTTGGGTAATGACATGTTTGTACGTAAGTGGTAATATAAGATGAGATTTGAATGTAGTGTTTGGCTCTTTGGCCTTAATCTGCGGTTAAGAGGGGCCATCAGTGACTTTTTTTCCACTCTTTTACTCATTTTTCTTCTTCCTCTTTTTACTATAAACTCATGCCATGTCCTATGCTTTAGACAACAATTATTTTCATCCTTCTATTAGTTTAGTTTAGCTCACAGTACTTTTATCAAGTGGGAATGTCTCAGGATTCATTATAAACACATAAATTATACATAAAACATGCGTGCGGGAATGCGCGCAAACGCATTTATTAAAACGATTTTACAACCAAAAATTTAGCTTCGTTTCTAATTTAGTTATCTAATTTACAATTTATACGATTTCTTTCTTATTCCTCTCTCCAATTTTGAAAACAGAAGCTCTCATCAGTTGTTGTTAGTTCATCCGTCACTATCACTGTTCCCATATTTCAAATTTTCTAATTGCGAGTTGTTCAGATGATGAATACTACAAGTGTTGTTTTTGAAACAAATATTGTTTGAAAAATTAGTCTCAAAATTGACTTTGGGTATATCATTACCAATTTATATATGTCACAAGGAAGTGTGGTTTTAAATTATACTTATTCCAACCAATTTTGCTTTGTGACCCACCAACATCCAATTTGCTTAGAAAAGCTTTCAAAAACTATAGTTTTAGGTTAAAAGCAGCATGAGAGTGTGTTGTGAAATTCAAGTTGCTGGACCTCCGTACATCAGAATACTTGCCTCTCACTCAGACTTTGATAAAGTTGCAAACCGAAACAAAATCAATATTTGTAGAACCATAACCTAAAAGACTATAATTAATTATAATTAATTTGTTTCTTCTTTCGTCCTTATTCATATAAAAATAGACATTGTCGAGTGTACATAATATAACCCGAAAAGGTAATTCATTAATAAATAAGGAGGGGAGACAAAGAAAAGGCGAAATGTAACAAGTTAGAACCAAAATAAATTTTGTAATAAGAAAAGTAAAATGGGCCCAGCCCATATTAATAATAATAATAATGTGAATAAAGAAAAAAGATTAAAGAAATTAAGCTGGGGAAGGGTTGCCATGGAAACGCCATACATAGAGACAAAATTGTGATTAACCTTAAGTAAGATGTAATCCCCTTCTTGAACCTTGATCTCACCATAATCTACCAATACACATGCACATCAGCTGTTTGATGCACGAACCAAACCATCTGACAGTACAACATCAACTTTCCATCACTGGGAAAATTGAGAGTGTGTTGTATAATAACAACCTCAGATTACAAAAAGACAGCCATTACTGGTGTTTCAAACAGTCATACTGATTTTGTAATTAGCAACTATATGTAAAGTGAGTTTCGACCTCATTGTGCAACACATATTGACCTGCCACCACCTAAGACAATCATATCACACTTTCAAAATACAAAGGAGCATTCGAAGAACAAATGTTTGATGTTTTTCATCCTGGTAACACAACCTTTACACAACTCTCCATCTTATTGAATGATGTTTCGCTTCCAAAATTTTGAAGGAATAGGATTATGTCCAGTAATGGTTTTCAGACAAAAGGTTAGACCTTTGGAGGAATACGCTGTTTCCATAAAAATTTTAAACTATTTGACTTGTTCTTGATGAAGAGAGTATAATTTCAGTAGGCATGGATTTAAGATCATTACGATTATTTCATTTGTGGAGTTGATTATTAAACATTTATGCCGTAACCATTTAACCAATTGAAGGAGTTTTAACAAGATCGTCTTGCGTACCAGGAATCATGAATAGAAAAATCAGATTACGAAAAGCGTGTTTAATCTGTAAATGGTGAGTTTTAGTTGTTTCATTATAAAATGTATGATTGGGAAGCAAAGATAATTAATTTTTTTTAGGTTCTGGGGCATGAATCTTAACCATAATCACAACACACTCCCACATAGAACATCTTCACATCCAAATTTCACATTTATTTCCACAGAAAGAAGCTTTACATCTTCAACTTTTATATCACAGAATAAATTGTTTACCAAAACTCGGAATTATGATCAATCTGTTTGTACTGTGCTTGCATTGGATAGTACCTTTGATAGGCATAGACAGGTTCTCCTCCATAGCCACTTCCATCTTCCGCACTCCCGCCATAAGGATATGGACTGCCAAATAGATAATCTGCAGTACCTTGCCACATGTTCTCCTGACAGTGGTTACCTCTGCAAGCAACCTCCTTGCCATAACATTCTCTCTTCTTCATACGTTCCAAACAAGGCCAATACCCAAATAAGCTTTCACAAATGTCCACAGCTTCCAACCCATATCCACTAGGATATTGAGGACCCACTTGCTTCTCATTCTCATAACCCTGTCCTCCACCGTACCCTTCACCAAACCCACTTCCAACACCAGACTCAACATCGTAATCATCTTCATCCTCACTTCCCTCACTCTCACTGTCTTCAACTTTCTCTGGCTGGTCTCTGCCACTATCTTGTGACTGAGGTTTTTCTTCAGCGATTTGGACTGCAGTTCCATTCTGGGGCGGTGTGATTCCTTTCTCATCAGTTCCCTCTTTTATAGTAGGCAGTGGCACTATGGCCACGGGAATGGGATCACTAATTGGAATTGAGCCAGAACGAGGATAGCAAATTTTATCTGAAGGTGGTAAAGCTTTACCATAGGTCTGATCAATGTCATACCCACCATCATAAGGTGTAGAGTCATACTCCTCAAATTCGGGCACATTGAATTCCACATTAGAGTAAGAAATCACAAGATGGGTCATACCATAATTGGGATCGTACACAAGTGATTTTGGATCAGTATAAGTTGTGGCTGAGTATGATATGGTTTGGTAAGTCTCAGCAGGGTAATTAGGAGCATAATATAAAGTTGGATCATATCCATAATATGGTTGATTGTACTCATAGCCCTCATAAGCCGTAGGGGATGAAATTTGAGCATAATGATAATTAGGAGAATAAGAGTTGAAATTGTACTCACCATAATCAGAAGCAGAATAGGAAGAGCCGCCGTAGAAGGACATGTTTCATCAGAAATTGAAGATGGAACCTTCGAAAGAGGGTACGCTTCAAAGTAACTTAAGACAGCAATTCAGGACGAAGTTTCTTGTGAAACAGAATGGACATGTGAAAGTGTGCTATCTCCTACGTTATCTGACCGGTGCTGAAAAAGAAAGCTTTTTCCTTCATCTTTAAAGTATTTCGGTGGAACAGTAGAAAAAGAAAAGTAATTGAAGTGCGCCATAACTCTCTCACCAACCGCAGAATCCTTATCTATGCAGAAATGTCCACATGCAATTGTGCAAGGAAAGAGACAGTTTTACTCTACCGAGATATTGTTTATGGGCATTTTTCACTTTTATATAACATCATTCCCCTTATTTTATAAATTTCTCATTTTAAAAATATTGTTATAAAGTTATTGTGAAAATTACGTTTCTTATACCTAAATAATTAAGACATGGCCGAAGCCTTAATGTAAGCATGTGAGGAGTGTCAACGCTTACCAACCCCTAAACAGGTAGTCGGTGGGCCTAAGTATGCCAAAACACCACTGCTTCAAATAAATCATAATGTGTATTACAACTTCGAGTAGAAACACTTAATTTAAATTTACGAATAATTGTATTTTTAATCTCTAAACGTAAGATTAAAACTTATTTGTGTTTTAAAATTATGTACAGTTTATCTTCAAACTTTTAAAAATAAATAGATATAATTATTTTAATTACATTATTTAACATTTTCCAATATAAATGTAAATTTGAAACATCTTTTAATATATAAAATAAATTAATGTTATTGATTACAATAATTATATCAATTATTTTTAAATTTTTAAGATTAAATTTTTTTTAAATTTAAATATTAAAAATATATTTAACCTTTAAATTTAAGATAATTCAAAAAAAGATTAAATTTGAATTAATAGTTACTTAAAAGATTAAATGAATGATAAGATAATTATTTCAATTCAAAAAATATTATATTTATATAAAAAAACCACTTAAAAGATAAAAGTATTAAAAAAATTATTTTAATTTAAAAGATAAAATTAAAAAAATAATTGTTATATAATCTAAAATATATCTTTTATTTTGCATTTCGTAATATACAATTCAGAATACACTGTACTTTAAATCATACAATATAAAATGCATTTTTTTTTAATATCTCAAAATGTATAATGTAGAATACAAAAAATTATATTCCGAAATATAAAACTTTACGGCGATATAGTTTGAAATTATGAAGGTGGCGGATCAAGTGATCATATAAACTTTGTTTTGGGCCTTTACAATAAGAACCAAAAATATAAAGGGCCGTTGCTTATCAGACTACTGGTCCTTTCTTCCTGCACCCCCGATGTTTTTTACCATAACTCCTAAATTTTAAACTTACCCTTTCACCCTTATAACAATATATTAAAAAAGGAAAAATTAAAAGGAAGAACTTCCACATTGGATAATGCGTCTGTTCCGGATTGAACGTTTATAACTGTCATAATGTTTTTAAAATACACTATTTAAATGTTTAGAAAACAATCTCTTACGAAATATATAAATGCAGTGAAGGCCAAGCTCCTTAAAATATAAAACATTATTTCACAACAGTAAACAAAGCATAAAAGACTTACTTTAAAGTTCGTATTTTAAATGTGTATAAAAATATATAAAACCTTCGAAAACAAATCAAAACACAAACAATATGATGATTTTAAATTTAAAAAAGAAAAAGAAAACTAACAAGTAAATCATTCAAAATCCACAAAAATTCTCTCTCCAGAGAATAACGAAAGGCAAATAATTCAAGTGACACAAATCTAGCATAATTATATTTTTATCTTACCTCCCTCTTCTTTTCAAGAAAAGGAAAAGGAATTAATCATTTTTTTCTTTTATCACATTTAATTAAATCAATATAAACTAAAAAAAAAGACAATTTCCTGTTTATTCCTGTCCTCGTTTTCTTTCTTTTCCTTTATTTTCTTTTTGCATCCCTTCCAAATATAAATGTGCTCTGTTTCCCTCGTTCCTGGAGTTAAATAATTATGCACAACAAAACATCTACATTTTACACGGCAATCAAGGATGTTTATGAATGCACCCATTTCGAAGTTCCAAGAAATTCACCTTCGCCAACTACTCTCACAGGGAGTGGCCGGGATGCAGCACAGCAAAACCGGGATGTTGTAGCATGACTAAGTTAAGGATTGCTAATGGGCTGCTTCAAATAAGGACAGAAGGCTATATATGCATATTATCTAAACTCGATCGGTTCATACCAGTAACTTTAACTGTTAATATCGCAGTTGCCATGAAACTAGCAGACAAAAATTATCACTAAAACATAAACTGGTTTCATGATAAGTAGCTCTCCAAATTACACAGATAAACAATTATAGCACTTGTCTCACATGTCATACTCATATAGTCCAAAAGAACATATTCCTCAAGATGAATCGTGAAAAAACCCGTTTGAGTTTGCAAGAAACATGGCATGCATCTTGATGAGAATCCAACACAAGCTCAATCTTCTATTTGTTAAAGTGACCATGAGCATGATAGAACTGTGATAAGGAGCAGCTTTCGTTTGGCATTAGTTTCTCTCAGTAAAACTACAAATAACCTGCAAGACCGCAGCAATAGCATAATCATGTATCTTCAGAGCGTGACGAGATTCAATGAATTTTCCTACATGGGGGAGGGGGAAGCTAACGACCATTCCATGACATTCAGCGTGAGTTTAAAAAGAAGATGGATCTGTGGTACTTGATTCAGCCATTCAGGTATCCAATTTTAGATACATTAGGCAAGGGGAGACCAAAATCATGGAAAAAGTAAAATAAATGGAATAAATAATGCATCCCGATACCTCATGTAGAGGATGAATCCGAGGCAGCCGCCTCTTGTCTTGGCCTTCTGCGCTCAGGGGGAGGGCCATCTCTCCGTCTCTCATACCTTCTACTCTCGTTCTTAGGTGCGCTCCGTTTTGGTTGGTAGGTAGGGTACTTGCAAGGAATAATCTCCCCATTTACGTACTTGTCACCTAAAATTAAAGAACATCAAGCATTCAGCAAAAAAATATCAATCTATAGCACATCAAACACAATTTATTTCTGTAGAAATCTCTAAAATATATAAGTATAACCTCCGTAGTCCTTGTTTTTAACATCTATATACGAGTCGGGCAGTACCCAAAGAACCCCGGGTAAACCTACAAGCATAAATAAGATATGAAGAACCAGAACTCATCAAGCAACGCAACAAGGGTATCGACACAAATTGGGAACTGAAGCATTACCCTTGAATTTCTCCGAGGTTGCTTCATCAACAGTGCACTGAAATCCAGTGTAGGTAGTGGTGCTAAATGCATACATGTTCTTCTTTGCTTCCTCCATGCTAATACACAAGCAGAAGCACACGATGAAAATTTAAATATAAATCGATAATAACAAAGTCCTCCACATAACAGAAGATGCAAATAAATTGGCGTTTATCTTAAGCTGTTATGAGCTACAAGGTACATACGAATTCTGCGTCCATTCTAATTTTGAAACATTAGGGTAGAAAAAGAGAAGAGGAAAAGGAAGGAACCTTCCCAATACAGTAGCAAGAGTGTCGAGGTAAGTGTCAATCATTTGTTCACGAGTGGGTGCAGGGTCCTTAGGAAACTCCATCACAATCAGCCAATGGTTGTAATCACAACCGGGTAACATTATCGTCTCTCTCTGGTCACTGTTGCTGCTGTTCCTTTTCGCTGAGAAATCCCCATCCAGCGACGCCCGAATTCGGTTACCATTTCGGGTTTGGGTCAGAATAGAAGAAGGGAGGCGAAGATTGGTTACCGGATAGAAGTTGGAGATTGGGGTTTTGGGTTGATAGGGTAGTGTTAGGGTTTTAGCGGAAAAGGAAAACGTGACCGTCGCCATTGTAAGATCGTTCGTGACTAAACTCAAAAACTGAACTCAAATTGATGGATGGCAGATAAACGATAAGGCTGGTGGAGATATTTTATTTCATACGGCGTCGACAGGAGAGTCGTGAATCTACTGGTGGTAAGCGTAAGAATATGCTGGACTGAACTTAATTGGGTCCTGGTTCAGTCCAATTTGACAACAAATGGGCCTCAATTTATTTCAGTCCAATCTTCGTTGTTTGACCCAAAATGATTTTGGAGAGAGGAAATTAACCAAAAACATAATTACAAGGGAGCTGAAAGGGACATGGATCATTTTATCCAGAAAAAAATCAGTCGCACCTTTTTTAAAAAACTAATTCACTTATATAATTTTAAATATATTATATACTAAGTTAGTGATTATATTTTACCTGAAAAATAAAATAAAATTAATGAGCAATAAAAAATATTAAAACGAAAATTTAAAATAACTAACTTGGATTTTTAATAATTATAATAATAGAAGTGTATAAAAATCTTAACTCAAGTGTGTTGTTCTAAAAAAATGTAAAAAGTGCAACAATTATAATTAGCAGAAGGGTAAAAAGTTGGGTGTTCAAGAATGGTGACCTTTTTATCTTTTTTTCAATGCTGCACTTCTGTTTGGGTCTTGGGCCTTCGTTGTAGTCTTATCTCTTTTCGATTGGTTGTCTTTGACAAAATTATTATAGTACTTTCAAGTCTCGTAAAAGAAGATAAAAAAAGATGATATAGTAGAATAAAATGACTCAATTCAACGAAACTAACTTCTAATCCACAAAACAATGTTTGAATGTTTTTAAATTTTGGTTGGATTGTGTGTAGGGAGAAATAAAAACACGGTTATTATGTCATGTGTAGTGAGTTTTGAATACATCCAACTTCCAAATAATCTGGTGTATACATTCATGCAATACCAAATAATTAAAGAAATGTTTCACTCGCTGTTTACTGATAAAAACATGTTCACTAAACAATGTCCTGCGTGATTTTGTACAGGCAAAATAGTTAGGCACAGAGAACCGTCATACACTTAGCCAAACCAAAACTTTACTACACAAGTTCCTTCTGTTTCGGTTCAAGAACTGGAGGATCAACCACAATCCCCATATTTGCTGCAGTGCCAGCTATAATTCTCATAGCTGATTCTATAGTCGAGCAATTCAAGTCCGGCAGCTTTTCCACAGCAATTGTACGCAATTGATCAATTGTGATCTTTCCTACCTTTTCCGCCTTGGGGTCTTTTGAACCCTTTTCCACCCCTAAATAGCAATTTCAAGTTAGACGGTTTTGAACTTTGAACATTGAATTCATTAAAAAACACAATAATCTTTTACTAGAGTACGAAATGCCTGATGCTCTATCAAATCAATAACAGCAAAAGCAACATATCTCTTGCATTCTGTTCAGATTTACTATGAGTAATACAAGGCGAGACTATTCACTAAAAAACTGAATTTCAGTCATCAAGTAAAACAAATTTTGTGCTAGAATGCTATTTCGATCTCCGGTATACTGTAAATAAAATTCCACACACAAAAAGGCAAACTTCGTTTCATAATCCGTATAGACAGATTTTAACTGCTACATGGAGTTCTCAAACCATTAAAAGCAGCTCGTGGACAACGAGGCAAGTCAACCCATGACAAAAGATTAGTCCATACAGTCAAAGGGTGTAAAAATTAACAAAACCTCGGTGCATACCCAAACTGATTTATTAGTACGATATTTAAGTCAACCAACTATGTTAACATGTTCCAAATCCAATCCAAGGCAATATAGCAAGAAACTGAATCGGTTTGTAAATCAATAATGTGCTATATCACTTAATTTCAAGCAGAGCACAAGTAAGAAAATTCAGTGTTCCTTAATCACAAATGAGCTAAGAAACTTGGTAAAGAAAAAGAATGTGTTCGAGATAAAGGGTCCGATAAGATAACATAGATGATTCCTTCCTTGTCTGTCTTGAAATAAACCAACGCATAAACAAAATATTGTCATTGGAAACAACAGATTATACTACCGAGGGCAACATAATATCAAACAGTTTGGAGGCAGTGGGTGGTTGTGAACATACCAGCGGCTTTAAGAAGTAGAACCGAAGCAGGTGGGGTCTTCAATATGAAAGTAAAGCTTTTATCCTACAGAGTGAAAACACAAGTAAATTGACATTGGCGACGGGGAAAATGAGAATAACTTGAGAACTAAGAACTGACGTCGTAGACTGTGATCTCCACGGGAATGACATAACCGGGCTTATCGGCGGTTTTAGCATTGTAATCCTTGCAAAAAGCCATTATATTGACACCCTTGGATCCAAGAGCAGGGCCAACAGGAGGAGCGGGTGTAGCCTTCCCAGCTTCAAGAGCCAGCTTTATAATTCCAACCACTGCACCACCCAACAGAAAATACAAAGTAAGAAACAAAAATCCCAAATTTTAGAGCAGTGAGTGTGAGCTTAAACAAAAACTAAGCTTACCTTTCTTGGCCTTCCCACCGGGTTTAGGGGGAGCCATAGCAATGACATTGAAGCGCCTTCGAATTGGGGCGGAAGGAGAAGGAGTGGGAAGAGGGGTTTTGTTTCCACGAAACGGAAGAGAAATTCTATTCGAGTTTAAGGAGAATTTGACAGAAGTGGAAAAAAATGAAGAAGAAGAGGAACACAACGATGGACAGGTTGTAAGACTTGTGGCCATTGTAGGATCCTTGGTGACTAAATGCAGAAACGGAACTCAAATTGATGGAGGGCAGATAAACGATAAGGCTGGAGGAGATATATTGATACGGCGTCGTCCGACAGTCCTCAATCTACTGGTGGTAAGAGGTAAGAAGATGCTGGACTGAACTTAATTGGGTCATGGTTCAGTCCAATTTCACAACAAATGGGCCTCATTTCATTTTATAAGAATTAGAAGTGACACCTCCAAATATTTTAAAGGGAATAACATGAAATATATTAATAATACTTTTGTTTTTTTAAGGAAAGGAACAAATTAAGAGAATAAAAGAGGCATTTAATTGTTTTCTATGAATTTACAAATTAAACTTATTTCAGGGGACCATTTAATTAAAGCTACTTTGGTCGTATATATTGCGTGAGGAAAACGATTGAGATCTTACAAAATATTAAGACGGTGTCTTAACCAGAAAATTCAGAAAATTGACTTCATAGCCAACTTTCATGGGAATTTCAAAGAGAAATATATGATAGAAGACGACAATTGAAATAAAATATTGACTTACTACATTTTCTTAATAAATTATTTTGGTCATCCAAGATTTTCTTATTGAATTTTCTATATTATTATTAAATAAAACTTAAATTTCTACAACACAGTACAAGTCATCAAAATTAGAAAATTTCAACAAAATTAGTTCTACTCCTCTAACAATTTTATATTTGAGATGTGTAAATTGGATCTACTACACTTCAAACACATAAAGTTTAATTAAAACTAAATTAAGTTAAAAAAAATTGTATTACTATACAAAAATATTCTATAAAATAAATATTTAATTTTGATCTTTTATTACACCTAGATATATGTATGTAAGAGTAGAAGATTACGTACTTTTATTGAATTAAAATACAGACTATATAATATTAACTATTTATAACAATATATAATGGAATTTTCTATCTTAATACATATTTCAAATTCTATTTTATCATTGCATTTTAAAATTATGAAAAATAAATATAAACCACTTGTATGTTAAAATAATCACATACTATATACCACGCATTACTATTTTGACGTGTCACCATTATTCTTTTATTTTATTTTTTCAAACATTAAGAGACGCGAAACATACTAGTTTAATAATAATAATATTAATAAAAAAATTGAAATATTTAATAATATGCATATTAAAAGTTATATAGTATTATTTAAACTAACTTTCTAATTATTTTACGGGTGAGATAAACATTTCAGAATTAATAATTAGTTTAATTAATTAGAGAGGTGATATTTTTATGAAGAACGTTCTAAAGTATGAACCCTTTTTTCTTACTCTTAAACTAAAACATGGTTTCTTAGATCAAATTCTGAATACATTTTTAATAAATATTGATAACGATTTCATAATTAAAAAAAAAAAAAATCCTAGCCACGTTGATCCTAGTTGTGACTTATAAACTTACTGTAATTATCCACTTTTCCATACTCTGTTGGTTGTTATGCATTTTAGACATCCTACAATCATCCTAAAATCATTATTATTTTGCGAAATCTTTAAAATTCCATTCCCAATGTAATTAACAACACATGAACTCACTCCTTTATGAAGCATCAAATATAATCTAAATCGGTCATAAAATAAAAAAAGAGACAAGAGTTTGATAAAAAAATTAATTTAGAAAACTATAAATAATAAATATGTTGCCATTAATCTTGAGAATTATAATAAATTAAAAATATGTACCAAAAAATTAAATAAAAACTTTAATATAAAATTAAAATAAGTGTGTTCATTTATTAAACTAGAGCACGACTTGAAAAGTAACTTTTTTGCTTTATTCACTTTCTCAATCAATTAATTCACAGTATTTTTTTTTTCTCTAGAATGTTTTTTTTACCCGTATAAAAATTAAACCTATCCTAATATCATATTATCCTCATGTTTTTCAAGGATTTTAATTTGGCAGTGAGGTAACAAACTTATGTTTTTTAATATTTGTGAAAGTGTTTAAGTGTTCATGGGTCAATTATTAAAATAAAGTTAGTAAACAATTCACTTATAAATCAAAGTTACAAATATTTTTCAAATTATTAAATTTTCTTTTCAGATTATTAAATTTTCTTTTAGTGTAAATTTCAATAATTAATTAATGTATTTCTCTTATAAAACAATTATATTTTTGGTATTTTTTGTTTTTAAAAATGAAATGGTAGATAAATCAAAAGGATAAAATGAAGAATTATAGACAAGGAGTGAAGATGAAAGTTTGCGCATGTATATAAATTGCACTAAAGTAAATTATCAATGGTAGAATAATATATGGTAAAGTAAATCAATGAAAGTGGTGACTAACTACAACTAACATTAGATTAGTTATTTTTTCTGTTTGTGACATTGTTAGATTGTTTGTGACTACTCAAAATCACCTATGTCTGAGATATACTCATTATTAGCATGTTTTGTAGTAATTATTATATATTCATAACATATTTTTTCGATCAATCTTCAATTATTTTTTTGGTTGCATTTTTTTAGATGTAATTATTCACATGTTTTTGCAGTAGTTATTGTGAATAACATGTTTCCTTATTCATCTTGAGTTCGTCTCTCACTTGCCCTTGTTTTGATATTATTTTGTCTCAATTAAGTTTTTCTTAATGTATTGACAATACTATCTTTCAATCCCTTTTCTCGACGATGATACTTGTGATCATCGGTATTATCCACTTTGGAGTATAGAATTCCGTCACGATTTATCCACAAAAGTCACATCAGAAGATTGAAGGATGAAGAGATATTCAAATTGCGTTTGACAACGACTCCTTATAAACAATATTAGACTAACAGAACAATTGGAGTCTAAGGAAAACCAGAGTTTATCCCCAATTGAGGACTAAAGAAAATCGCTTCTGTTGTCACAATTGACACCAATGTTTCAATCCTAAAATCTATCAAGTGACATCATTAGAATCAATTACTACATTTGAGATATTATTCGTTTTAGATTTTAGAATTATGTGATTTCATTTTTAAATAGGATCTTTCATAGTGTAATTAGGAAAAAGAATATTAAACTTGCATTGACTTAAATTTCTAAATAATATGAAAGTATTGAATGTTCTCCACCATTTTCAACCTTAAATTATTGGAATTAAAATGGTAACTTAAAGTGAATTTAGAAAATAACTATGGTACATAGGGGAGGAGAAGTGGAATAGAATCAGTGATAAGGGAAAAGGTAAAAGTAGATGGTGTGGTTTTGTGTTGAGCAATAATGAGAAAGCGATAAAGGAGAATGCGTAGATTATATTCAACACATCACTCATCTCCATTTTACCACTTTGCATTTTTCAAAGTCCTTTCATCCATTAGGGTATAATTGATTCACTCTCAAAAATTCAAAGTGAAACCTATAAATGAAAAACAAAAAAGAAGTCATCTTCGATGCAATAATCATCTCAAAATTGAACTCAATGTAAAAACAAAAAAATGAGATACACTATTCACTCCAAGGTTATTTAGGCAATTGTATATACACAATACTATTTCCTAGCTTTATTTTTTTTTAATTTATTTTTAATATATGCCTTATAACTTTTTGAAAAAATGTTTTTTTTTTCTATTTAAACTAACTAAAATTTATATTTTACTGTCAATTATAAAATTATTTAAAAGGTTACATACTCATAAAAAGTTACAAGTTTCTATTTATAAATCACATACTAATGAGAAAAACAAAAGTACGCTAAATCGGTTTTTGTTAAACAAATAAAAATCGAATATTTTAGATGTCGGATAGAGTAAGAATTAAATTTAGTAAAAGGACAGATACAGAATTAAAAATGCACAAAATTAAGTACAGTTAATTTAATGAAATAAAGATAAGGAGCTTGCGGTGGTAAGTACTTAAATGCAATGAAATATAAAAAAACTTGAATATATATTTAGTCCAAAATTTGATATTATTATTTTGTTTAATTTTTAAAAATTGTCAAAAACTAAAACTAATCTTCCTAAAACACAATTCTTTTATTTCGTTTCCAGAAAAATTATATTAATTCATTTCTCTCTATTCCAAGAATGTTATTATATTGCATACGAAAACAAAGTGTCAGATTATTAACGAAATTATTCTAAAACAAAACATACTTATTAGGTCAACTTATTTTTCATTTCCTTTCATGAAGTTTTATTAAATCCCAATTTTGACCAACAATTAACAATAAAATATCGTATAAATTTTATAAAAAAAATTGTTATTCTATAAAAAGAAATCATTACTCATAAATCATATATGTATATATTTGTCTATGACTTAAGCAGCAATAGACATAAAAATATCAACGGTACTTTTATAAGGATTATAATTTTTTTACACATTTTTTAAAAATTTAAAAAACACAATTATGATTTTTTGGAAAAGTAATTTCTACATACCTTTTTCCCAAATCCAGAGATTAACAATATATTTAAATCAATAAAATAGCATATCTTTTACAATAAAACTATAACTTAAGATATAAATAATTGGTACTCGAAAAAAAAATTATAGTAAACTATTATTATAACTAAAATGAATTTGAAAAATAAATTATACTTTTAATTTTTTATTTTAAAAATATTGAAACATTATAATCTATAAAATGCATATATATATATATATATATGATATATGAAAGTGTGGAACAGGGAATGTTTGTGTCGAGGACAGAAGACGAAGATTAATGTTGTGAGATTTTGTTTCGTCCATAAATCAATGATTAAAAGTAGACTTATGACTCTTTGAAATGCAGGATAGCAGTGTCAAATGTGAACACATGACAGACTTTTCATATTAAGTAAGTCAATTCTGATAGGGATTGCTGTCAGTGGAAACAAACCCTAAATTATCATAATCTAAATAATATTTTATAGCTTTTGAGCACAAGGGAATACCTATTCTAACATTTCATTATTCCAACCACCATAATCCGTTGATAATAATTATTCCATCAATTATTTATGTAAAATTTTATTTTTATTTTCCGTTTTGAGAACTCATTAATTATAGGTATAATCATTTCACTTGTTATGTAAGCCAGTTCTCAACGTATATAAAACAACATAAACACGGACATATATGCTTCACAGTGCCTTCATGCACACAATTCAAAATTAGCCTCCTCCATGCTTTATATTCATATTATATGTTTCTGATTCTGAATCATATACATTAATTGCTTTTAGCCAAACCGGAAGCCTCCTCCACTTTCCTTTTTAAAAAACGTTGAATTTTTTCTTACAAAATGATGGAACTAAAATATTACAAGTGAGATGAATCCACCTTTTAAAAAAGATCAATAATATAAAGGAATGGATTAATGATTCAAATTATGTGGATCAATTATTTCAAATCAATACATTATATATGCACAAATTATACGACAAAAAAAGTAAAAAGAAAGAGTGAAGAAAGTTACTTAAGATAAGATTATTAATGTGAGAAACATTATTACAAAAAATTTATAAATAAATATAAAGCTTACAAAGATAAAGTATGTAACAAATAATTCATTGTCTCGGGCAACACACACATACATTGAATAACAAAAGTGTTGTGGTTAGATGCATATATTTTTGTGAATGAAGAAATTTAATTATTTAAAATCATTGTCCACCTAACCCCGGGCTCTACGTTTTACATAATACGTATATATAATTTTGAATCCAACCTATAAAAGTGCCTAAAGAAAGGATATGTATCCTTGATATAGATTATTCAGACGTGTCCAAAACGCACAGTTCCTTTAAAAGTATTGGCTATTGGTGCAAATGAATTCACATACAAATGGGTCTATATTTTAATTTTTCCCTTGCATTTTGTATTATCAACTACCTAGACAAAGTACTAGGATGTAACTAGTGGGCGGCTATTGTAAGAACAAAAAACTTTAGCCTTGGTAGGGTTGACTCACGAAACTTACCAACAACACAAAACCTACAAATCAAACATGTGTTTTTGTGGAAAAATAGCTCTCAACAAAACATAGCCACATACATACCAATTCTATATAATTTATACTCACATACCCACTTAGCTCCAAACTCGTGGCCACAAATCTTCTTCTCTTTTCTCTTTTATCTATCATTACACTACCCTTTCTACCATTAATATAATATTTTCATATTTTCAATGTCTGTATACGTATATAGTTTGTGACTATCAGTAAAGAAGGTTACGCCCGTAGAAATGTTGGATAATAAAAGTGCGATCTTGATTGAGACAATTTTGTCCGACAAAATTTCTTGAAAAAAAAAAGTTAATTTTATTTAGGAATATTGACTTGGATTCTTAAGATGTCGTAAAGTAAAAAATTACAACATAGGAATCACATGCTTTAATATTACAATCTAATATTACACTATGGTTCTTTGCTCAAACATGTAAAAATTAAATAGTTCAAGCATTCACAATGTGTGTTCAGCGTTTCACTGATAGAACGAGAAGGAAGTGTTGTATTTAGCCTTTAACCAGAACCCTTAAACTTTGTACAGTATCAAATTTATTTTTTCCGCTCACTGAAGAATTTTAAATAAATTATAAATCTTTATCCTTTTAGATTGTTCCGGAGATAAATACATTAAATATTAATTAACATGACAGAAAATGAAGGAAAACATTATCGTAATACATTTACTAACTACCTATTTCACTCACTGATAATTCGCTTTCAACTATAGTTTTTTCTCCAACATAGTAATCTACATTTTTTCATCAGGTGATTTGAATGTCAATATAAAGAATGGAAATGTTTCTGCAATGAAGAAACAGGATTGACCATGTTAAATGCATTTGAAAACTCAAACTATAAAGTAATTAAATCTAAAAGTTAATGAGTGTATAAGTAAACCAAATGAACTAAAATGATTGTTAAATTTACTTGTATACACTAATATATCCATCCTGCTGTTATTAGAAGATAACAAAGGAATAAATTGAATGAAAGAATGTTAGAGGACTTTTGTGAAATTGCCGACGTCAGTATTACATAAGCATAGCGTCAACAATAGCTTACACGAAAATTGATATACCTCTTACATGATTGTAGTGCTTATAATGAATTGCTCAAATGTAAAAGCTACTATTATGATTTTTTTACTGTTATAAATGATACGATGTGGGTTAATTGAGTTGTAAAGTCTGAACAACAATGGGTCCAGATGGTCATTTTCTATTCTGTAAAGGGAGGGAATATTTTGAGAAGAAAAGAAGACAACAAAGAAACTCCAAAAAAGGGTTTGGACGGTCTTGACCTAAACAATGATACCCCATTCGTCTTATGCCCTTGGAACATTTGTTGGTAACGGGGTCAATACGTCTTTAGACCAAACTGTGGATGCAATTTCATCTTAAATTATGTCATCTCACTTTTCTCTACATTTTCTCTTACAAACCAAAATGTTCTTCCACATCTATGTGGTGTACATATGTTAGAAAAAGATAGCATAAAAGAGAGAGATGGCTGATTAATCTTGTAAGTGTTTCTCTTAATTCTATTTAATCTTATGCAGACAAAAAAACACTAAATTATGATCTCTTTCATAATATAGGACAATGTAAGACAGTGTTAACATATTTTAGTTAGTTTACGTATTGTCAATGAAGGAAAGTAATTGATTGAAGCTGAAGCAGAATGAATAATCTGTGTAAACCCTCGCCGCGTATCTTCATCCTACACCCTTAATAAAATTAAGTTATATATTTTTTAAATATTGCTTGTGTTTTATTTATTAATAATATAAACAAAGCTATATATGTTTAGTAGCATATAAAACACTGGTTCATATTAGTTATTGATATAAACTTTCAATTTCGATTACAAATAATGCTTACCAAATTAAATGACCAAGAACTACATGTAAGTTTTAACCTAAATATATTTTTTTAGCTAATAATAGTGTTAATATATTTAGTTATATTGTTTTTATTATATGTTTTTGTAACACTTTTTTTTTACTATATATTTTACTTTTTTTAAAAAAAAAATTGTTCCTGTCCCTCTTATAATTTTATCTCACGCGTTTTCTCTCTCCTGTATTCATATATTTTTAATTATACAAATAATAGTCATAAGCGATGTAATTTCAACACGACCCAGAAACTTATATTCAAAATTATGTGCTCTTGATTAAAAGATCTAGAAGAACATGACTTTTTTAATGAAATATTGTGCATAAATTATCTATAAGATAGAGTTAGATTATATTAAGAAGTTGAGATTATTTATTTTAATTTATTTTTCTCTCTAAATTTAATTTCTTAATTTTTTTTTATCATTTTAAGAGTTTCGTTAACTAATGTCCTTAGATATGGATTAAAAAAAATCAATAAATAAAAATTTATTGTTAGAGTGACGTAATGGATGAGAGAAAAATTATATTTTTCATTTTAACTGGAACTATTTCTTATGTATTGATTAATATTTTTTTTTATATTTCTAAAAAATATTGAAACAAAACTGAAGTAGTTGTGGCACCTGGTTAAGTGGCCTAATTCACTACAACAAAGCATCTTTAATAATATTATGTTTGAGAAAAATGTAAATAAAATAAATAGAATGCAATATAAACGGGTAAGTGTGTGAAGAGTTAAGAGTCAAAGCTTTGAGGGTTTGACTCATGTGGTAAGAAGAGGCCCCACGTGCTTGTTGCACGCGCGCATGCTTGGTGGGACCGTTGTTGACTCTTGCCGCCTTAAATGACAACCAGGTCATAAGCATGACGTCAACTTTCGCCATTTCAAGAATACTTTGCCCACTCAAATTTATTAATAAATATTTTCGCTTAATTTCTTATGTTCCTTTTTGTTTTTTTCCCTAATCTTTATTAGCGTACATGTATATGGTGGTTAGACTCTAACAAGTTTTAAACATTAAGCCCACCTATTCAAACAAGTTGCTTATTTAACGTGTTTTAAATAAAAATTATTTATTACTTTAAATAAACAATAGAATTATTCTATACTAATTACATAGTGGGTGTTTTGTATAGTCAAAGACAATATGCATAAAAATTAAATTTTAAGAAAAATGAGAGTCCAAATATGAGATGATTTGGCAGATGTTTGAAGCTTTGAAGCTAATGAAGACGTACTAAATATTAGGCAGTGGTCCATAACACATACGATTCGATTCAAGAATATATATTGCATGATTAGTACGTAAACCCAATAAATTCCGCAAGTCACTCCCTGACAAATTTAAATTCTAAAATTTAATATTTAAACTGAGATTAGCCATCTTAAACAAAAACATCTATGTTATGTCAAAGTAAACTTTCAAAGATCAACAAGTTTCCTTTAAGTCAATTTCCTCTCAATTTCAAAGGACACACAAACTTACTATGGATCTGACCTAACTTCTGTTACTGCCCGAATCATCAACTTGGACTTTTTCTCTAAGAAAATTCTCTTCCTTCTTCTTTCCAAATATATATTATATTGTGTTGACAATTTTGTTGTAATCATAGCTGCTAAGAATTACTCCGATCTGACTTTAATTTGCACTAATTAATTGCTATTTTTAGTCAATACGTTTTCTCTCATAAATAACATAAAAAAATATCTATTTGTGGGAAGGGTTATTAATACATGTTCTGTTTCTTTATACAAATAATTAAATACAGAAGTCGAAATATAAATCGTTTACTTCATTTTCAATAGAATGTATATATCTTTGCTTTTTCTCCTAACCACTTAAATGATAGCAAATCTTAATTATCAATTGATAAGATATAATTACTATGCTTAACAAATAAGTTATATATCTGTTCGTTTCTTTATTTGTTCAGGGCCCATATATCTTATAGCGACCAAGAGAATGTTAATACATCATTGTGTCAAATTCTACGACAAATTTTTCAGAAATTTTGGTTTATTTAAATTGGGCAGAATAAAATAATTATAACTTGTTTTTTCTAATCCAATATGATTTCCATAAGTTATGATGTTCGTATGTTTTCATGAGTTGTGATTCCTTTTCAAGTAATGTTTAGAGATGCAAAAGGCAAAAACATCATTGTTGGATTGGATTTAAGTAAATTTAAATATAACATCTAATTGAATTTAATATTATACTCAATTAAGACCTTAGATTAAATCGGATCATTTCTTTATTTATTTATTGTATTTACTTTCATTTTTCCAATAAAAAACATTACCAAAAATCTTTAGTAACTTTATTTAAAATAGGAAGACAAAAATATAACTAGATTTTTTAATAGTATATATGTATGTGTGTGTGATGCAATACATATGAAGTTAATTAAAGATAAAAGAAGCACAAAGAACACAAAATTTGGAAGTAAAAGACAAATAAGTTTAACCGTATTATTTTAGTAAAATATCAAAACATATATGAGTTTACCTCTTAGTATTTCTTGACTTAAAATGATATTTTTCATGTTATGAAATTACAAAATAAATAAATAAATGTAGTGTAAAATATAAAAAATATAAAAATAAATTACTTATTTAAAATTGTAAAAGAATTTCTCATTGATTTAAAATTTTCAACGCGCTTTTATGAAGGACATGGGCGTAAAAAATGAAGATTAGATAGAAACTCAATTAATCTTGTACCAAAATAAGTTTTTAATAATTCTGATACTATGTTATTAGCTTTGATATTATATGCAAAGACAGTGAAATTTGTTCAATTCAACTTTTAAATTACTTATTAAGTAAAAGAAAAAAAGACTTAAACTTACTTCATTTACTTTTTATTAACCAACTTTTTTTCTTTCAAAAGAAATATTAGAAATACTTTGTCGATTTAATCAATTTTACTTACCCTTTCAAACATTCACTTTTTTTTTTTTAATTGTTTCCCTTTGTGTGCTGTTACCATGAATTTAAGCATTTCACCTTCAATTCAACTTAAATAAATAAAAGCTAGAAACAATGTAAATTTAATAAAACATACTCACTTACACAAAAGTACATAAACAGAAATATAGGGTACAAGTTGACTCAAAATAAAGAAAATTATAAGAATTATGCTATACATAATGATAGAAAACATAATGTCATCAATCACAAATTGAGCCTGGGAAGCTTTTTAAATAAATGCAAACTGCAATGTATACATTGGGATCATCATATTAAGGTATCAACTAATAAGAATGAAATGAATCAAATTAATATTAGATACCAAATCGTAATTAAATGTATGCCAGTGAATTAAAAATAAAAAACTCGAATAAACTGTTTACAATCGAAGATTATAGCAGCTGATATATAAAGTTATAAAGAAAAATGGCAATATATAAATCGCACTGTGTACTGCAATCGCAAAATACCATTGTTTGTTCACAAAGTCTATTTTAAGATAAATAAGTACATTTATTCTTTTAGGAATTTAAACATGTTTTGGACTCACTAAATGTTAATATTATACTATAAAATGTAATTGATGTCACCTAAAATGGTAATTTAATGTTTTACTAAATATATAAGTAATTAATTAATGTTTTTAGAAATGAAAACCAAAGATGTATTGAAAGAGTTAAATCGAAAATTGTTAACTTTATATAAGAATGAAAAATATATCTAAAAGTCTTAAAAATGAAATAAAGCTTTTTTGGTGTCATGATAAAACAATGATGTTACATTAAAAGAAGAGATATTGTACGATTTGTTAATTTACCTAATCGAAATAATTGTGTAAATAAAATATACGCTAAGGTGTAAGTCAAGATGATGAGATTATGTATGACAATCTAATCTGAAAGACATAGAACAAAAGCTGAACGCCAAAGAGAGTAGGGGTTGACATTGATTTAATTACGTATGGGTTATCTATTTTCTTCATTTAACAAGTATTTGACATCAAACACAAGTATTCTGCAGCAGTTGAAACTATCTAAACTAATATGTATTAACTACCTTAAGCCAAATATGTTTTCATTCTGCGTGGAATATTGTGTACCTCAGCTAATATCTAAGGGAACACTGCCATTGTTGACATAGAATCTGGTCCCTGCTACAGTTATGTTAGGTCAAGCATTAGTTACATTCTTGTGTTTTCGTTTCACCAACCCGCGTGACGTACACGCGCCTTCTTACACCATCATGCCCACCCAATGTTCATTTTAAAATTCAAAATATTAGTGAATTTTCTCACCTACTAGGTTTTTTTTTATTCACCTTGCTATTGTGGTACTACAATGTCTTCCATGATAAACATCTGGACCAATAGATGGTCCTCAACCTTTTGAATTATTATAATTGTGTATCACATACCACAACTTCTGAGACAAAAACGGAGGACTCAAAGTAAAAAATCGATAAATCCCTGTATGATTGATAAATATCTACTTAATTACTTTATTATTTGATAAATTATTAGTTTTTAATTTTCTGTAAATTTTATAGTGTTTTGATTTTACTCAATCTGATTTTCTAAAACGTATGGAACCAGTTGTTGATGAAAATTTTCCTTGACAACACTTAGATTTGATATCCTAGTTAAAAATTTAAAACTCAGTTCCATTACAAAATAAAATATAAAATGACGTTTTGAACCACAGTTTAGAAATCAGGGAATTTGAACCACATGATCTTATTCATCCATAGTCAATACCATCATACTCACGAAACTTTACACATAAGGAACACAACACAAGTAATGTATTAATTATAATTGTTACACATTTTTTTAAAGAAAAAGTAAGACAGAGAGAAACAAATCCAGGACAAATAAACAAACACCAATTAATTATATTTTGTAAAAGAGAATTAGAATTGGATTCAAAATTCTCTATTTCTCTTTTTTTCATTTGTCAAATCATCCCTTGTAATGTCAACCGCGTTCCGGTAATCTCCTTAGCCGTACCCTTTCAACCGTTCCTTATATAAAATGTCGCAAGCTCCCACACCTTTCATATATACCAATAAGCTTCTGAGTAGTGTGTGACCGTGTTAGAAGATCTCAAAGATACAGGCAAATCTGCAAATTCTTAAGGACACAGATTCAGCAGATAAACACGTATAGCGTAAGTCTTGCCATGGCTGAGGAGTTTCAAGCTGCTATTTGTGGTGAAAGTTGGTGGAATATTAATTCAACAAGAAGTGTGTTCCCTCTTATCTCATCAACATGTTCCGTGGCAGCAGCTGATGCAGGAAACTACAGTACTTGGCAAAGCACTGATTTCGTGGATTTGAAGGGAACTAGGTCTTGCGCTGAGGACATTAATAACTTTATTTCTTCTGATAATTCTCTGAGTTTTCTTGATGTTGAGAAGCCCCAGCAGAGGGACTCGGCTGGTGGAACTGGAAGCATCCTCACCGATTCCACCTTACAAATGATAGGTTTTGGCATGTCATCTTCAACTTCATCGAATTGGAATCAATCTTTATTGTAAGTTTACATAATAGGGTATCTACCAAAACAAATATATGTTGCTATTAGTACGGTCCAAAACTTCCACCAAGGAAGCAAAAGTTGTTTTTCTTTAGCTTTTTCTTGTTGTTTCTTTTGAAAAAGGAACTTCCTCTTATCAAGCATATCCTTATCTTTTTTTAATTTCTTTCTCTGCAGAGGGAGCGATTTTCATTCTGTGCTTCAAGGAGAAACAGGCATGGATGGCGATCTACCAAAGAATTTCTCATCTTCTGGTGGCCAAGGTTCCACCGTTGATGCTTTCAAGTCAATGAACCAAGAATTTTCCTTGGATCAGCAGAGTCTGAATTCCGTTGTTACGAGCACCGGATCATTATCTGGTGGTTTTCCAGTTGTTTCAGCCTCCTATAGTTACCCTTCAACCTTGATACAAGGCTTATACGACCCTGAGCCTCAACCACAGCCACAGAACTCACTTTTCACCAACCCCCCCATGTCCTATTCTTCATCTACCGCAAACTATGGGACATGTTCCAATGAACTGTCACCAACTTGGGCCAAAATCTCTTCACTTCTCAAGCCCTCAACGCCAAAACAGCAGCTTAGTGGGTTGCACTTTTCCAACAACACTTCTTTCTGGAATGGTTCGGCCGAAGCACTTCATGACATAAGAGCAGGTGTTTTTGCTTCCTCACAGGCGCAATATCAAACGCCAAAATTTGAAGAGAAATCCAACAGCTCCAATAATCTATTAAACAAGGTTATTAATTAATTAACGCTTTCCAAATTTGTAAATATATCCACTGCTGGCTAGCTAGCTCTAGGTTTTTATTTTTTATTTTTTTGTGGGTTAAAAGTGATAATATCGGTTAAACTGCAGCTCAAGAGAGAAGAATCACCAGACGCAATCTCATCTGCGAAGAAAAATTCTTCTGAGCCTGCATTCAAGAGGCAAAGAATTGAGACTCCATCTCCATTACCAACTTTTAAGGTACTGTAGTGTTATATGTTTATTTTTCATTTAGTATCATGAGTTTTTGCTTTTTCTTCATTTTATTCTATATATGTGCGAGACTGCTAAACCTTCATAATAATATATAACTATTTAGAATTGATCAAGCTGATATGCATATATGGACAGGTAAGGAAGGAAAAGCTAGGGGACCGCATCACTGCTCTTCAGCAATTGGTTTCACCTTTTGGAAAGGTAAATTTATGTATGTTCTTAGTTTCGCCTTTTTTTTTTCCCTTCACAGCAGCTTTGTCAATGATATGGTAGAATTTGAACCTTTACCTTTTTAGACTCTGAAGGGTAAAAACTAACCGGATATTATACTCTTATTGATTTTAATAGACGGACACAGCATCCGTTCTTCACGAAGCCATCGAGTACATCAAGTTCCTTCATGACCAAGTCAGTGTATGTTTCCATTGTTCTTACTTTGTTTTAAAGAAAACCCTAATTATACACACACACACACACATATTTTCTTGGCTTATAATATGTAAGTTGTTCAGAAGGAAAGTTAAGCGACAAGGCTTTATAAGTGTTTAAATATAGTTTTCGTTCTTAATTTCAGGTGTTGAGCACTCCATATATTAAAAATGGAGCTCCCATTCAACACCAGCAGGTACACGATAATAATTTTATTTTATCTCACGTTTCAAGCGACACAAATGCACTTAGCACATCTAGATTCACTGCAGTCAAAATCGCCGTAGTGAATGATGTATTGAAACATAAAGCATTTGATAATTCTATTCTGGTTTATCTTATGCATTATTGGATGGTTCAACACTATTATATTGTCACTAACTACATTACCTGCAAATAAATATCATTAATCAATAAATTTTTGAATGGATTAAGATAATGAATAGATGAAAATGGTGAAGCGTTTATGTTATGTACACAACGTGAGTAAATGTAGTGAATGGGTCCATGCATGCAGTGAATGTAAAGATTTTTGTTGAGGATTTTGAAATATTTGTATATGGGTGTGTTTGAAGGATTGTGATAATCTGAAGGAGTCAGAAGGGCGAAAAGAAGATCTGAGAAGCCGAGGGCTGTGTTTAGTACCGATTTCGAGCACGTTCCCGGTGGCTAATGAGAGCAGTGTTGATTTCTGGACGCCAACATTCGGAGGTGCAGTGATTGGCAGGTAGAGAGCAGTGGAGAAATGGTGACCATATAAAAACTAAATATTTATGAGTGTAAAGTAAAGGAAAGAAGAAGAAGAAGAAGAAGACACGATTGTTAAAGAGAAAATTAAAGGTGAAGATAAGAAAAGAGAAAAAGGGGAAGGAAAGAAAAGGAATGTGAGTGTTGATTCAAAGAGGACACGTAAAGCAGACTGATGTAGCTGGTAAATGATTAGAGAGTACTGGAAGAGAATAATAGATTAGCTAGCAATAGTGTTTTAATTATTAAAGTCGATGGGTGGCAGGAACAAGTGCTAAATTCAGAGGCATTTGACACATTAGATTATACAGAGTTTTTGTTGCTGCTGTTCTTAGAGTCACTGTTATATGCCTGAATTTAGCAGATGGGGCTACCCAGTTAAAACGCCTTTTGTTCCTGCTGATCGATGTATATCTATCTATATCTATATATATTGAATCTTTAAAGAGGTGTTGTATTAGTTTTATTATTCGAAGAGATCGTTTTCATGTTAAATGTTTTTGGGTTATTTGATTAAAGGTGGTAGTGTGATGATGCATATAGTGGCTTTTCTTGTTACTTTCCCGTTTTAGGGTTATTTATTTTTGTCTACTCATCCAAATAGTGTGGCTAATTATAAATTATGAATAAGTTAGGCGAGGGCACGCGGCATATGGCTTTTCAAGCACGAATCAAATCATTGTCTTTGTCTTTCAATCATTATGCTCCATCCTTATAAATTCTTATCTTCCCCCTATCACAATGCTTATGTCTTATTATAAATATTCAGATTACAAATGTGAGGTTCTGAAATTTTTCTTTACCATTATTTGGTACAGTTGCTTAAATGTTTCCAATTAAAATTAAATCTTTGCTTTGGTAATTGGTATTATTAAACACATGTTTGCGAATTTTAGCCCTCTATTTTCCGGGCAACGTTTATTTCTATGTTTATCTGGCTGGTTTTTCATGGATTCCCTGCATTAAACAAAAATAACAACTTGTGTGCATTAAATTAGTATGTTTAATTTATCTAAAAATCCTGGTTAGTATTTTACCAATCAATATTTTTATTTTAGTTTTAGTTTATTTATTTACAATTAAAATATTTTATTTTATTTATTTCATTTTATTGCAATTTTCACATCAATCATAGGCATGCACAAAAATAAAGCTTATAAAGACTTAATTTCACTCTTTCTCATGAGTTGACTTTTGGATTTGGGTTAGGTTTAATCCAAATTAAATAACCTAAAACCTAAAAGCCCTAATATATATTTGTCTGGTTTAAAGGCTTACTCCTAGGAAGCATAGAGGTTTCTCTAAATCTTATATCAATTATAAATATGGTACAAAATAGAACTTATGAAGGCGTAGACAATTTTTTTTTCATGAAGAAATTTAAGGATTAAGTTCTCTCCAATTCTAGCTGAAAAAATGATAGATATCTCATTACTTGTTATATTATTGAAATGTTTAAGCTATGTTTATTTTATCCTTTTTTTTTCACATGTTTTTAAAATTTTCTATTTTAAACAAAAAAAAAATTCAATAATTTAGTTTTTTTTTAAAAAAAAATTAAACATTCAAGAAATCGTACAATAAAGACAAATATGAGAGTAGTAGAAGAATAGAGAAAAAAAAAAAAAAGCAACAAAAGCGAGTTCTCTTTTATTCAGGTGCATTCTTTTGTCTTATTCCATTTATATAGAATTACTGTGATAACAACCCTTATTCCAAGTATTGAGCATGAGCTTCCTTTCGAAAAGAAAAATATAACGTGACACGTATAAATTATTTATATTTATTTCACACTATATTTTTTAATTTTTACTTTTTTAAAAAATATATAAAAATTTTATTTTTATATTATGTGACAAATAAATATAATAGTATATCATCTTATCATTATTCTCTCTCTCTTTTTAGTATAAAGTGATAAAATATATATTTTTGGAGAGGGGTAGAATATGTGTTTTTCCTGTAATATTTAAAAAGAAAAGTAGTGTATGTTATTTTAATATTGGAGAATTAAAGGTTTTAGAGAGTGATAAATTGGTTTAATTCCTCTAAAAGAATTGACATATGGGGGAGAAAAAAGAAGAAGGAATGATGTATTTAAAAGGTGATATAATAATAAGGATAGGGCAAAAGAAGAATTAAAATAATGAGAAGAAGAATAAACTTAAAGGTGAAGAATGGGTGTATGAGAAGTGAGTAATGATGAAAAAGTAGGAGTTTAGTAATTAAAAATAGAATGGGAAGTATTATAATTTTGATTTGAGCATACTTAAAGCATATGGAGATGATATATATATATATATGAAATATTGGTGTGTGTGGTAACTTAGTACAAACATAAAGGAATTTGATAAAGTAGGAAAGAAAAAGACAGAAAGCATATCATTGAAATTTAATAAAGCATTGGTATTATGACTTCTCAGACATCTTTCTTTTGTTGTTTTGGCTCTTCAATCTTCTAATGCAAGTTGTTCTTGTTGATTCCATCTTCAGAAAAAGTTCTCCTTCTTTTTTGATTCTTCCATCGTTTAGTATTCTCACCACTAACACTCAAATCTTCTCTTTTTCAAAAGGACAAAAATCATCTCATAAGTACACATTCTGACTTAAGCATACCAATTTCTCACAACAATAATTACGAATATCGTATGCCAAATTTACACTAAAAACTCTTTATCGGATCACCTTCTCAATATTCATTTCTAAACAAACAAAATACAATCTTTTATAAATTATATATAAATATTCTATCAAATTAATTTATGTATATTGATACGAATTTTCAAATAGTTAAGTTTTTATTGGATTTTAAAATCTGATTGAATCTTCGTCGTTTCGAAATCCAGTGAGATTTTAAATTTTTTTGGATGTTTTATCTATTTTTTTTTTAAATTTATTTTATTTCGAATTTAATATATATGTTTTATTTATTTTCATTTCATTAATAATTTTGTCTATAATTATAAATCTATTATTTTAAAAAATTAAATAATTAAAAAATTAAATTAAAACTTAAAAGATAGAATTGGTTTTCGAAATTTAATTTTGTTAAAATCGACTTTTAAAGTGAAAAGTTTCACCGTGACCTAATTTTAGCAAGAAAATTGATGTTCAGATAGAAAGCTTTGGAGGTGCAGGTAGAAACTCCGAACTTGCCCAGCAAAAAATACATACTGGGCTTTAAAGCGCGCAAAGCTTTCTTCAAGGTAAGAAGAGATGATAAAGTGATTTAAAATTTTCTAATTTCAGTTATTTATTTTTAGTTTTCACTCCAAATAATATAATAGAAACATTTGTAATCTTCGTTTAAATCTCTTATAGAATTATATATTTGCGAAGTATGACCATCATATGGCCAATTTTGTCCCGTCATATCAATTTTATTCGAACCTATCATTTCAAAGCTTTCAAATTATGAAAATTTGGTGGAAACAACAGAGAATAATCCAATGTGACACTTTCTTAATTATTAATAAATTAAAAATCTCAGAGCGGCTGCATTGTTCAATGGGATATTCTTGCCAAAGAAGAGGATCTTCTTATTTGTAGTGTTGCTTTCTTTAATAGAATACTTGTTAGACTTTATTGCCGTTACGCATTATATTTGTTAAAAAAATTAGCAAATTTATTTTTATGTTTCATTATTCTTTTCTTCCTACTATCATATAACTTTCTTATGTTTGTCAATTCACTCTGCTACTAGTTTATACAAAGTACATAATAATTTTAAAAAATAGATTCCTAAAAATTTTTATTTATAAATCTTAAAATAAATATTAGGGAATTAGCAATAGTAATTTCATATTTAAAAAGTTTCAATTTTTTTATATCCAAAAATGATCGTTATGCATAGTCTTGGTGTTTAATATCTTCATTTTTCTCAAACATATAAAAAAAATACAAAATCTTCAAAATTTAAACACCATGAGGAATGAAGTTTCTTGGTAGTTTTTATCTGTCATTGGATCAACTGAGAAAGATACTCATATAACCAGAATACGGGATACAGGATACATACAACAGTATGAACATGAAGTATATTGAAGATGAACATGAAGTATTGATTTATTCTGAGACTTGTATTTGAAAATATTATTTTATTTGAGAAAACGGTAATGGTTGCAGAGTCATTGAGATCCCTTGAGCTTCTTAGCAATGCCTGCAAAATACTTTCCCTGATGGAAAGCTTGAGCCAATTCTAACTCACTAGGCTGCCTTGAGCCATCCCCAGCATAAGTTCCTGCACCATATGGAGACCCACCTTTCAACTTCTCCAACTCAAACATGCCAGCTCCAAATGTGTATCCAATCGGCACATAAATCAGTCCGTGGTGAACTAGTTGAGTAATAGATGTCAACCTGTTTATACAATCAAAAAACACTTGTATAGATATCAAACTTTCATATACTAACTTATAAGCACTGATACATACAAAATCAAAGAACAATTCGGTGACTCACGGGGTAGTTTCTTGACCACCTCCTTGAGAAGCAGTGCTGTAGAAGAAGCCTGCAGGCTTTCCTGCTAGTGACTGTGTCCGCCATAGGCCTCCAGTTGCATCAAAAAATGCTTTAAATTGAGCAGCCATAGATCCAAATCTTGTAGGAAAACCAAACAAAAAGCCATCGGCCTCAGGAAGCTCGTTGGGAGTAATAACCGGAACATCACTCTTTGGAGGTGCTCCCAACTTCACAAGTACTTCTTCAGGCAATGTTTCGGGTACCTGTATGTTTAGGTACAAAGACTCAAACATCATGTTAAAGATATTGCCATCAATATTTCAATACTCTGCTGAGAAAGGTTTACTTACAAACCTGCCACAGTTTTGCTTCAACTCCCTCCACAGAAGCAGCTCCTTTTTCTATCTCCCTGGCTAGCTTCTCAACATGTCCATACGTAGAATAATAACTAAACATGCAATGCAAATTCCAATCAGATCAGCCATAGACAAATAAATTATATGATAACTAGTATAACTTCTGGAACAGCATAGATACACTATTACTGGTCTTACGATACTCATTATAAAAATTTATTAGTTTAGAAACTCTCTACTATAGTCAAAATGGTGGGGCTTTACCCGTTCCTTCATGAAATCATTACACAGCTTATTCATTTTTGAGATAATGGAGGCTGGAATTCACCAATTGACACTGAACCCCTCAAATTTCAGAGGCAAGATTCCTTCTCACGCTCAGACAACTTTGATTTCAGGATTATGCTATTTACGTTATGATTTAATTTGGTTCGATTGGATTCCACACGAGTTCAACAGCAACAAGAGTAAGAAACACGTTCCAATACTGTTCTGGTCAGAAAGGGCAGAATTCCCAAATTTTAAGGAGAACAGCATCGCTATTCTACATCAATACGAAAACCTTGATTCTTTCAAATACCATAAGAAAATGACCAGGTAAACGTTCATAGTTGACTTTTGATTCCACGGTGAAAATTCTTCACATGTAAGACATGGAGTATCGAAAAGTCTAGAGCTTAAAGCAACTGCTATTACTGAAGATTCACCACCCCTTCCCAAATACTAAATCTAATACTTTGACAAAGTTCTGGAAAGAGAAGCATATAATAGATTAACTCCACAAATAAGAAATCCACGATGTTGAAAATGAAAACATAACCATGGCATCGATCATTAATTTCGAATGGAAAAAATAAAGCAGAAGGAGAATACAAGTGATTAATAAGGACAAAACTAAGAACACAAGGCATGAAATTGGAGTATTGCTCACGACTTAGCCATCAAAGTAAGACAAAAAAAAAGACGAGATTTAGAATGTCTTACATGATATAAACCTTGGTAGCCATTGTCAGTGACTGCTAAATGTCTCTATGAAAACGAAAAGGTGTTGCGAATGAAACCTTAACTAGGTACCTAGTTTTATAGTGTATCTTATTACGAGAATGGTGTACGTTTAAGATAAGTTCAATACAGAAATGTTTATCCAGGAATTAAGAACTCTGATCCACATCATACGAACGAATTATTCAACTTGGTAGTTAATTAATTAAGTGCACAACAACTTATTTATTTCATCATTATTGTCTTTCGTCAATTATTTTATGTTTTATGATGCGTTACGTCTTTTAATTAATCAAGAAATGGTGGGTGATGATGCATGATTGGCGGGTCAAACTCAAACTTACATCACACGAACATGGAGTAGTTGAAATCACGTCCTTGTTCACTCATGATTTATTATTCCTATTATTGAAAACTATAATAACATACTTCTATGACTTGGATGAGCCATAGTTGTGTCAAGGAAACTTCTTCTCCACTTTTTTAAAACTACTATGAATGGATATTAAATAAGTGGGAATTGTAATCATTTCAAATCCTTCACTCTGATTAGTATAATTCGGCTGTTTATGAATGAATAATAATTTGGTTTTTAAAGTTTATGGTTAACCCATTTAATCTGTTTCACCTAATTTCATTTCTATAATCCACTAGTCAAGTTAGATACCCTCAAGTTGAGTTTTTTAATTTTTATAAAACTTTGAGTAAATATTCAAATCGATTATTAAAATATGAGTATACTGACTTGTAATTTTTTAGTTAAAATTTATGAAGACAGGCCTTTAAAAAATTATTCATTTTGTATCATATATATATATATACACCCTTAGGAACAGATCTGGAAATGAATTTAGATAAAGACAAGATTTATGTACGATGCTTTAAATACTTTTTTATATTGGTGTTCAATATAAAAAAGTCAAATGATAGAACAATTAAACACACGGAATTTTTTGAACAAATAAAACACGTCTATTCCTTTTTATCAAAATAACATACAATAGTTTTTATTTACTCCAAGAGCATGTTTTTACCTAATGGAGAGATAGTGGGGGAGGTAACAAAACCCTATACTTTTCATTATAAAACCAATAAACCTGAAAAAGATGGATTATTTTGTGAAAGAATTTTTGGGCCTATCAAAAGTGGGATTTGTGCTTGTGGAAATTATCGAGTAATCAGAGATAAAAAGGACGACCCAAAATTTTGTGAACAATGCGGAGTAGAATTTATAGATTCTCGAATACGTAGATATCAAATGGGCTACACATCACCACGTCCAGTGTGCTTTGTCCTCATTCGCACACTTTCCGGAAAAACTTCCCGGAAGGTCACCCATCCCAGAATTTCTCCAGGTTAAGCACGCTTAACCATGGAGTTCTTATGGGTTAGGCTTCCGAGAAGTAAATGCATTTTGGTGATATGGGTAGCCAAATCAATTCCTTTAAGCTATCTTTCAACTGTATAGTCTCATACCTATACAGTCTCCAGATCCCTCTCATTCCGGTGTATGTTCGATTCGTCCATGTGCCCCTTCCACTCGAAGCCTGCCAGGAGCCGCTCCTTGTCCGTGCCCCCTGCACCATGCCTCTTGCACCAGCGATCACTCCTCGCCCTCGTCAGTGCCCGGGTGTCACACTACTAATTAAGAATTCAATTTTCAGATAACTAACAGAAACATTTAAAATATGTTATTTGACTAAACAAACCTACATGTGAAAAACCCGACAGATTGCGGTGAAAAACTCTCCTGCAATTTTCCATTTTTAGTTCCACAAAACTTGAAGAAAAAATAAACAGTTGAGGATAATGATGCCATACGATCCACAAACATTTTCAATTTTTTTGTTTATAGTTCTTCAAATGATTCTTCTGTCGAAACTGCCCTTGAATAAAAAATATTGTTGGCAAATTAATTTTGCGACAGAAACATTTTTTTTTTATATAAAAGAGAGATGAAAATAGGAAAAACAAGTTGAAAAATGAAACGTGGTTAAGAAATAAAATTGTATGTTTACTCTTTTTTTTAAGTGTAGAAATAGGTGAAAAATAGAGAAAAAAATATTTTAAAATGTTGATATTTGATTGATTTAATAAAAAAATAAAGATAAATAGAAGTAAGTAAAAAATAACAGTCATTCTCACTACTTTTGTTCTTCACATATTCTTCTCTATCCGAGGGAGCGAATCATCTGAGAAAGTACTGCTATCCAACCAGATGCAAATTGATCCCCGACTAGTCATTCATTAGGATTCAGGAATATTTCACCAATCATCTGAGAAAGTACTGCATTAATTAAATTGATCGCTAAAAGCTAGTTTTCAAATAGCTCTGCGTGAAATGTTTTCCATACTTGTGTTGCAAATTCTGTATTTTACATGTTTCGGTGGCAAATTCCAATGTAAGTTGTTAGGAGATAGCACTCCTCAAATGAAAGCTTGGATTGGCATAAAATGGCGGAAAGTTATTGACCTGACGATGACATGATAACCAAGTATTGTAAATTTGCTTGGATTCTAAGAGAATTTTTCAGTCATCAAAGCATTACAGTCCAGTGTCCCATGGCTGAACACGAAAGCTTCCTCCTATGACTGCTAACAAGAAATAACTGGTACATTTTTTTATTTTATTTCCTATGCACAACAAAAAATAACCCTCATTTTGTACAGGAAGAATTTCAAAAAAAAAAAGAAAAAAAGGAGAAAGAATCAACTCACCCGCACAGAGGACATTACAATCGATCCTTCTTCATTCCAATTCCACCCCATAACAGTGTTTTTGGAAACTTGTTTAGTTCACTTTGAAACAAAGTTGTACACTTTCCGATGAGCATAAACGTAGAAGCAATATGAGTATTATATTGACGTTGAATGATCCAGTTGACATCCATTCACAGACTCGTTATCTCAATTCAACCAATGGGTGTTGACGGAGAAGGTGGGTAGTTTGGTAATTGGACAAGTGCGGTGGCCGGCGTCGAGTCAGCGTTGGATGGAGGAGAAGTCGAAGGTATGCCCGGAAGAGAGAATGACCGGGTCGGACATTATTAGGAGGGAAATGAGACACTTTAAGTGGTCGTGAACGTCTGCCTGAGACGCCATAGGTGGTGGTGCTCTTTCTGTTGCCTTCTTTCCAAAATCAATGGACCATAGTAACGTTTGTTATGCCCTTCCCAATCATTTATCATACTCCTACAATTTTAATCTTTTTTCTTTTTACAAATATAAAATTTAACCTTTTTAATAACCAAAATATTCTTAAAAAACTTAGTGAGAAGAAAAAATAATAGTCCAAGACAAAAACCATGATGATTCTCATTATGTGGTTAATTTTGAATGAGAAAGAAAATTTGATGCATATTTAACTTGCAAAGGGTTGTTCGGAAGGAATCAACGAGCCTCAAGCGAAGTAACAGTTGTGTGATTGGAAGCAGCGTGTGATGATGAATTTGACTGAGAGAAAAACCTCTCGGAATATATTCCTGGCCTTCCCGGTTGGGGGATCAACACATTCTCACTGTCCAACATCAAAACCACTGATGACATTGTTGGTCTATCTTCTGGGAGCTGTTGAACGCATGACAGACCAACTTTAATACACCTTAGAGCTTCACATGTCGAAAACTCACCCTCAAGCAATGGATCCATCAGCTCCAATGCCCTATCTTCATTCCATACTTTCCATGCCTACCACGTTCTCAACTTATTCATTCAGTCACATTATAAGAAAAAGAAGATAACGAAAGACACACATTAACCACTTCACTCACATGGCCTAGGAGATTCAGTTTGTGATCTGGGTGAAAAAATCCTTTGTTTTTCTTTCCGCTCAACACTTCCAAGAGTAAAACCCCGAAGCTATAAACATCCGATTTGAAAGAGAAGTGTCCATCTATTGCATACTCTGGGGCCATATATCCACTGTAACAATTGCAGAGGATAAAATGATTTTAGCAGTTAAGTTCAGAGAATAACTGTAGAAAGTTAAGTGCTTACTAGGTTCCCACTACTCTCTTGGTCTTTGCTTCAGTTTGATCTCCACCAAACATTCTTGCCATTCCAAAGTCAGAAATTTTTGGATTCATTTCACCGTCTAAAAGAACATTGCTTGCTTTCAGGTCTCTATGGATTATTCTCAGTCTTGAATCTCTGTGAAGGTAGAGAATTCCCCGAGCAATGCCAATAATTATGTCTAGCCTCTTTTTCCAACTGAGCACACGACGCTTGGTTTCATCTGATTCAGAATATTTTTTGTGTTAAACACTATATTATGATAAAGCGAAATATGTTTGCTCATAGTGCGTGTTTCTATGTGTAGATGTGATTCTGGAATAGTTGAGTGACCAACCAAATAATAAGGAGTCCAAGCTTCGGTTTGGCATGTACTCATAGATCAATATTTTATCTTCACCGTCAATGCAACAACCCAGAAGCTTGACAAGATTTCGATGCTGAAGTTGGGAGATCAAAATGACCTCATTCTTGAACTCCTGCGGGCCTTGTCCAGAATTCTCTGACAGCCTTTTCACAGCTATTTCCTGTCCTGATGGAAGTTGACCCTACAAATCCAACACAACCAAGATATTATTGTTGTTGTTGTAAAACCGAGGGCAAATGGCCTTTCTCGTAGGAAAACTATTTTGAGATCTCGGATGTTGAAACCCGACATTGTTTTATGTAGGACAGTTGTCAGAGACTAGTATATGACATGACACTGTTTGGAATATAATTTTTCTTAATAATTAACCACAAAGAGAGAATAGTTTACTTTGTATACAGGACCAAATCCACCTTCTCCAATCTTGTTGTAATTAGAGAAATTCCCAGTGGCGGCTTCAATCATGCCAATCTCAAACATTGGAAGTTCAAATTCATTCCTTTCACTCCTGACTCTGCCGACACTAAACTGACTACCGGTCTGTTTGGCTGCTGACAGAAGCAAATAGCCAAGGATTAATCAGTAATGCTTATGACAGGACAACATTTTAAAAAGTACGACAGATATATCTTCTCAAACTAGAACTACTATAGTTATATTTACCTCCATTTCTTCTGCATTTCTTAATTATCAACCACAATGTTGATACAATAATTGTTGAAGTTACAGATGCAGCCACAGGAAAGAGTATGATTTTCTTCCTTTTACTTCCATCAGCATTTGAACCTAACACCACATATAAAGAGAAAACATACAATATATAAAGAGTATGATTTTCTTCCTTTTACTTCCATCAGCATTTGAACCTAACACCACATATAAAGAGAAAACATACAATATATAAAGAGGAAAACTGAAATTGCTTTCATTGTCGAGAAAAAAAAAACTTTAATATGATAATTATACTATTCTACTAAAATAGTATTTGTTGGCTTACTCAAAAAACAAGTGGGCTAAATTTCTGATGACTGCTAAAATTGGACTAAAACATGACACGGATTCGTAGCACATACCTTCAATGTTCTTATCCACTTCTGAAGCTGCAACCCTCAGGTAGAAATCTTGTCCATTCACAGAAACCTCTCTTATATCCAGCAAATCCCCAAACCATGCAATACAACCTTTGCCACTAGCATTTATATCTAGTTTTGCATAACCAACACAAGAGCAGTTCTTAGAGCATTCTTTCTCACAGTGATCAATGCTGATGCTGTAGTTTGTACGAAACTCAGTGGCATCTGGAAGCTTCATTCCTGTAAACTGCTGAAATGCATCTCCGTTGCTGCAAACCTGTGTGTTTTTTCTAACACATCCATCTGACCACTCAGACCTTTCCCATTCCTGCAGAAGCTTCGGCTCAAAACCCTTCAAACACTTGCAGACAGGGGAGCTATTGATGTAACAAGAACCGTAAGCACCACAAAGACCATAATCATCACAACGGTCCCCTTGAACTGAAAATTCAGAAAACCAACTCGAATGATGATCATTCCATGAAAAATGCTGAATCAAACCAGACTGGCTGAGCACAAATCTTGAAATGATGGTGTCTTTGGTCTCATAGGAGTAAGACACTTCATCAGAATCAAACACAAATATGGGTTTGAAAACTGGATTTGCACTGAGAGCCAGGTCACCTTTGAATTGTTGTCCATACCATGGTCCACTTCTGAAAATCTGCTTGTTTCCCCTGTGAAGGAAAAGCTGAGGAAGGCCACGTGGATCCACACTGTAGGTGTATTCTCCCGAAGAAGGATCAGAAGTGTTTTTCCAGGAAGTCAAGTGTCGATTCAAGCCAGTTTTGAAGTTCCAACCAAGTTTCATTCCTGGTATCAATGTGTCAGATGGGTAATCAAAACTCTCCCACAAATATCTCTCATTTCCATAGTCTTTCAAAACAAAGTTTCCGGAATCCAGTAGCTGCGCCACCGGATTTTTTGCAGGCCCAGATGAGTTTGAGGACCATGCAACACCTCCTGTGTGGCTTAAAAGAATGAGCTTGCCATCATCACTGAATGTCAAGGAGCCACCAGAGTTAACTAGTGGTTTGTCTCTATTTGCAATCCAAATAACTGTCTTGTTTGGGATACGCTTGTACCATATTCCAAGATAAATGTGAGTGGAATTGGCAGGACTGAAGAAACCCAGTTCAAAATTTTGAGAAGGTGAGACTAGTGTCTGGTTGCCACTGATGGTTTGTGGAGGAGTTATTTCATCCTCTGCTTCCAAAGCCGTAGGAAACAAGGACAGGAAATAGCAACAAGTAACAAGAAATAAAAGGGTGAACTTGGTTTTCTCCATGAGTAATTTGATCCTTTCACGTAACTACTTATAAAAGAAAATTTAGGTTCTTTAATCTCACTCTTCCCGATATACTTATTATTGACCCCTCTGTGAATTTAATTGGTTTGTTAAATTAAGCAAAAGAATTCTATAATTGGGAGCAGGTGTACCTTGAGGGTCCTGTTTTCTTTTTGAAAGGTTACATGAAATGTTTGGTTTTTCTAAACCAACGTGCAACTGTGTAAGAAATTCATTTTGTGTGATTGAACATCACAGACAGATTAGTGAAAAATCTGAACTTTGTGTACAGAAATATGGACTAATGCCTACTTTAGTGAATGATAATATCTTAAGAACACACAAAATTTCAACCGCGAAAAGAAATCACATTTGACAAAGAAAATGCAAAAAAAAAAAGTAGATACAATTAGTACGAAATATTGGAGAGCAACGTCAAGTTTAGGTCATCAGACTCAACAACACCAACCTTTAATGTGGAGACAGCATTGCAGCAAGAACAAGAAAGAAAGATGGGGCATAGTTTGAAATTTGTTACCAAAAATCCATCTTTAATTAATCATAGTACAATATTTTAACGTGGCATGTGGAGTGAAAGGAACTGCAGAGACTCTTGGTCAATGAGTGCCGGAAGATGTTGATAGCAGTAAAGACTTTTTTACCAAACTCTACCAATAAACAAGTATATAACAATCCACTGCTTTCTAAATAATGGAATGTTGGAAGTCTCGAAATCTTGTTTCTTTCTTCTTTTTTTCTTTCCCAGCGTTCCCTTTTCTCTGCATCTTCAATCTCTATTTTCCATTAAATTCTGTAGGCTGAGAAGAATTATTACTACCTGCATGTCTCCATCGTGTTATTAAATATTTTATAAACATATATAAAAAAGTAAATATATTCATTAGAACTAAACCATTTATCCATACTTAATTAAGTTAATAAACTTATAAAGTTAGTAAGTATTTTTTTATCATAGTAATAAAAATTATTTTAATGTTTATATCTGTCAATTGATTTTGTAGTTAGATGGTCTGGATGTTTTTAACTTACTGAATAACTTGCAATTTGGATATGTTATTGAATTTTTTGTGTTATTCTTTTGCTAAACTTTTAAAAATACTGATTTTATCAAAAACTTTAGTGTACTGATATAAGTATATTTTAAATGTTGAGTTGAAAGAGAATAGTAAGCAGAAAATCCTTAATTTACACATTTCTTTGTGGAAAAGAAAAAGAAAAAGAAAAAAAAAAAAAGCAAGCTTACCACCAAGTTGGAGATGAAAGATGGGTTAAATATGTTTTTAGTCCCTTTTGGGACGATTTTGGTTTTAGTCCATTTTCAAACTAAGGTACAATTTAATCCTTCAATTTTAGAAAATTTTGGTTTTAGTCTTTTTTACCAATTTTTTTTAACTTTATTTGTTGTTTCAAACGCGTTTCTCAGTTAACATTGAAGCAAAAATGTGTCAAACAGTGTAAACAATCCAAATGCTATAATGAAACGTGCTTGAAACAACAAATAAAGTTAAAAAAATTTGGTAAAAAGGACTAAATCCNAATGCTATAATGAAACGTGCTTGAAACAACAAATAAAGTTAAAAAAATTTGGTAAAAAGGACTAAATCCAGAGTTTTCTAAAATTGAAGGACTAAATTGTACCTTAGTTTGAAAATGGACTAAAACCAAAATCGCCCCAAAGTATAGGGACTAAAAACATATTTAACCCATGAAAGATTACGGAAAAATTGATTAAACGTCCCTTTGATAACAATAATCAAATCAAAAGATATTTAAATAAAAAATTTAAATATTAAATAAAATATAATTTTTTATTAAAGATTTAATTAAAATCATTCAAATTTGTTATATATTTAAAACTTAATTAAATATTTGTTTTTCTTTTGCCAAGATCCTTTGAGATTCCTTCTTTTTTCCTTAAGGATTGCTCATCATTTTTCTTGGGCCCGAACATCACTTGTTTTGGGCTTGGTTTAATATCAGAACTAGATTTGGGTTGCTGTATTGCACCCCTTTTAACAATCACTGACTTTTTTATTTTTATTTTTTGCATACAGATATATTTTTTGAAATATCTAATACATTAAATATTTTAGTTTAAATACACGAAGACAATATATATTTTATATTTCAATATAACTATATTAACTTTTTAAGCGATTTAACGTATTTCTATCCTAAGAACTACTATATTTTATTAGAATTTGATGCATATAATTTCATTTAAATAGTACTATATGTATTTTAATGACACAGTAAATCATTATTATCAATTTGATCAGTAATCTACAAAATTGAGTTCAATATAAAGACTGGGTCTCTTAACAAACTTAAAAATTGTACGTTTTGAATATTAAATCGAATCTCAAACAACATTTATTCTAAAGAAGGATGATTATGGGAAAAATTAATCAGTTCGAACTTGACAAGCAGAAAAAAAATATTAGATATTCAGACTTGAAAGTTCAAAGTTTCAATTTGAAAACGTTAATTTATTACCCAACGGAATATCTGAAGGAAGAACGTTTTCATTTTAAAACTTTTCAAAGGTCTTCTTCGCCAAGTAAACAAACATTCAACGACTCTCAATATAAAAATCATTAATCATCTAACATCAACAAAACTACTCGCTGTTTGAACCGTGTCATTTCCATTCATAACATAGTGGATTTTATAAGATGACCATTCCTGGAAATAGTTTATATAGCTACTGGAACTTTTGTTTATTCAAAAGTCAAAGCTTTTCGCTTTAAAAGATGACAGGAAATGCAAGTGCAGCTTTGTGCCATTTGAAATTTGCTGCCAAACATGACCAACAGGAGAGTGAGATGGAACAAACTTGATATCATTATGTTTGCTTATGCTTGTATATCAAACCTTCAAAATACGTCTTATGCAGACGATGCCTTGACTCCAACATCTTCCATTGCAGATGGCCAAGAACTCATTTCTCCTGGACAGAATTTTTCTCTTGGATTCTTCACTCCAGGAGCATCAAAGAGCCGCTACATAGGGATATGGTACAAGAATATTACCCCTCAAACCATAGTTTGGGTAGCAAACAGAGATAACCCACTTAACGACTCCAGAGGAAATTTAACCATTGCTGCTGATGGTAATATTGTACTTTTTGATGGAGCAGGTAACAGAATATGGTTTACAAATTCATCAAGGTCAATCGAAGAACCAATTGCAAAGCTGTTGGATTCTGGAAACTTTGTGTTGATGGATGGCAAGAAGCATGATTCTAAAGGTTACATATGGCAGAGCTTTGATAATCCAACAGACACAATGTTACCTGGGTTGATGTTGGGTTGGGATAAGAACTTAGGTATCAATAGATATTTGACTTCTTGGAAGAGTGCTAATGACCCCTCTCCTGGAAACTTTACCTACAGGTTTGACCAGATAGAATTTCCTGAGTTGGTAATCCGCCAGGGAACGAACATCACATTCAGAAGTGGAATTTGGGATGGCATCCGTTTTAATTCAGATGATTGGTTGTCCTTCATTGGAATTACAGCCTTCAAGCCACAACTTTCAGTAAATAGCACTGTGGCAGTGTATTGGGATGAACCTGGAGATAGATTGTCAAGATATGTGATGAAGGATGATGGACTCCTTCAAAGATATATCTGGGACAACAAAAATTTTAAGTGGACTCCGATGCATGAGGCAAGAAAGGACTTTTGTGATAACTACGGAGCATGTGGGGTGAACGGTATTTGCAATATGAAGGATATTCCTGCTTACTGCGATTGCTTGAAAGGGTTTACACCACATTCTCCGGAAGATTGGGATTCTTTTAACTGGTCTGGTGGGTGCATCAGGAGAACACCCTTAAACTGCACACAAGCTGATAGGTTTCAGAAACTAAGCTGGGTTAAACTACCCATGTTGTTGCAATTTTGGACTAATGAAAGCATGAATCTTGAAGAATGCAAGGTGGAGTGCTTGAAGAACTGTTCCTGCACGGCGTACGCAAATTCAGCCGTGAATGAAGGGCCACATGGATGCTTGCTATGGTTTGGGGACTTGACTGACATTCGGCAGCTTATAAATGAAGAGGGTGTACAACTTGATCTTTATTTAAGGTTAGCCGCTTCAGAAATAGGTATGCAGGGGTTCTGTTTTAACATGGCATGTAATGTTTACCTTCACAACATCTCTATCTTGGTACGAAAGAGTGAGACAAAATTCATAACTCCTGTACTTTGTCTTTTTCTGATATTTTTTTCATCCAGCCTTCATCTGAACTATTTGTTGCCTCGTTCTAGTAAAACAGCAGTAACACATAGTGAAGACACAAGTTATTCATTCATTAGCATTTTAACAGAATGTATTCTTGATTAAATTTTCTTTTATGTTTACGTATGCATTCTCTTGAAGAAATACGTGTTCTGAAACTTAAGCATCTGCTTGATTCTTGTGAAGAGTCCACTGCTAATGCAAGTAAAAGGAAAAACATTGCACTGATTATCTCGGTACCTGTGGCACTGCTTCTTTGTTGTATCATTTTCTACCTTTCTAAGAAGTATATAAAAGGGAGGACAAGCACTAGTTCGGGTAAGATTCTTAAGCAATTCAATTTCTTAAACTGCTATAATAGCTATAGTTTACTGTGATATGATTATCATTTCAAGGTTCAATACATATTCAGCTTAGGGTTCAGATGATCAACTGATCAAGAAAACTTAGTGACTCGTTATTTTTTTTGGTGCTTCAAAGTTTAACTGGAGCGGTAGAACAAAACTATTTTCTTATTAAATAGTTATAACAAATGCAGGATGGTTAAGTATATCTATGATAAGTTATCCATTGTTTCTTGCAGTCACAGTCACAAGTCACAGAAATCAAAATGAAGATCAAGCATCACCTATTTTTGATATAGATACTATTCTGGCTGCTACAAACAATTTTTCCATTGAGAACAAGATCGGGGAAGGTGGTTTTGGCCCAGTATACAGGGTAATCTTCTTTTTCCGTTAAGAAACTTGTTTTATTTCTGCTCTTCAGCTTAACTGTCACCTTAAAATCAGGGTAAATTGGCTAATGGACAAGAAATAGCTGTGAAAAGGCTATCAAAAACCTCAAAACAAGGTATCTCAGAGTTTATGAATGAAGTTGGACTGGTAGCCAAACTCCAACACCGTAATCTTGTGAGTGTTTTGGGAGGGTGCACTCAAAGAGAGGAAAGAATGCTGATCTATGAATACATGCCAAATAGTAGCTTGGACCACTTCATTTTTGGTAATACCACAGCTGCAAGACTATGTAGTTCCCCTTATTTTCAACTTTGGAAAGCTATATATATATATATATATATATATATATATATATATATATATATATATTGCTTTAAATAACCTGTTCTGTAGAGGCTAATCTGATCTTTCTCAGATCCTATACAAGGAAAATTTTTGAACTGGAGGAAACGATACGAAATTGTCATTGGGATTGCTAGAGGACTACTTTATCTCCACCAAGATTCAAAACTAACCATCATCCATAGGGATCTAAAAACTAGTAACATTCTACTAGACAGCCAATTGAACCCCAAAATTTCGGATTTTGGTGTGGCCCGCATCGTTGAAGGAGATCATTCTTCAATAACAACAGAAGAGATTGCTGGGACAATGTAAGCTTTATGATGAATACTGAGATTTACTCAGGATAATATATTTTTTTTTCTAAGAATAATATGATTCATAGTATGAGTTGTTTGCTGATAATGTATGCAGTGGTTACATGCCTCATGAGTATGCAGTAAACGGGATTCTTTCCCTGAAGTCTGATGTATATAGCTTCGGAGTTATAGTGTTAGAGATACTGAGCGGGATCAGAAGTAGTCACTACAAAGTCAAGCATCCAGATGATGATCACAATCTGTTGGGGCAGGTAACCAAAACTAACTATGTTGACTAAAAGCCACTTTTTGATCTTTCTATGTAATATCTTTACCTTTACTAGGCATGGACATCATGGAAAGATGGACGAGCTGTGGGATTTATGGATATTAATTTAGACCTCAGAGTGGTTCCATCAGAATTACTAAGGTGTCTGCAAGTTGGTCTCTTGTGTGTTCAAAAGTTACCTGAAGATAGACCAACTATGTCTTCTGTTGTTTTTATGTTGAGCAATGAAAGCATTGTTCTTCCCCAACCAAAGAAAACTGGCTTCTTTGAACAAGAGTCAGAGTATCATCATGCCTACAGCGAGAATGAGAGTTTTAGTAACAATGCTATGACTATAACTCTATTAGAAGCTCGAAGTTAGTGGCTAACTTACTTGTATTGCAATTTTCCTGGCAACATTGTTGCTCAGAAAAAGGTTTTCGGCTGATTGGATAAGAATTCTGAATTTGTAAAATGGTTTTGCATTTTCCGATAATGTCTTGATCATCAATGGAGTGAGCTTTTATTAACTCTTGTTGAATATAAATCTGATCATACCATACATCGTCTGCAGAGAAGGTTGAAGATGTTATCTTATCCAATCTTGGATTTATATATAAAAAATCCATCAATATATTAGATACATAAATTTTGTTTGAAAATACTCTATTTATTTAAGATAACAAAATAAATAAAAAATATAGCAATTAAAATATATTAAAAAGATTCTTAATGATATTAAAATATTAAGGATTAGTTTCTCTTAGTTTAATATGAATTTAAGTCTCAAATTAACATAAAAAACTATTTAAAAATAATATTGATAAATTTATTACATTAATTTTTTGGACGGAAATTTATTACAACAATCTTACTATTTTATTCTTTTCATAATTATTTATATTTATCAAACAAAGTTAATTATTAATCCCTAAATTTACCGAAATTGCATAGTCACATATTCAATTCTAATCCTTGGTTGAAGCTCGATAACTAACTAATTTCCTATTCGGGAGAAGTTCATAAGACAACATTTTCAAACTTGATTATCGAATAAAATTTTATTTTAGGGATTGAGGAATCATTGTTCTAGTAAGTTTTTCAAACTTACATTATGCCATGAATTTCTCATATTAAATAAAACCATTTTTTTATATACATAATTGAAGCATAGTCGTTATCATTGAATAAATTAGATATTACTTTTAAAGTTCAAAGTAATAGTCTATTACACCAAGTTATCATCAAATCAATTTGAATCGTTGTCAACTATTTTAATAATTTATGAAGGGAAAAAAATTAGTCTGATTTTGACGTAGTCATTCAATATTAGATTTTTAGACTTCAATATTTCAAATCGCAAACTTTATTTTATTCCTCAAGATTTATTTTTTATTTTTTTACATGAACTCTATGTTTAAAATATATAAAGTTTTTCATCTGCCACATTTTTTTTTAATCACCACATCTCGACAGTGTATACTAAAATCTTCCAACAAAACTTCTCACGGCGTTTGAAACATGATAACCTCATTATTCTTCATCCCTAGTACTGTGAGTGATAAATTTATTTTATTTTATTTGAATTATATAAATTAAATGATTGAATTATGATTTTATAATACCAAATTGTTTATTTAACATAACTAAATCTATTGGCTGTTTATTTTTTTCAAGAAAAAAATCTTTTTAACAATTTTTTTTGACAATTTTTTTATAATGCATACGTGACAATTTGTGATTGGGCCGTTTCAAATATCTTTTTAGAAGAAATTCAAAGAGACCAATAAAATAGTACCACGTGTGCTGTTATCAAAATATTGTTAAAAAGAAATTGTTAAAATATGACTGTGATTTAGGTCAGTGTGCCAAAATACAGGGCAGTAGTAAGAATTAACTGCAAAAAGTAAGTTCAAGCTCTTAAAGTAAGTAGTGTGGTTTTCACTGTATCTCTTGCATATTACATCAAAACAAGATCAAAAAGTAGATCTCAAAGATGCCGCAACTATCAGAGGAAGGTAAATTTACAGGATAATTTTTATGTACAAATGGGGTAGGTGATGCCATGCTTCTTCTAACTACCTAGCATCTAGCAATGTGACTGTAACTTGGTTCACACTCCATGATTCATCTTGTTTACTTGAACTAGAATCAATCTCTGCAGTATTCTTCCCTAAGGAAAATCCAGGGTTTCTGGGTTGTGGCATTAACGAAGATTCACTACTCAGCATCAACATCACTGAAGACATTGTTGGCCTATCTTCTGCACGTTCTTGGACACACAAGAGTCCAACGTGTATGCATCTGAGAACTTCAGATGCTGAATACGAATCGCCAATTGATGAATCAACAAGTTCCAATGCACTGCCATCTCTCCAGTGTCTCCATGCCTGCAAAAATAAAGTACCATCAATTGTTTATTAACAGAACATGATATTATCAACTAAGTATCACTCTCACTTACATGCCCTAGAAGATTCATGTCATCGTTTGAGTAATAGAATCCTCTATTTTTCTTCCCAGTTATAATTTCCAGCGCTAGCACTCCAAAACTAAAAACATCAGATTTCACTGAGAAGGTCCCGTCCATAGCATATTCAGGAGACATGTAACCACTGTCCATAAGAAAAATATACAAATAATAAGGTCAGCATATTTGGTCTTGCAGAGAGTAATGTTTGCAATGAAGTCATGATACTCACTATGTTCCAACAACTCTCAGTGTGTTTCCTTCTGTCTGATTCGCGCCAAAAAGTCTTGCCATCCCAAAGTCTGATATCTTTGGGTTCATTTCACTGTCAAGTAGAACGTTGCTTGCCTTGAGATCCCTATGGATAATCCTGAGTCTGGAATCATGGTGCAGATAAAGTAGTCCTCTAGCTGTGCCACATATAATGTTGTAGCGTCTGTTCCAGTCCAACATGGGTTTTTTAGCTTCGTCTGGAACATTATTTATCATAAAAGCAGCATTTAGATATAAAAATAAGACCAGATTACGCAAAAACATGCATGCATTGAAAAAACAAAAGATCTCACGTGTAGAATGTTAAAAATACTTACCAAACAAAATGGAATAAAGGCTTCTGTTTTCCATGTACTCATACACTAACAACTTCTCATCCATCTCAACGCAGCATCCAAAGAGCCGAACAAGATTTCGATGTTGAAGTCTGACAATTAACTTGGCTTCATTCTTAAATTCTTCAACTCCTTGCGATGAGTTTTTTGATAACCTCTTCACTGCAATATCACGGCCTTCCATCAGCCTTCCCTGGTAGCCACACAAGCACTCCTATCAGTATAAGGTTTTCTGTATCGGTTATTGTGGGAGCTATAAAAAAAACAAACCTACCCTGTAAACAATACCAAACCCTCCTTGTCCAAGTTTATTTGCTTCTGAGAAGTTGTCTGTGGCCATTGCTAAGGTTTTAAAATCAAACATTGGCAACTCTATGTCATCCATGTTCCTTTCTCCAGAGTTTTCTCTGTTAGTTGAAAGCACCCCGTCACTTGTCAGCAATTCTCTACTTCTTTGGAAAGAACCTGGTTTTGTGGCAAGAACAAGAATAGGTGATCATCTACCACAACAGCGTGTATACCATTTACTTAACTTTACGTGGAGAAGAACATTACCTCTGGGCGTAGTCTTCACATTCGATATACCTAACACTTTCCTCTTCTTCCGGTAAATCACAACCAGTCCCACAATTACTACCACTGCAGAAATTGTAATTCCTATAATCTCGCCGATATGGTTTGACTTGTGAGACCCATCTGCAGTGTCCTCTGTGAAACATAGGTTTCTTTTAGTACATTTGCCCACTTAGTATTTGTTCTAAGTGGAACAAAATAGGTTTTGCAGTGTAAATACTAGCAAAATTAAAAAATAGATGATGACTGCATAACTAAAATATTCGAGACAGAAAATTATGTCACTTGGAAAACCTACAAGCTAATAGAACAAAATGTGACACCATTATTTACTATGTTCAAGGGAACATTAGTGTGTCTGATTTAAACTTAAGCAGAAATGTAACTTGTCAGATTAGCTAAATTCAACTCAAGGAGACTGATGAAATTAGCTTAGTTTTCTATTGTACATTTTTTATTTCCCTTACAGAAATGAATCATTGAAAACACATTCTCAAAAAGGTGAAGAAAAGTAAGAGAATTTTGCTTGCTTTGACGTAGACATGCAGCTTTGAAATGCCTACTCCCACCAAAATGTATAAAAATAAGTTTTCGTCCCACCACAGATGATACTCATTAATAAACCAGATCCTTATCTTTTTTGAATTTTCACACCCTCACACTTTCCAAGACCTACCAACCTATGGTCCAGGATCAGGACCCTCTTTTCCCATTATCTAATCATATTCAATCTCTCCACTTCGCTTCCCGTATTCAAGCATGAACAATAGGCAGAATTAGTTGTGAAATAAATTCAATCAATGACATTTCTTGGTACAAAGTTTTAAACTAAGAATATCAATGTGCTTGTAAGTTGTATCAACTGTACTATTCTCTCTATCCATCTCGTGCTTAATTTCGTACACAATAACATTAAAATGCAAATTTCGGAAAAAGAAATCTTAAATGTTTTATTATTGTCGAAAAGTAGATGTGATAAATGTGAATATAGGCATTGACTGATAAAAGAACGCAGCATCCGGTGGCGCCCAGAAGAAAACGTAACGAGTCAAAAACGCCGGCCCACAACTCACCATTTCCGAAGGGCCCATATGAGAAAAGTGAGTGGGCCCAGCAAATTCTAGAAAAGGAGTACTTTAATAAAGTGGCGTGAGCCAAAAATATCTGAAAAAAATAGAGAATTCGAATTTATTTAGTTAGGTCACCCAACCACTGGAATGAAAAAGGGGAGTGAAGAAATGCAATTCGTTCATATTTCCACTGTAGATAAATACTTCTTTTTCTTTCCAACCTTTGGTCAGAAGCCACGTCACACGTGAAACAAGTTTAGGGCGGCACCAAGAAATTGAACAAAAAATCCTCCTTTCAAAATGTTTCAACATTCAATCGCATTCGAATTCAGTTGGCCAAATTGGTATGAAACAAAGTATGGAAGATTGGAAGACAGAACAGAAACAATTGTTTAATAAATAAACATAAATTTTGTCATTATTAAGTAGTGTTTGGTTTTCCTAAACAGTGTTTAAAATAATAAGAGTAAATAAATAGCGGTGAAAATGTTAAATAATGTTTAGTATGTAGATGGTACCTGCATCAGAAGCTGCTATTCTGACAAAGAGATCTTGTCCACCCGAAGCATACTGCCTCATGTCTATGAGTTCACCACTCCACGTAACACAGCCGGTTCCTCCGTTTGTGACCTCAATGTTGGCATAAGCAGTGCAAGAACAATTCCTGCGACACCAATCTTTACACTCTTCTAGGTTCATGCTCCTGTTCGCAAACACACTACTTGTCTCTGGCAACTTCACGTCCTCCACATGCAAAAACTTGTCACTCCCACAATCCAAATTCGTGTTCCTCACACACCCATCAGATCCGTCTCTCAAATTCCACGCCTGCTGGTTCTTCGGACTGAACCCTCTCATACAAGTGCAAACCGGCGAGGCGTTGCTGTCACACAAACCATAAGAACCGCACGCTTTATAATCATCGCACTGATCCTTAGGTGCATACCAAAACTTGGTCCATGTGTTGCTGCTTGGTACCCAAGTAAGACGCTGAAGTTGATCGGCACCCGAAGTCACAACTAGCCTCGACAGAATAGAACTGTTCCCAATGGAGAAGGAATAGTACACACCATGGCTATCGTATGAAAAATTAAACGTGATGGAATCAGTGTCTGGTTGCATCTCAGGTACCCCACTGAATCTCTCGCCGTTCCAAGGTCCACTCCTATATATTATGTTATCGTCACGCCACAAGAAAATTTCTGGTATCCCACGAGGATCTATCTTGAAAGAGTAATTTCCACTTGAAGGATCTTTTCCTTCGCTTTTCCACGAGGTTATGTGTTTCTCCTCGCCAGTGTCTAGGTTCCACCCCATTTTCATCCCAGGTAAGAGTGTGTCTGTTGGGTAGTCGAAGCTTTGCCAGAGATAGTTTGTGGGGTCGGTTACGTTTTCTTCTCTGAGAACTAGATTTCCCGTATCCAAGAGCTGAAGAATGGGGTTGTTGGCTTTGGTGATATTGGAGGACCAAACGGGTTCCCCTGATGGAGTTGTTAGCACCATGTTTTTGTTTTCTCCGATGGTTAGAAATCCTGTGGAGTTGTGGAGAGGGTTGTCTCTGTTGGCAACCCATACTATGGGTCCGTTGCTGATGTTGTTGTACCATATGCCTAAGTACCAAGAGGAATTGGTCCCGGAGAAGAAGCCCAGAGCGAAGACTTGGCTTGGTGACACCAGGGTTTGGTTGGTTAGAAGAGTTTGCGTTGGGGTTAAGGTGTCTGAGGAGAATGAAATTGTGATGTTTGATGCCAAGAACCAAAAGAGAAAGAATACTAAACCTGGCATGTTATGTCTGCAGAGGGAGAGTTGATGAAGTGTTTGGTAAGGAAGAGAAATACAAGTTTCATAGTTTTGGTATTGTGTGGGGTAGTGAGGAAATTAAGAAAATCAAATTGAACCCGGCATTGCCATTCATTCTTGTTGGTCTATGTTGTTTCTTCGTTGAATAAGGTTTTGCTTTCCCAAATTTGAAAAGAGAAGCAGAGTCGCTCTTTTGTGCGACTCTGTTTTTTTATCAGTCAACAGTCTGAATATGGTTAGCCATTCCAAAGACTCATTTCACGACCGCCTCTTCTTGCGTACGTTCTTCCTTTTTCACTTTATATACGTTATTTTATGAAAAACAATCACACATTAAATATTTGATTTTTTATGATCTTTTCTTTTTTGAAACACTTTTATTTTTAGAATACTGGTTAATATTTGTTATGAATTAATCATATTCACTTTATATACGTTATTTTAGGTATAAAAAAGGGTGAGTGGATGATAGAGTATAATAATTAATACAGAAAGGACTATGGTTTTGTTTTGGGTTGGGTCGATGACGTTTTGTTCTTCCAAACGTGAAACTAGCGGCGGCCCAATTAGGTCACCAAATCTATGTTACCTTCTTTTACCACAAAAAAAAACTGACAGCGAATTCCAACAAAAGCACGATAATACTACCATTAATCCTTAAAAATTTTTTGAAACGTAGTGGTATTTAATATAATTCTATTAAAATTCTACAATAAAATAAATAAAAAATTAAAAAGTTATAAGTCATAAAAATACTCTCCTCTTTTCAAGTTTTAAATGTATAGCAATAAAATATATTATAATCTAAATTATATGTGCAACTAAGTAAAATTATTAAAAATAAAATAAAAATAAACTACATGACATTGTTGTTAGGGTAAGAGTTATGGTTGGAGTTTAGAGTTATTGTTAAGGAAACATTTGGGATAGAAGGGGATGTTCAGCTCCTAAAGTAGAATTGAAACGTTAAAACTTGAGTGAATTTATGTTTTTGTTTTGGCCACTTGTAATGTTTACGTCATTGAAATCCATGAAATAGGTATCGAGTGTGGACAAAATATTTTGTACTTGGATGATTACGTAATTGAAATGCAGTAAATAATTTTGGTTCTAGATCGTCGTGACGAAAAGGGGTTGAAACTTGACCATGATGGGGTAGGAAATTTGAACATCACGTAATTTGCAAGAAGGTTCTGTCGAATGAAGTTTTTGTTTGAAGAAAGTGATAGCAAGTTCAATAATATTGGATGGAGAGGGAAAATTTATAAATTCGTTCCCTTCAAACACGTCGTTAGTATGTCCTAATCAATCAGCCATTAGAGAAAGCGTGGATACATATATTCCAACACCTTTTTTTTAAAGCGTTCAGATTTTGATAGAAACAAAAATGACATTTAATAGATAAGAAACATCTACGCCCTTTTGATAATTTCTAAGTAAATTTTAACATGATTTCCACATGCACTTCTTCAACTTTAATGAATTAATTATATGCAATATTAAATTTTTTTTAATGGAAAAATATACTTTTATATAAATTAAAGAATTAAAGAAAATATCCTGCAAACGTGGGAAAGAAAAGAGCAGTGTGTTGACGACTTTTATGTGCCAGAAATTCCGGATGTATTTTATGCATGTGAAAGACGCACAAGAATTATGATATTGTCCTCTAAGATTGTACTACACCTAGCACCAAATGGACCACTTTTTATAATGTGAAACTAGTTTTTCTATGATTGATGTAGGTCATCAACTTTGGCCTTATGTTTCACAAGGATCTAGACATGAATCTTACTGTCGAAATCAGAATCTCATTCATCAATAATTCGTAAGTACTTCTATAAACATTAATTGACCAGATTTGTCTTCTTTTTACGTGACATATACAGAGGATTCAAATTTTAAGGGTATACTATAGTTTGATTTCAGTAGAGCCAAAAAGGAAAAAAAAAAAAAACAAGAAGCCATATTTACGCTTTAAGTGTGACAGAGAATTGGAAACAAAACTGGCACAGAAAGGGAACGATTCGATTTCTATCTCCCTACCACCATTGTGACTGTCAAATCATTTGAAACATCAAGGCCTTCCATGTAAAATTGTCTGTCCTCAGTTCTCCTCATGGAAGTAATCAAAGGTTGCGTAGGCGTGGGAAGATTTGTTGCTTCACTTTCCAGCATCAACACCACAGCTGACATGTTTGGTCTATGAGCTGCTGAATCTTGCACACATAACATCCCTATATGTATGCATCTCAAAGCTCTGTTTTTAGGACTACTATCACGAATGCAAGGATCGATTAATTCCATTGCTCTCTGTTCATTCCAAAGATGCCACGCCTACATCATCATAAATACATCAGCATTTCCGTAAACTTAGCGATAAAAATGTTGCAACTCTCACATTTTTCAAATTACTTTTTCTATACAAGTTAGATATTTCAGCAAAACAAAAGAATTCACGTTGATAAACCAAAAAAATTCAATAGGAGATAGATACTCACATATCCTATGAGGCTGGAGTCATCAGAGTGTCGAAAACTGGTGTTTCTGCGGCCACTCAAAATTTCTAGTAGTAATACACCAAAACTATATACATCCGATTTGACAGAAAGCAGACCTTCCATTGCATATTCAGGAGCCATATAACCACTGCAAGCATAGTTATGGATTAAGATTAGCCCGGTCCAAGCAAGAATTAACAAGTGGATGACTTAACGTACAAGTAAAATCAAAGCATACTTACTATGTACCAACTACTCTGTTTGTATTGGCTTCATTCTGGTTTCCACCAAATATCCTAGCCAATCCAAAGTCTGATATCTTTGGGTTCATGTTTTCATCCAGCAAAATGTTACTCGCTTTTAAATCTCGATGAATTATTCTAAGTCTTGAATCTCGGTGTAGGTAGAGCAATCCTCTTGCAATGCCTTCAATGATTTCAAACCGTCTTCTCCAATCTAGTTGTGTTTGTTTGAATGGATCTGTCGTGATGTTTACCAGAAAATGCACAAGTGTTAAGAAAATGCACCAAATAGTCTCTTTTCATGTTAATTTAACATGCGTAAGGAAATTGACGGGGGTAATGTGAAGAAACATACCAAATAAAAAACAATCCAAGCTTTTGTTTGGCATGTATTCATACACCAGCAACTTCTCTTCCCCTTGAATAGAGCAACCCATTAGTCTAACCAGATTTCGGTGCTGTAGTTTGGCTATCAGCATCATTTCATTCTTGAACTCCTCTAAGCCTTGACCAGACCGTCTTGAAAGCCTCTTAACAGCTATTTGTTCTCCGCCTGGAAGCTTTCCCTGGTGAATAGAGCAAATCGTTTTTTCCATTACATTTTAGAAAAGCCTATTTTTATTACTAAAAAGATGGGCTTAACAGAAGCATATTTACCTTGTAGACGGGTCCAAAGCCACCTTTCCCAAGCTTATTTTCTTCTGAGAAATTGTTTGTGGCTATTGAAATGCAACTGAAATTGAAAAGTGGAAATTCTGGCCCGCTTAGCTGGCTCCCCTCCAAACTATGATCAGCTGATCCTGAAAATTCTGCTGACATGTCTCTGCTCCTGCTTCCATCATAAACTGGTAGTACATCACTATTCTTGCAACAAGAAGCTGAGGAAACTGTAGGCAGAACTACAAATAACACGTAAAACAGGCAAGTCAATACCAAAATTAGCATCGGACAGCTTTGTCGTCAAATATCTGATAAAAAATAGTAGAGTCTGAGGAGATGAATTATGAATTTTTAACCTTTAAGTTTTCCCTTGAATCTATACACCAGCCATACAAAGATTCCTAGGCAGATTAACCCCGCCACAACAGCAGATATTATCGCAATCATGTTCCTTTTACCTCCATCTGTATAATTTGAAGATACAAAAGTCATACAAGTTATTAGAACTTGACGATCATAGAAGCTTGTGAAAAATTTAAGAAGATTATTTGCTTCTCATCATCTTCATACACAATAAAAATCAACGTATCTTAGTGATTTAGAATTTGAGATTGCTAATTAGCTGAAATACAAGTTCAACCAAGATTTGTCATTCTACTATTTTATTTTCCTTTTCCCAATATATATCGGTTTAAATGTTGGAAACAAGATAGAAACAGGATGAATACAGTCAAGCTTTCTTCATGTGAGACCACACATGAAACATTTGTACTGATAAATGCAAATTAAATTTGAAATGATAATTTTGAAAACAAAAATAACAGATTAATTACCTTACCTAAATCAGAATGAGCGAGACGGATATTGAGTGTATTTCCTCCAGTACCATAATGTTGAATGTCAGCCAAATCGACATTCCACACCATGCACCCTATTCCATTAACATTGGCATATGCCGTACAAGAATCATCGTTCAAACACACTTTCTGACAATCATTCGTGCCAACCACACTTGCGAAATCCGGCAACCTCATAGACCTAAGCTCCAAGAACTTATCCTCTCCGACGCTAACCTGAGTAGTGTCAGCGGAAGTTACATTCTCCCTCTGAGCCTTGAGTAGAGTCATCCTCGTACACCCACCCGACCAGTTCCCCTTATCCCACTGATCCCTGTTCTTCGGTTCAAAACCTCGTATGCAAGTACAGACAGGTGAATTCGAAGGGGCCATATCACACGCCGCGAAACTCCCACACTTGTTGTAAACCTCACACTCATGCGAAGGCCCTCTCTGAACCACATCCCAACGTTTCTCATCCTCATTCCACCTGAACTCTCTCTCATAGCCATCCCACCCAATTTGAAACCTCACCTTATCAGTGCCGGGGGTATATATGAAATACCTACCTCCTTTACCATCCCCATTAAGCGTAAAACCGTGAAGATAATTTCCTGCTATAGACACCCCTTCAAACATTATACCATCCCAATACCCCGTTCTCCACCTTCTTTTGTCTCCTTCCCAAACCACTATCTGAGGTAACCCTTTAGGATCCACCCCCATAGTGTAGTTTCCCTTCGAAGGATCCGTTGACGATTTCCATGAAGTGAACACATAGCCACCACTCGTCCCATTTGAAGCCCCCACTGGAACCCTCATACCAGGCATGAATGTATCCGTTGGATTCTCAAAGCTTTGCCACAAGTCTTTCCTTTCGCATGAGAGAACGAGGTTACCAGTTTCACGAAGCTTCGCCGAGCAGTTTTTGGTGCTGCTATCGATGGAAACTTGGGTAGACCACACAAGGTTCTTGGCTCCATCGAGGACTACGAGGTTGCCGTCATTCGCAATAGTGATGGATCCTCCTGTGCCGTTGATGGGTTTGTCGCCGTTTGCGACCCATATAACAGGTGTCGCGGGAATGCTGTGGTACCAAATTCCGACGTAGCGGGAAGAGGAGTTATCCGAACTGAAGAAACCCAAGGTGAAGTTGAGCTCTTCAGACACCAATGTCTCAAGCTCCTTGTCCCTGATAAAGACACCCTGCGTGATACTGATCGTTGAACTTTCCGCCAAAGAAGACATATGGTGGAAAGAGATGAAAGAGAAGAGAAAGACGAGGGAGATGGACATCGCCGCCATAGTGTTATAAGCTGTTGCGGTGACGGAATGGGAGTAGTGAAAGCATAAAGGATAGGATTGTGTTTTTAGCTTTGGGGAGAAGAGATAGTGGGTGTGACTGTGGTGACATGAAAAAAAAGAAAGAGAAGACGAAATGTATTTATTTGACCGGAGAGAATAAGAGCCGATTTGATTTTGAGAAGAAGACACGTTTGTGTTGTGGTTGTTGAAGACACGGCTCCCAGATTGGAGAAGGCGTTGAAAAAGGAACCCATTAATTACCCATTCTGTCTCATTTATTAGTAACTTCATTTCTTTTTATTTTTTGTTTTTTTCCTCTCAAGAAAATAATAAATAATAAATAAGGGTAATTAATTACACCTTAACATAGCACGTGTATTCTTTTTTATTAGATTTATAAGATTACAAATGAATAATAAATTAATAAAAAATAACACTTTATGAATTTTTTTAGTAAATAAAGAAATAAAAGATAATGCACTGAAGAACAGTGATGCAGTAACTTGTATTAATAATTGACTTTAATGGGTTCCACTGCAGAGAGAGATTAGAAGGCACAGTGGGAAGAAGGTTCCACTTTCCAGCGCACTGTCTTTCTCACAGTTAAGCTTAGTACAAAAAACAAAAAGAATAGTAAGTAATCATATGAAAAATGGAAACAATGGCGAAAAAATCTGTAGAAAGTCTTCATAAAAGGATATAGAATTGAATTTGGAGGAATAATTACGTGTTTTACTACTTTTTCTCAGAACATCGTCACACATATGGTACTGCAAAAAATAAAATAAAAATTAAACGCGACTCCTTTAAATAATTAAGTCAAATTTTAAACCTAAGTTAACCTATACCACACACAATTCAATAACTTACAAATAAACTACCTCTTCATTTAACAATAAACAGTCGCCATATCTGACACTTTCTTTTCTTCTACTTAATATGAGTTTTACCCGTTTGGTGGTTTCAATGTGAATGAAACGTAAAAAAATAAAACTACCAATTTTTTGTTTTTATTTAGAAGAATAATGAACGGAAAAAAAATCTTCCTTCAAATAGAATAAAATTAATGATGAATAAGGTTTAATCTATTTTTTTAAAAGTTAAATCATAAAGAATGAATGATTTTATGTTACAAGTAATAAAGTATATATTAAATTTTAATTAATTTAAAATAATGTACTTACTTTTATCAAATTGATATTTTATCGATTAAAACTTAAAAAAATTATTTATTTGTATTTCTTTTCTTCTTTATTTCTAACATTATTATTATGGCCGGTGTCGCGTGTTATGTATAGTGAGAAGCATGGATTTAATGTGATTCATATGGTCCCTTCATATCACACTCCATATTTCGCATCGTAAATCAGGCTCCGTGCTTTATACTATTTTTTTTTTTTTCATAGTAGGAATGTTCGAACGAAAATATTTGTAAATAGCATATTATTCACATAACATACTTTGCAGAATTTTACTCTTCATTTTTTTTATCAGTAATCATTTAAAAAGAAAGTCACAATAATACCTTCATTTTGAAAACTTTTAAAAAGATTGAAATTTTAAAAAATTATAAAATTACTTTTCAATAGATTGTATATAAACTATGATACCAAATTAATTATTATTCGTTACATGACTTATATGCTTTTTTATTAATAAATCTATGAATTTATGTCAAATTTGAATCTATTACTAATTCATTTTTTCTAATTTAAATTTATAATTTTTTTTCATCTTAGTAAAAAATATTTTTAATCATCTAAATTACTTATGTAAAATAAAAATAAAATACTTGAAAACTACGAATGTGTGAAAGTTCTTGTCATTTTTGTCGAGACAAAATACATTATGGAGGTGAAAACATACATACTGTTATAATATTCGTGAATGGTTAGTCAATAAGTTTAGTAATTATATAAAACTTTACAATATATAATCAATTAATTAATATATATAATTAGATAAATTAAGAAAAATATTACTTTACATTTAAAATTATTTTACTATAGTTAATGATATAAAATTGCTTTTAAAATTTAATAATTTAAAATTTAATATTATTTTATATTTTCTATCACTCGAACAACATTAACTTAGTTTTTTTTTTTAATTAAAAAAGATATAACAAAATAAATGAACATTTAAAAAAAAAATTAAAGTTGTTTGTTTAGTCTATCAAATTAGTAGTTGGCTTGCCTATCCAACTAACTTTACTATTCTAAATTTTGTAAGGAAACACAATCATATAATCATATAACTTGTTGAGAACTTGTTTTGACTTTTGTAATTATAAAATAAAAGAAACATAAGACAATAATCCTCGTATGACTGTATAAATCTATTGCATTGTCAACATATCACTGCCTATTGGAATAAGTATTAAACACCTTATGTTATTACAAAAAGAAAGCTAATCCATTCACATTAACGTTTTTTAATAATTTAGTTTTTATGTTGTCGATTATTTTTGTAGTCATGATTATTATTTGTGGTTATTTTCTATCATAATTTTTAAATCGTGTTTATAATACAAAATATTTTTTATTAATATTATAATGATTTAAGACATTTAAACAACTAACAAAAAAACATTTATCTACAGTCAAACTTATCCGCAGCAACAAATTTAATACAATATATGTGAAACAAAAAAGAAAGAGTTGGATTAACTTTTAGGATACTTATTTACATTTATAAAATGACTTTTTCTTCCTCTTATAAAGTTTTGCAAGTTTCTTTCTCTTTTTTTGAGTTATTCTTATTTTGAAAAGAAAAAGTCAACGTAATTTCAAAGCTTACTAATGATACATCTTCCACTTAATTACCATTACCTCCACTTTATATGTATTGATATTTTAATTTTTTTTTTCCTTTTCAAGAAGAAATGGTATGTTATCCATTCGATTTTTTATGCCTACCATTACAATAGTAATTTATAATAATGACATGTTGCATAAAAAAAAATCTAATCTAAATAAAAAATCATTTTTGATATGTATTATCCTCAAACATCAATACTCATAGAATTAGAATCAAAGTAGAATTTGGTTTGTATAACTCTTGAATGTTTTCTATTGGATGAAAAATACCATAGCATATACTTGAAATCTTAAGATGTGAATGAGAAGTTGACTTTGACTTTAGAGAAGTCAAATAAGCAAAATGGTCCAAATATTCTGCAAGTGGACGGTAGCAACTAAACTAACTGACACGCCCCACGATTCACTTATTTTGCTTGTTGTATATGAATTTGTTTTTTTTTTTTTCCAACTGAACATTTTATTATTTCCTAATTTTATGAAAATATTATTTTACTTGTTTTGTTAAATATATATTGGAATAATACAGAGTTATAAAAAATAAAAGAAGACGAAAACAATGTTGTTTTCGTAAAAGTTAGGTTTTAAAGTTGTTGACATGTTACCAATTCATTGGAGTTTCCGTTTGAGAAAAAAAAATTTTAACAATTTTTTTTTAACAATTTTTTGACAACACATGACAATTTGTGATTCGTTTATTTTAAATATTTTTTTTAGAATAGATTCAAACAGATTAATAGAATAGTAACACGTATTCTGTTGTAAAAAAATTGTTAAAATACCATTATCATTAAATAATTGATCAAATATACTCATATTAGAAAATAACAGTAAAGTTCATAACAAAAATTGTTTTGATAAGACAATAATAGACAACAACTAAAGAATATAACCAACTTTTTGTTATCGTATTAGAATATAGAATATTTATTACTGACTAATATCACTAAAAAAAAGTCTTAATAATGGCTTAAGAATCTTTCAGGTTTCTTCATAATCTGACATTCAATAACTTATTTAAACAAACTAAGACTATATTTACTCAACAATAAATTATTGCCTGCTCAAAGTGGGTGTTGCAACTTGTTTATTTCACAATTCACACATTTTATAATCATCTTATATAGAAGTAATTAATTATTTTATTCATGAAGGTCTGACGATATGTATCTTAATTTTTTATAATTTTTGTTATTCAATATATTTATTTTTTATTATTCATATCTATTCTTATTCTTAACTAATAATTGGTTGATTACAAATATTTAATTATCATAAAACAATTAATAAATTTAATTTTAGACATTAATATTTAATTATTTGGTCATTTTGAATATGTGAATTTAATGTTTATTATATATTTGTGATAAAAATATTTAAGATTTACACTTATTTATAAGAAATTAGATTTGTTAAACAGTGGTGGTGTGAATGTTAAAATTAAGAATTATAAGTATATTATTTAATATTTTTACATTGAATTAGATTAAGAAACTTAATCTTAATGAAGTTACAGGACAAATTTTGGAGTTTAATTGTATCATCTTTAAATTTTCGAAAAATTATTACAAATAAGCATAAATTCATTAATTTCTTATTTTTCTTCATCTTAGTACCTCATTTTATAATTATAAACTGAAAGGAACAATATATTATAAAATATATCAATTAAAGCATAATAATTAGTAAACTTATATAAAAATTTATGTATTCTAAACACTTATAAGAGGAATTCGAAATGTATGTGGATGAATTTCAAAGTAAAGTTATGTTGAATGTGAATGTGAATGAATATAAATGTCAGATTTGTGAGTGATTGAAACGTGATAAAATAAAATAAAATATTTTAGTAGATTAAAATATAATATTATTATTTTAACATTATAATTAAAATTAGTATATTATTATTTATTATTAATAATAATAATTAATTAATTACTATTATTATGCGGTTTCCTCCCTCAATTCCTAACACTATATATTATATATGGATATGAATGTATTATGTATAAATGTTGGAATCGGTTACTTAACCGCTTCTCTCCTCCATTTTTCTGAACTTTCATCCTCGCATAGGTTGAACTATCAGAACCACCGTCACCCAGTCGTGACCACCATGGAGTTGCACCTGAAAATAGGAACGCCACCTAAAATTAGGCCAAAGATAAGGATGTAAAATCACGCCTCTCATCCATAAATTCACATAACTCTAATTCATGTGCAAACAGTTGGATTGGAACGCGATAATTCAGTACAAATTCATCCCTCCCAATCTTTCCAAAACAGTAAATCCTTTAAAATGGGATGAGTTGCTTTGAAGAAAAAGGTGTACGAGGAAACAGTGTGAATGGAATGGATTGTGTAATTTTTTATGGCTTAAGATTGTGTCAACTTTCTAAACACAAAAGGGGATTGGGATCCAACCAAACACCCACTTTTGGGTGGACACTGACGTTATCTGTTATCCAATAAAACTCCTCTGTTCATACACAAGACAGATTTAGGGTTCATATAACGAGAAATACTCTTATATGTCTATTTACGGAGAGATATTATTTATTATGAAGTTTAATTATATAAAAAGAAGCATCCATCGATAAACTTTATACAAGGTGTTATACGTTCAAACTTTGCATTCATTTGAAGCATGTCATGTTAGCATCATCTATCTGCCATCCACGTTTGTTACAGTGACACTGTTGATGGAATTTGATTCGTGACTCCGGTGAGACGATTCTCCTTGTAACTCGGTGTGTCTTTGGATAAAGGCTGGTTGTCGCGGAGGAGGAAAATTAACAATCTCACTGTTTAGCATTGACAACACAGTGGCCATAGTAGGCCTCTCCTTCGCTAATTCTTGCACACAAAGAAGTCCAATGTGTATGCATCTCAATATCTGTTCAACATTCTCTTGATTAAATATTTCTGGATCAATCAGAGATTCAATCTCCCCTTCATTCCATAGTTTCCATGCCTTAACAAACAAAACACAAATAACTTATAGCATTGTTTTTTGCTGTAAATAGTAGCAAAAGAAACAACTAAACAAAAGGCTTACATATCCTAAGAGGCTCAGTGACTCCTCTTGGTTTCCAAAACTTGAATTTTTTCTGCCACTAACGATCTCTAACAGAAAAACTCCATAACTAAACACATCTGATTTCTCTGAAAACAGTCCTTGCATCGCATATTCAGGAGACATGTAGCCACTGTATTTTAATTTCAAAATGAAGTTAGCAGTTATTTATGGCCCTCAACGTGAAAATATGACTTTGTATGAAAAGAAGGAACACTCACTATGTTCCAACAACCCTTCTAGTATTGGCCTCATCTTCGCTGCCCCCAAAGATTTTGGCCATTCCAAAATCTGATATTTTTGGATTCAGTGCTGCATCCAACAGGATATTACTTGGCTTCAGGTCTCTGTGTATTATCCTCAGTCTAGAATCTCTATGGAGATATAGCAAACCTCTTGAGACTCCTTCAATTATATTAAATCTTTTCTGCCAATCTAAAACTGACTTTTTGGCTGGATCTGCAGAAACAATAGAAAGTGAGGTAATCTTCAGGAAGTAATATGAATTTTTTTCATATTTGTCCTCAGCATAGGTGAGAAATAAAGGTGGACTAACCAAACAGATAAAAGTCCAAACTCTTATTCGGCATGTACTCAAATATCAACATCCTCTCCCCTCCTTCAATACAGCAACCTAGGAGTCTTACAAGATTACGGTGTTGAAGTTTTGAAATTACTGTCACTTCATTTATAAATTCTTCTGTCCCCTGCCTAGATGCTCTTGAAAGTCTTTTCACTGCTACTTTTTGCCCATTTTTTAATTCTCCCTAGAAGAAAATGTTGAGGAAAACTTCAGATTGCACATACTATTGATAAAATCAAACTTCACATGACAGTTACCTCGTACACCGAACCAAAACCACCTTCGCCTAGCTTATTAGCTAAATTGAAGTGATTTGTTGAAGTTGCAATGTTTTCAAAATTAAATACTGGCACGTCCTGGATTTTAACTTGTTCCAGCTCTCCACTCAGACCTGCAATTCTGTTTTCTGGATGGGTTTCCCTTATGCTCAGCACCAATGATGGTGATCTTTCCGTTCTGGCTGATATCAGGGACACGAACCAAAATCAACACAATGAAATGACGGAGGAAAGAAAAGGGACAATAACTGAGCAAGCAAACATACCAGAACGCTTAGAAGTCCATCTCCATAAAAAATATGCACAAGTAGCAAAAAGAAATGCTCCTACTATCACTGTAACTACAATGATTGATGTCATGTTTCTCCCCCCTTCTGTATTGTGCAGCAATTAACACATTCACAATAGAATCTAGATATTAGACTAAAAGTTGAATGAAATTATTTATAAAGATCTGATTTTAAACAAATTAGAGAAACAAAACTTGCATGTACTTACTGAATTCTGAAGGAGCTTGGCGGATGTAAAGATCGAGTCCTCCACTTGAGAACCTTACAATGTCAATTAACTCGCCCCTCCAAGACATACAGCCAATGCCAGCATCATATGCATATGCTGTACAGGAGCATTTATTCAGGCACTCTGTTCTGCATGTATCAACAGAAACAGATGATTGGAGTGCAAAATCTGGCACCTTAGACATCTGCAATTTCTCAAACCCATCTCCTGTGCTGGCTTCACTCCTCTCGCACCTGAGTGTTTCCTTTCTCACACATCCACTTGTCCAGTTTTGCTTATCCCATTCCTCACGGTTTTTCGGCTCAAAACCTCTCAAACATCTGCATATTGGCACCTTATCGGGATCACAACTTCCATAAGCGCCGCAGAAGCCATAAATATCACAGTTACTGTAGTAAATGACCCGCTTCCCAACTTGACGTCTGTTCATCCAGGAGCTGTAAACTAGCCTGCCTTCTGAACTCAAGGCAATGGTTCCAAAGAAAGAATGATTTGGCAAACTATAGGCTATACTGACAGTTCCATCATCTTCCCGTGCTACACTGAATCCATTCAGATATGCAGAAGTATACATCCTTGGCAAACCAATAAAAACCTGACCGTTCCAAGGACCCGAACGCCAATACGGCTGTGTTTGATTCCAGACAAACACTTCAGGAACATTTAGACGGTCGAGGCTGGTGGAGAAGATTCCAACGGCTGGATCAGAAGGGTTTTTCCATGAAGTCACTCTGTCTTTCTTCCTCGTCACTTGGTTGGAGCTAATTATCATATTTGGCAGGAATGTGTCAGAGGGTTCTTTGAAACTCTCCCAAATTGTCTTGCCCGTGAGGCTATCCAGCAAGACAAGGTTTCCAGTATTTTGAAGTTGCACAGTGGAATTGGACTCAATGTTTGAGACATTTGATGACCAAACAACTTGCTTTTTTCCATTTAGTACTACAAGGTTTCTGTCATTGGATATGGTGACAACCCCTGAAGAATCCTCTAGCGGTCGGTCTCTGTTGGCCACCCATATGACATTGGATTCAGTGAGATACCAAACCCCTACATACCGATTTGTTGTGTTTGCAGGGCTGAAGAATCCTAGCTTGAATGCGCCGTCATTAGAGGTCACGGTTTCAGGGTCTGACATCAACTGAGACACTGTAATGGTGTCTAAGCCAGCTCCAAAAATCATGTACAAGTTCGACAACAGAATGACAAAAACGGGTAACATGTTTCTTATGAATCGCATAACCTGTGCCAATTGCCAGTGTATCATGCACTCTTGATATTCATACTAGTAGAACACCATTTGTGAATAAATTTTAGACTAGACTTAAACCTATAAGACAATTAGAGTTAACTAACATTTAAATATACAGTATTTTGAATAATTTTAATGAATCTTATTTTATTTTTTTATTAAATGTAATTTGTGGTGAAGTTTAAGTCAAAATTTACATTTAAACTTATGAATCTTTCTCATTATATGTTCTCTAACACTCATTATATGTTCGTTAACTTTTTTATTTATAATTAATATGAAACTTAAATTCATTTAAATTCTCATTAAAAGAGAACTTTTGTCAAAAGAAGTAGCCTATATACTTACAAAAGCTTTAATTGCAAATATTGTATTTAAAACGTAATTAAACTCTAAAAAGTAACAATTATTTATATTTTTTAGAAAACAAAAAGTAAAAAGAAATATACCTAGTTGCAGTTACCTGGAATTTGGGTAATAGAAAGGCACTGTTAATGTGTATATGTATTTTGGTGTGATGATTGATGGAGCTAAATTGTTTTGAAGAAAAGTAAGTTTGGAGTTGGAATATATATACACACACACACGAAGAAGTCGTAACTCAACACTCTGACTAACTGCTTACATTTAATGCTTCACTCACACGCCAATCATGATGGAGATTGATGACTCTGTTTGTTTGTGACTCCTGGCTACATTAAATCCTCATACAGATTCATATACTATTTCTGTGCGTATGTTATGATCTCATCTTAACTTCATTGATTTGTAAGGCTGCAATCTTCTGCCTTACAAGTTTATTCATAAGTTAAAGGAAATTAAAAGAAGGAAAAAATGAGTTAATAAGATAATTAAAAATGGAAAGATAAAAATAACTAAAACTTGGTTAATTAATTTAGCAGTCAAACACTGTATTTGAATTTGTCCCCACGGAAAAGCAAACCTCGTCATAGGAGGATCAATTTCTCCACTAAAGCTCAGTAAACATATGGATTGACCAAAAGTTAATGGGAGCATTCTCCCAAAGAGAAACCAAACCTCACCATAGGAGGATTTAATCCAATTTCACCGCCATTAATAATAGTATATAACTTTGAAGGAGGACACAGCCAATGCTCACAAAGTTACAACATTTGCATCAATTGGATGAATTACAGCTTTTTTTAACCATTTCTTCAACATACAGGAAAACCAAAACCAATTAACAAGCCAAGACAAAAAAAATTACAAAAACACTGACAAAGAATGATAACATCAATTAGCAATGAGACAGTAAGAAGGACAGAAAAAGTAGAAAAGAAATAATAATAATTAATAGATTGTTTAGAGTTCTACTTCACAAGGGACCCTCTGGAAACTCTTGGCTTTAGAGAAATGTAGCAAGACAGGAGAACAAAATATCCTCAAAACTCGATGCTTGGATTTCCACGACCCAACTTTGAACCTTATCCTTGCCCTCACCAACACATCTAACTCAATATCCCCTGAGGATTTCTCAAGCTTAAGGTCCTTAGGCACGGACTCATACAGGGCCACTGTTTGGGCCGTCAGGCCCACATGCAGCCTGGTGACATTTTTATGTGACTGGAAGAATGGCTGAACAGCATTGGTGGCAAGAGTTTGGTCCTCATAACGCACTGACACCTCGACAGTGTCATAGTATATGGAGACTCTAGAATTTGGATTGTATGATCTTATAGTGAAATCGAAGTTTGCATAGAGGTGGTTTGCATCCGTCAAGTTGAAGTTGTGGATTGCAGCATTCTCCACACTGTACTCCAACTTTTTAGGCTTCACAACCAACCAGACTATGATCACGGCTATTCCCACAAGGATGATCAAGGCCAGTATCACCATCGCTAGGTAACGGAGAAGGTTTGAACGTTTTCGCTTGCTTCCTTCTGCTGGCTGTGAGGTAGGATGAGCCATTTCAAAAACTCTTCAATGAAGGTGTGGTGTTTGATGGAAGAAGCCTGTGAAATGGTGCCGCTTATATATTGCTGTCAACTGATGAAGGATAACATTGGACCTACCTGTTTCTGAAACTTTTATTTAATTTCTACTTTTATCACTTTCAGAATTTCGTGCATGAAACTCAAGACATCTATGGGATTCGTCGTCCAATGATTTTGTTCCTTTCTTGAGATTCAAGTGTCGAGTTACAAATAGTAACATACAATCGCAAGTAATGTAGCTGGCGGTATAAAGTGTCGCTTATACAAAATTTTGCAATAAAACATCATTCACAGTGCTTTAAAAAAAGGTATTATTCAACACAAAAAAGTATGTGCAGGTATCGTCTTTTATGTCATCGAAATGTTTAACTTGGAAAATTTACAACGAAAGTGATCGCGGGTGATGATTTTTCCTTTGGAAAAATTATCCTACTAGCTATAAATAAAGAGAGAAATTTCACCAGACAATCCATTTTTGGAAACACAATGTCTATTATAAATTTATTGAGAGAGTTATCGAATTTTCCACCTAATGGTGACTTAGATATACACTGATAAGAATTTCTGAAATAAGTGTTTTATTAGTTCTCAATTTTGCTGATAAATTTGGAATTAGCAAAATTGGCTTAGAACAGCTGGGCCAGTAAACACGCCAGATGGCCAATTCGAGCATCCTGATTTTACTTGGGCCTTTTCAATTGGGCCATATGCAAATAGTACTAGGCCTTTATTTGTATTCAAATTCTAATATTGATTTGTTTGTAAATAAATTTGTGATATATTCTTTTTAAAACTTATTTCCTTAACTTCTGAAAGCATTGAAAATGTCTGTTTAAAATATTAAAAAAACGAATAATAATAAAAATTTTACCCTAATGAGAGAGGATTCCTTGACTTAAATTGCGATCTTTATTCTGCATTGTGAATATGTCCGTCCGTTGTAAAGGTTTGTTATGGTTCCAGCTTAGCCACACGGTATAACTTATGCTTTCCTTCTTTCCCTTGCTTTCCTTTGCTTACTCGGCTAAGCACCAACATATATTATTTTAATAATATTAATAATGATATAACTGCATTGTAAATCGTAAATATATGCGTTAATTCACTATTTACATGGTAATTTTCAACCCACGATGGATCACATAATAATTTCAGTTTCTTGGAGAAGTACATCCATTTGTTCAAATATAGCAATGAATAGAAAATAAACTTAGGTAACCAGATCCCTTGCGCCAATCCTTGGCTTTCATGTTTTTAACTACAATGTTGAATCCATGACAACCACTCACTGTCATGACAATCTTTGCATAAGCAGTATAAAGAATAGAGAAAACAGCAGAAAAGAATATGATTACAAGTCCTGTTATGATTACAGGTTTAGCAGTTTTGGCTTCTGAATTTTCATCTTATATTGAGCCGCCAATATTGACTACTTTATTTATTTTCTACAATTTGACGTCTGTTCCATTGTCATTTGCTCTTTCCAAAGGCTTCCATTGTAAAGTGATTTTTATTCTAGAATTTTCATCATCCTCTTTTATCCATAATTAATAAGCACTGCTGCCAGATAGTTTAATAAAGGCCATGATTAAATGATTACTTTATATTGAATGTTTGATTATCTAGAAAATAAGACTGCCAGTGGATAAACATAACTGAATAAACATCAGCATATAGAATGGCAGAAATTTTCTTTGAAAAGGGTTCTATATTGTTATCTTCCTTGGATATCAGTAAGAGTTACATGGTTGTTGGAGTTACAATTATTTTCTTGAGAAGAAGACTCTAAACTTGATGAACTTTGCTTCTGAACAAATGCAACTTGCCTAGGAGGAGGTAGATGGGAAATCTCACTGTTAAGCATTGAGAGCACAGTAGTCATAGTTGGTCTAGTTTTTGCAACTTCTTGCACACAAAGAAATGCAATGTGGATGCACCTCAAAATATGATTCTCAGATCCTGAAACTGATATCTCTGGATCAACCAAAACCCTAATATTCTCTTCGTTCCATAGATTCCACGCCTAAGTAAAAATGAATTGAAATATTAGCAAGCAAACAAAGGCTGTATGCAAATAAGAAGGCCGTGAGATGGGAAGAGACTTACATATCCTATAAGGCTGAGAGACTGGTCATCATTTCGAAAACTAGTGTTTCTTTTTCCACTGATAATCTCTAGTAGCAAAACTCCGAAGCTATACACATCTGATTTCTCAGAAAACAATCCTTCCATAGCATACTCAGGGGACATGTAGCCACTATTTTTTTATTCACATCACATAAAAGTTAATTCTCAAAGTAAACTTTATGCTAATAATATAAGTACAGTAAAGCATACTTACTATGTGCCAACAACCCTCTTAGTATTAACTTCATCCTCGCCTTTGTATATTCTAGCCAAACCAAAGTCTGATATTTTGGGATTCATATCTGCATCTAGTAAGATATTGCTTGCCTTCAAATCTCTATGTATAATTTTTAATCTAGAATCCCTATGGAGATAGAGTAAGCCCCGAGCAACTCCTTCAACTATAGTAAAACGTTTTGTCCAGTCTAGAAGTTTCCGCCGGAGTGGATCTGAAAATGAAAAAGAAATTTAGCCAAAATAGGTTAGCAGCAACTGAATAAATTGTCCATATTTCACTTTACTAACCAAATATGAATGCATCCAAACTTTTATTTGGCATGAATTCATATATGAGCATCTTTTCGTCTCCTTCAATGCAGCAGCCAAGAAGTTTTACAAGATTGCGATGTTGAAGTTTAGAAATCACCATCACTTCATTCATAAATTCTTCTACACCTTGTCCAGATGCTCTTGAGAGTCTTTTCACTGCAATTTCTTGACCATCTGGCAATAGTCCCTATTAAGAGAAATTGAGCAAAGTTAAAATGGAAGTTTTGGAAATACGTGATATGAATGTCACTAGTCAAAATATTACCTTGTACACTGGACCAAAACCACCCTTTCCAAGCGTATTAGCTAAGTGAAAACTGTTTGTAGCATTTTCAACGACTTCAAATTCAAATAACGGTAGCTCATCCAGTTTTGCTGGTTTCTGGACCGCAGTTACTATGTGTTTCTCACTTCCTGAACATGTTCCAAATGTATTAGATTTTGTACATGTTCAAGAATCTACAATCTTACACTTTCCGAATTCAGAGCTGCTGTAAATTGTTTTGTATCAAATGGTTGACATCACAGATTAAAGAACATATAACAAAAGGAAGCCCTATTTATTCTTCTTCAGTGTTAGTTTGCCTAGTTCTATTTTGTTGTTTGTGTTTAAGGCTTGATTACCCGAATCTTCGGCAGTTCCCTTACGAGAGTGAAATCTACGAATGGCTAGATAAGCACAGATGGCCAAGATGATTGCTCCAGCAGTTGCCGCTGTAATTCCGATGATTAATTCCTTGCCTCTTCTTTTATTAGTATGCTCTTGTGCATTACCTACAAAAGTTTAAAGAAAACACATTCAGAATCAGACAGACATGAACAAGAAATTGGAATAATAGATTCTATAACTCGTTAAGAATAAACATAAACAAAGAACAATAAAAATATCATACTGGATTGAAATTCTGAATGGGCGAGACGGATGTAGAGATCAATGCCTGCAGTTTGGAATTTTTGCAAGTCAACTAAGTCCCTAGTCCAATACAAGCATCCAATGCCAGCATCGTATGCATATGCCAAACAAGAGCAATTCTTCAAGCACTGTGTTCCACACTGACCTTCCTCAACATCTAATCTCTCAGCAAAATCTGGTACTTTCATTGTTTCAAGTTTCAAAAATCTATCTTCTTGTACAGCTTCACTCCCATTGTTAAACCTCTCACACTGGAGTGGCACCTTTCTGACACACCCACCAGTCCAATTTTTCCTTCTCCACTCCTCTTGATTCCTGGCCTCAAATCCACTCAAACAGCTACATATTGGTGAACTCTGCTCATTACAGCTTCCGAATGCCCCACATGTCCCATAAACATCGCAATCAGAAATTCCCAGATCCAAAGTCAACCCTTTCTTATTGTTATAATACCTTACCAATTTAATCTTTCCTTCTGGAGACAAGGTAAGGATTCCAAACGAAGATGGGTCGGCAAAACTGTAAGTCAGATAAACAATATCATTTCCTTCATATCCTACACTCCATCCATAAAGATACCCAGTTGACATCAATGGTGTCCCAATGAAGATTCTACCATTCCATGGGCCAGTCCTCCAATAAGGCCGAGTTCCATTAATCCATAGAAACACCTCTGGAGCATGCAAACGCTCAAGGGAAGCAGAGAAATAGCCAGTAGAAGGATCGGAAGCACTTTTCCTTGACACAAACTGTATTTTCTCACCTGTGACTTTGTTAGCACTGATCTTCATGGTTGGCACTGCTGCATCGCAAGGATGCTCGAAACTCTCCCATATGGTCCGTCCCGTGGAGTCGTCTTTGAGCACTAGATTCCCATAACGGGAAATTTGAGCAGTGGCGTTCGTTGTTGCAGTGTTTGACACATTGGACGACCAAATAGCATGGTTTTTTCCATCAACTAGAACCAGGTTACCATCTTTGGAGATTTTCAAAACCCCAGAAGAATCAAGGAGCGGTTGGTCTCTATTAGCTATCCATATGACGTTGGAGTCAGAAAGGTACCAGATTCCTACATAGCGGTGCGTTGAATTCTGAGGACTGAAGAAACCAAGTACGAAGACACTGTCGTTCGAGGTTACTATCTCTGAGTCTCTTATGGATTGAGAATATGTAAGGGTGTCCCTAGCAGAGGTCAAACCCAGGAAAATGATGCAAAAGACTATGAACAAAGCATTTAGCAAACAAGTGTAACTTGGGAAAACCATAATATTAGTGCTCAGCCCTTAGTGTGCAGAACTATGAACTTAATGCTTGTACAATCCTACTCCGTGATTCAATAGAAAATCTTGTTTGACTTTGCATTGTGGTTAGCTGTCTCTTCAACAGAAGGCTGAATTAGTGAGGTAACCATATGATATTACTATTACTTTTTGTCAGAAAAAATGAAAACTATACCACAAATCATAGTAGTATATATCAATCTATATGGAGTTATTTCATATTAACTATAAATATGGAGTTGAAGTCTTAATGGTCGAAGGAGAAGTGCCTCAAATTCTTGTATATTTTTGTCACAATCAGCCTTTAGTTGACTCACAGTGCTCCCATTCAGCTGATGAAATGCTACTTCCCTTTTTCGATTAATTTTGTAGAGGGGTTGGCCATCTTTTCAAACGGTGGAAAGTGATGTCACATCAATACGTTTTAGTGAAACTTATGATCTTAAGTATAGTTTTTGAAATAAATATATGCTAAAGTATTCTCCTTTGAGATTCTATTCACTAAAGAATCACATAAGATTATAACATGATCTTTTTTCTTAATTCATTCAGTTCATATACACATTATGCTAAGACGAAGTTTCTGAGAAATTGCCAGTAAGACTGCGGTTTTATACATTATTAATCTGTCAAATATTAATTTAATACTCTACTTTTAGTGTTGATTATGTTTTCTTTTCGTGGATTGCGCTCCAATTGGTGATACTATATCATTTAAAGGGTCTAAACAGATTAATGATTTACTGGTAATGAGAGAAAGTTCTAAATCTAGAATACCGTTTTTCAAAAAAAGAACGTGAAAACGCGTCCTGCAATAAAATATCAAATTTTAGAAGCCGCAGTTGTTGACTGAGGGTAGAATCAAAACCGCATTGTGTTGAATGTTTCTATAGCAAATTTCAGGAACCAAATTTAAGTATACCGTTTTTGTTCCTTTGTTTTATAATTTTATACCAGTAATATGATGTGTTCAAAAGAAAAACCAATGTTGATCATTGAAATAAAAACCTTATTTAAGATATTATAATCAAATCTTATTCAAAATAAAACAATAATGACATTATTTCATGAAGAATGAGCTTAGCTTTGATGCAAGGTTTGTAATGATATTCTTTTTAATGTTTATATTTCTATAACATATTTTAAAATAAATAAGCTCACGAGCGACATAATAGATGCAAAATGAATGGTTATTATTTAATAATTTATTACTTATTTTTATCGTGTAAATCTACAAGATCTTCTGTGATAATTCAATATTGTGTTTACTATGATTTTATCAGTTTGTTAATTAATATTTTATGTTACATTTTAAATTTATTCTTGTTTAACTATGCTTTGTTCCAGACAAACACTGTGTAAACCATTAAAACAACCCACAAAGCACTTTTAATGGTCTTAAACAAATGACATAGCAAAAGACGCTGTGGCTTCTGAGCTTATATATTTTTTTGCAATTCAAATAGTAATGGAGGGCAGACAACTTCTTCTTCCACCTTCATAATTTCATCTGGATCCCCATATTTTTTTTTTTTTTATTTTAGTGTGATTCAAAATATAAATTTTACATTTTAGATATATAATTTGAAATGAATTTTTTATTTTGTATCCGTCATGCCAATTGACAGAACAAACAAATAATTAACTCAGTAATCAATCAATAAAGACAACTGTTAAGATAATTAAAGAGTAATCAATAATAATAACATTCATTAATTATAATTAATGAAATAATGAAAGCTTCTAAGATGATTTTAAATATGTGTTGAACAAGGAGAATTCTGATCACTAATCTTTATTACAAGATTATTACTTAAAATCATTCACTTGGGCCTGTGGAAGTCTGTACATCCTTCCCCCAGCTAGGATAAGGAGAAGAGAGAAAATAGTTCAACTGAAAGATAGAGAAAACAATTTTGAATATTTTGATTAGGAATATCAATCCTACCGAAACATTTATATTCTAAAATAAATAATTTAAAATATAAAAATTATATTTTAGAATATATAATCTGAAATAAAAATAATGTATTTCAAATTATACGGAATGAAATTATGACGATGCAGGAAGAAGCTGCCCAGAATGCAATAGAACATTTGTACGATATTCAGCCAAAGCCCGCATTGGAAAAACATTTCTATAAAGAGGGTAATGAACCAAGCAATTCCTCAAGTATACTCCGAGGGTTTCCTGCCATAAAAATCACAAACAAAAATTAAAAATAAAACATCATTCTAATTTATCGATTTCAAAACAAATACAAAACACAACCAAATTCAACAATGTTATTTCCATGCAACTTTTCTTTTTCTTTTCAATTGAACAAGGTTATAGAGAGAGTTTATGATTTTATAGGAATTAAATCAAAAACAAAAATTGAAAAAAAAAAAGTACTATAATTGAAAAGGTCTTATATTTTTTAGTGTTGTCTTATTACTATGATCTAAGCATGTATGTATATCGATTCGAGTCATAAAATGAAATGGAAAGAATTGAGATTTGAAATATATATACTTGTTGTGGCCAATCACCATCTTCTAACTGAGAATTGATTAGTAATTTTGCTGCACGATGAAGGGGAGTTGGGTCTCTTTCAGCCTACATACAAAATTTTGAAAATGAAATTTTACTATCTAATTTGAAGACAGTGAATATATACAGATGCAGATGAGAAATGCACCTGCTGAGAAAGAATTAAAGCCATGAGAGCCCAAGATGTCTGCACGATATTTGATCGACCTCCTTCAAGAGGCACATACTCCTTAATCATATATAAAAATTCATTCATTAAAACATTGTTAGTAATAAGTTATTAGCATTGTTTATAATTATATCACAAACGATGATTTAATTACAAACCTTCCTTGGGCAAGAAAGGTAACTCTCTCCCCATCCACCATCCTCATTTTGTATTTTAAGTAGAAATTCCACACCTTTACGAATAGCAACACAGTTTTTGTAACTTTTTCCGGCAGCAACTAAACCTCCGATTGCAAACCAAGAGCAGTAAGTGAAGCAAACTGCCCAATTTCCATACCAAGAACCATCTTCTAATTGTGAATCTTCAATGAATGTTACAGCTTTACCAATGAAATTCTCAATCTCTTCCTTCCTATGCTCTGGATAGAGCTTTTTGAACAACACTAAAACTTCAATCGATGATGCAGTGCATTCAACGTACTCATGCTCAACTACTATGTCAGCAAAGAATTCCGTAGGATTCAATAGCTAGTAAGTAATTAATAACCAAGTTAATTAATTAATCCATACTTAATATTGAATGTATACACATTGCAACATTAATTAATACAACACTTACTTCTAACCATTTCTGAGCTCTTGCTGGCTCCCATGCAGCCATACCTCCGTTTGCACTCTATAAAGTAACTTTAAAGTTTTATAACAAATAGCATGCATAAAACATCTTATTCTAATAATAAATGCGATATGAAAAAAAAAATCAATCAATTGAAAGCATGTCACCATAAATTTAATGATACTCACCTGCAGTGACAGTATCAGATTGACTGAATCATGTATCTTTTGAAGGTCCATTTTTTCTCCCACAATCTCTTGTGGCAACATTGATAAAAGTAAACAACACTGAAACATAGGATAATTAATTCGTTAAGTTAAGACGTGGAGTTGTTTTGTACACGAAACTTTTTAAACAAAACTAAAAATTACGTGACCTTAATTATAAGTACTAGTTAATTATACCTTTAAACATTCTGCAGTGGTGTCAGAAACTTGCCATGCTTGGTCTCTATCTGCCAGGGCCCATGACCCTTTACAAATAGCACGATACATACTCCTAAAATCTCCTGAAGGATTTTCCGTTACCTATAAAATTAGAATGTCAACATTTTTTGTGCTGGATAAAACTAATATTGAATGAAAATTTTGTTTTGAAATTAACTACAATTTTATCATTATTTAGTTATTGATTACGTAATTGCTTGAATCAAGTTATTGCTAGTCATGATTTCAATGAAAACTATAGGTCCAAAATAATTTGTTAACTGAATTACAAACCTTACCTTAAAATTCTATTTTATGGGATTAACATAATTTTTTTTTAAAATTTATTTCTTAACAGATTATACATTAATTATAGATGAAGTTAATAAACGTAAGAGCTTTCTTCTTCAACTTGATATACGTAATTGTAACCTGAGATTTCTTGATGAAATCGTGTGCTTTTGCAAGTGTGGGACCTAAATCATCTACTTGGTTAGTGGCTAGTAGAGCTTGAACAATGAAACCAGCATCCCATGACTGGGTTCCAATTCCCTGCATTATATATATAAACAAATGGATTAATCAGTTTAATTATCATACACTTTTTACCATTATCAACCAATATTTGCAACTAAGTAATAATCCAATATATTTACCTGCATGGTCATTCCATCTTCTGAAATCCATAAACAGTCTGGGATCCTTGCAAGATGCTTTTTGAAAGCATCTCCATTTGGATCTTCTACCCAACAAGCAAGCATGCATAAAACCTAGAAAATATAAGCACGACGGTGACCTTTTAATGAATTCCAGATAAAAACTATAAAAACTTTATTTAAAATACTACCATATTCAAAATGATGATGTTTACCTTTTCCACACATCCAATAGCAATATATCGACTGTTTTCATCTTCATAGTGGATATGTTTCATTGTTACTTCAAGTGCTTTTTCTCTTACTAACTTGTTCAAAGGCCATCGATTTAGAAGGGGTTCGGTGAATACATATAAACTATCCCATATTAGATCTTGTATCCAATGATGAGGATAGTAAAGATCTTCCTGTGATTCGTAAAAAATGTAAAATAACATTCCTTAATTAATAAATAATTTTGTTTTCATTTTCCTAAATATAAAATTACTTACACAATGTACATTGCTGATTAATAATTATCTTACTTTTGCACATGTATGACGTGCTTTCCTCCAAGTATTTTTATCGTAAGGTTCAACAAAAAGCTCTTCTCTCAACTTTGCTACTAATGGTGTGATAGGAGCCATGAATTTCTTTCCATATAAATAAGACATGGGCATGTATACCAATCGACAATAACACCACATTTTACCTGTATCAATGAGATAAAATAAATACAGAATTTAACAATTGGATATGATATATATATTCCAGAAATAGTAAGAAATAAAAATTAATTAATTAATTAATTAATTTAACCCGGATGCATAGGAAGAAAAGAAGGAAGGATCCAAAATTCTGGAGGCATTGGGTTGCTTCCACACCAGTCAACTACACCAAGTACCTGTAAATACGTAATCAGTAAGATTCATGCATGCATATATATATATATATATATATTTACGTATTTAAATGGCACAGAAAAATATTCGTACTGAAAGCCAGAATTTCCCCCACGAAGGTATATGCGTTACACCACCATGATCTCGAATCCACTTTCTTGCGTTAGCACAAGCATTCGCATTCGGTCCTTCTCCGAGAATTCGCAAACATATATAATTAAGTGCAGTGCAAAACATGGTGCTGTGACTTTCTATGTGCAGTCCCCAACCTCCATCTTCGTTCTTCCAATGTTTCCCAGAAAAGATAATCAGACTAAATAATCTTTTAGTCTTTAAATTACTCCACAATTTTAAATTAAATATATATATACCTGGTGACAATATGTGTAGCGAAGAATTTCTTTACGATGTTCTTGTGAGAATACTGAATCAAGATGTCCTGTAATGTATAAACAAATGACCTGCAATATTGTTATACAAAGAAACTTACATAAATACCAATTTCTCAGTTGAATAATTTCAATTGATTATAATTTAAAATAAAAATGTTATAGAACTTACCAATGCAGGTGTAAAGAAGAGGGAACCTGCAAGATGAGCAGGCCAATGGCCATCACTGGTTTGTAGTGCAGAAAGGTAAGAAGCAGCCCTTTTCACTGTGTTTGTAGTTTTCTCCAAACTTACTTTTTCACCATCTTCGATCTTCACTTTCGCTATTCTTTCTTTCAACGTATTCTCTCTCAAAATCTTTAAAATTTAATAAATAGTAAAAATCTTTAAAATTAAAAATTATTGATAATCAATCCATATATGTTATTAGCTGGTGTTTTGGTATGATAAACATAATTTTCATGCCAAAAGTCACTGTTAACTTGTAAGTTATTTTTGTTTCTTCGATTAGTTTTGTATTGTTTTAAAAAGTTGTGTGGAGTAGAATGAACAAACAAATAGAGACATTTGAAATAGTCTTCAATGAGATAAAGACGTTTGAAATAGTTTTTAATGAGATAGAGACATTTCAAATTGTACAAAAGCAATTGAGACCACTTTTCATGCGCGGATATATTGTTGTGAATGTAATGACTCCAGGACAAAATTATCATTTTTGTTTTATTTACATGTCTGAATCAAACACTCTGGAAGAATGTACTAAAAATTAACATTTTTGGAAAAAATAATTGATGTTTAGATCCAAGAATAATGAAATATGGAAACTTAAATTTGACATGTTATGAGAACCTTATTAGAGTGCGTGAATTTATAAGGTCAAGTATAAATTCAATGGTGAAATTGATCAATTTAAAATAACATTAGTAATAATAGAGAAAAATCAAATATAGTAATGGAGTTTAGGAAGGCTTTTACCAAACATTAGTGGGAATTTTGCCATTTAACAAGACCATGTAATTCAAAGGAACCGATAATTGTTACCTTGGTAACACTCAAAACACAATACAGTTCAAAGAAATGTATTATGCAGTGTATTAAGGAGCGAATTCATCAGAAGATACAAACATCAATGATATCTGAGTCTAATTATATAAAGGATTGACATCATTCTTTATCAAAAATCTTAAAACAATAAGTTAATAGATTTTAGTGTTCTACTTTCTCATTTCTATCTAACATAGAACTTAGATTCACCTTTAGATTCCCAACATCTATTAATATTAATTTGGTTTATTTTTTTATACAAACAGTAAAAAAGTACCTGAAAACGCCAAAGTCGATCAGCACAAGCCTTGGTCTGGAAACGATTTTGATAGAAGTTTTGACGAGCAAGCTGAACTTGGTCTCTATGATGAGCAGTGCCTGCTTCAGCATCAAACTCCCATGTCTGTCTCCCCACAAAATTATTTGTGCTAAACAGATATGGATCATTTCCTCCCTCTCCTATCTTCAGCCTCCACATTTTCCTCTCTTCTTTCTTTTTTTTTTCTGCACACCCTCTTCCTAGATTTCCTTCTGCCCTTAAAATTAAGGCCGCGTTTAAATATGCAGTTCTTTAATATGGTAGATATAAAACAATTAAATGTTATAAAATGTGTGTCTAAGTTAATATTACTCATCAAAATTATCATTAAAAAACGTGTTTTTATTAGGAAATTAAACAATCAAATAAAATTACACTGAAGACGAAAGCATATATAAAATATTATTGTACAGAGTAAAAGAATAATAACAGTTGGAGAATAAACCTGCTGATGAGGTTGAAAAGTATAGTCGGAAAATGCAGAAAGAGGGAATTATTATTGCAACCAACTTTCTGATTTTTTAAGATTGAAACTATGTTGTTATAATGAGAGTTGGTCCAATATTTATATGGTCAGACGAGTGGGAGTATGGAAGGTTATCGTTCTTACAACTGTAATTATGATTATTATTTTTGTCTATAATACTTTCCGAAATTCTACATTTCTATGTCACATCTTCTTATAAGAGTTTTGTTCAGGGAAAAGTTTATTAGACACAGTTATAATAAACAAATATTTTTAAGTTTATTATCTTAAAATTTTAAATTTTATATGATATTAATTGTTATATAGATTTCACTCATCTCTTATCTAATTAGTTAATAGAATAAAATCTACATATATATTTATTATTTTATAATTTTGAATTCAAAGTGAGGTTAATCTGGTATGTTTAGTTATATAATTTATTAAAAAATGATGATTGAATATTTTTTATTAAAAAAAATTTAAATTATAATTATTTTATTTGATAAATATTTTTTTATAGTTTTTAAAAGAATAAGAAGCTGAACAAGTAAAAATTATAATTTTAATTTTTTTAATTGTTATTTTATTATAGTAATGTGTACTTCAAACCAAGAGGTGAAGAATTTCTTTAAATAACTTTCCTCATAACTATTTCTAAAATGTAAAATTGAAAAATACTTTCTTTTAAAAATTAATTTGTAAATAAAATTTTCATAATTTATTCAAAAAAATTATTTTAACTCATGCATAGTGTTAAACTGTTGCAATAACTCTTCAACTGTCATATTGTTCATAGCCGCATCACAAATTAACCCAAAAGAACATCTTGTTGCAGAACTTTTTTTAATCATGTAAGTTTATACACGCTTTAATATTGTTTATTCATTTATGATATTTTTTATTATCAATAAAATAATTTATTAAATATCTCATTTTTTAAAATAATACTGTGAAACTTATTCATTTTTAATGAATAATTAAAAATAAATATTAATCATTTTAATTTGCAAATATCATCATTTATAATTTACGAAACTAACTATGTTAACTTTAATTCAAAAAGAGTTATATTGTGGGCATTTAAAAAAATTACTGACTTATTGCATATTTCATTAATAGATTGATTAATTCAAACAGAAAATAACAAAAATTAGAAAGTAATTAGTCCCTTATATATATAATAAAATGTTTTATTTAATATATTTTAATTCAATTTTAGAACATTACTTTATCAAAATATTACACTCCCTTGTTTTATTTTATTTATTCTCGAAAACTTTATTTTAAGAAAATAAATAAATATTTTAATAAATTAATTTTTTATAAAAAAATTCTTACACATTTTTTCTATATCTATCTTTTCTTTTCACATTTATAATGACAGTTTGTTGTACTATTAAATGTTATCAACTCCTCGGCCATATCTGCTGACCGACACAATGGTGTGTACTTTTATGGTCATAAAATTTTGCTGCTATCTGTTTGCAATTTTTATTTTCTTTTAAAATTATATTATAAGATAAATATGAGTTTATAATGTATTATAACTACTATACATTTTAAGATTTATCCCAAACCAAAAGAAATTTTTCAATCACAAATAAACAAATATATTAATCAGTCGTTTTAATATAAGATTAGTAAAAATATTATACTAGTTGTTAGAAAATTTTCTTTTATTACATAGCACTAAAAATGATATGATACATTGTAATCAATAGACTAAAAGTAATTAACTCAATGTATTACATTCAATAAATATAATTTTCAATTTATACTCTCCACAAATAAAAGTTCACATCAATATGTTCGATTTTTTTTTATATGGAATTAATTGTTTTTAACAATTTGATTGTGGAATTATTGTCACAAAAACATTCTAGTAGCTTGCTTAATTTGTACTTCTTCAATCATTTTTCTCAACCATATGGCTTGCTAAGTATATGTTTTAGTTACAACAAATTCAACCTCACTATTAAATAAAATAATAATGGGTTAATCTTTAACATGATGAAATATCATATATTTTAAACATCAAAACAAAATTATAGGTGTTTTTCCTATTGTCTAGATTACATGCCTGATTGTATATAAATCTAATCAATGTTATTAGTTATTTCTAAATAATAAAGAATTCTTTTGATAATCAACAAATAATAGTATTTTTTTTATCTGTATCTTAATCAAACTCACAAAAATACATTTATATCTAGTTTAGTTAAGTATATTAAATTGTTAACCATTTGTTTAAAATGTTACCTTAAAAAAACATTTTAAACTTAGTTAAGTATTATGAAATTAATTTATAAGATAACGTTTTTATTTACATTTATTTTATATTTAGAATATATAATATACGAAAATATTTTTGTCAATTTGATATATTTTAAGGAGTTATATATATAATATATGAAGATTTTTTTTTTCTCAGTTAATTGGTTTTAAATAGCAAAGGACCAATAATTTATGACCGTTTACTTTTAAAATTTATTAAAAATAATATTAAAATAAAATTATAATGATAAAAGGTCAAAAAATGATCTATGGATGGAATGTCTATTTTTGTTCTTTCTCTTGCTAGTATTAAATGTTATCAACTCCTCCACCATCTCCCAACTACTGGACAAAACACACACCAACACGTGTACACTTATTAATGCTCATAAAGTTTTTAACATATAGTTTCATTTGCACTTTTCTATTTGTAATATTTTATAAAATTTTATTTTAAAAGTATATTATAAGACAAATATGAATATATAATATACTAAATTTAATATATATTCTCAAATCAATTTCTTGTAATCATAAATCAATCAATCAACCATTTTCATAGAAGCGCAGTGAATTATTTTACAAGTCTCGTCTTATATTTTCGTTCGTTAATATTTTATCTAAGTATTTGACTACACGTGTTTTTAAATAATAAGAAGTACAAATTTCAATCCATGTCTTCATGCGTATAAGTATTTTTCACAAAATTTGAAAGTGATGTTCTTTCTTCTTCTTCTCTCTTCTTTACATCTTCCCACTATATTTTACCATTGTTTAAAATGTTATTGTTATGTGATTTAAAGTTCGATATTTCCGATGATTTTATTTTGAAAAGGTAGAATATTAAATTAAGGGAAAAATTGTTTTCAGAATAAATTTCATTTTTCGATTTTTAGATGTATCAATCCTGGTTTTCTAATTGAGATCAGTGATGAGAAATAAATTTACTTATGTAAATATTATCTATATTTGTTTTCATTTTCACATAAAATTTCTATTGACTGAATATCAATATTAGTAATAATATTAATTTTTTAAATTAGGTATGAGAAGGGATATGTGCACATATCCGTTTTCATATATGTCTAAATATTATTTTTCATCTTTATCTTGTTTTTATTTAAATAACTAAATATTCATAATTTATTAAATAATTTTAAAAACTTATATATATATATATATACTTTGTTTTTAGTTTTGTAACTTGTTTTTTTGTTTGTTTATTTTTTATCTTACTCAATTGTTTGGTTTGTTTATATCCACAAAATTTAATCAAATATTCAATTTACATATTTTTTTCTTTTATGGTGGTCAGGTTTAAACGATTGTTCTCAATTTTATTGAATCAACTAGTTTTTGAGTCACATTTGAATTAAAGGGGTGTTCAAATATATATATTTTTATTTGAAAAACATTTGTCTTGCTTACTTTTTATTACTTTTCGATTGTTTTGACAAGCTTTTTAATATTTTTAATTGTGTAAATATATTTCCTTTACTACAATATAATAATTTATTGTCATAAATATTTTTTATCAGTTAAACTACTTATCATTTGTAAAATTAATAAATATTTTAGTTATTATAAAATTTTTGTTATGCGTAATTGCTTAATATTATATAATTTATTAAATTTTCTCTTGTTATTTGATACTTTAATTTGATATTTATACAACCAATATTTTTATTAATATTTAAAAAACGAGAGTATATTATTTTAATATTGAATATTTTGGTAATATTATAATTTTTTTCTATGATTATTATTATTATTTTGTAAATATGATTTAATTATATTTGAAATAGTAAAATATATATATATATATATATATATATATATAAGTATAAGTATATGGTATATGAGATGTAATTGTGTAATTGTTCGATCAAAATTTTCTTAGAACTCTAAGAGGAGAAATATTATTCATATAACAATTTATACAGCTAAAACATAAAGAGAAAATATGAGATGTAATATAAAAACAGACACTCTGAAATTATTATTGTGTATGACCAACGTTTGAAATGAATAACATTAAACTTAATATAATATTACAGAACATAGTTGATAATGATGTTGATATTTATTTCTTTAATATTTTAATCTAATTTATTCATTATATTATTAATGATTTTATTTGTGTGTTATTTGTTTTAATAATTAAGTGATCAAAAATGAAAAAAGAAAACATTGAAGAGAACATAAATCTTACCGTATTGATTTTAGAAGAATTATTTTTTAAATTAATTGTATTTGAATGTTTTCGGTATTATTAATTTGAATTTATTTTTTAAATATTATTTGTTTTTTTATAAATTTAATTTAGATTTTATTTAAAATTTTAAAATTTATTTTTATTTACTTGTTCGTTAACTTATGGTGGATTTTTTTATGCAAGTATTTCACAAGTAGCAGAGTAAATGAAAAGTATAATTTTTTTATACGAATCGGATTACGGATAGATATTATATATGTTCGATCCAATTTTTTATCATTCTTAATTAGGATTAACGTTTTATATTCATTCAAAATTTGTTATTTCTTTCAATTTAATCTTATTTTTTGAAAGAATGAAACGATTTTTTACTTCTCCAAATTGAAACCAAATTAAAATTTTATATAAATGTTATACTATTTTTTTTATTGAAATTCACAATTTTATTAAATGTTTTAAATTCAGGTTAAAGTTAGTTTAAAATTAAAAAGAAAATAATTTTATGTGATTTTTAACTTCTTAAAATTTCTAATCAATGGTGTCACTTTCCACTTTTAAAAATTTTAGTATAATTTCAAACTAATGGTAACCCTAAACCAAAAAATATTCGATAAAACTTTGAAATTTTTTTGTCTCAAATTAGACAGAGACACAATTGTTATATTTTAAAAAATTAAAACTAAATTAAATAAAAAAATGACATAGTCAAATTGAATATAAAATATTGATTGCAAGAGGCATCACTAGCCCTACACATGACACAATGCTGGTTTACACACATAACAATTTTTATAAAATTAAAAAAATAAAAGAAAAACAAAATTGTTTAGCCAACATTAATAAAAATGATCTAATTAAACGAAATTGACAAGAATTAAAACCAATTTAAAATAAAATAATATTAGAAGTAAATTAAATAAACTCAACAAAATTAAAAACCAAATTATTACATAAATCAAATTTGTAACTTCCCAATCTATTTTGATCTTACCAGTATAGCCTAAATATTGAAGAGACTAACCAACTTACTTGGTTTTTAAAATAAAAAGTAATTCAAAAAGTTATTTTTTTTTTTTATATTACACTTTTTTCCTGTAAATATATAATATTATTATTAACTTTTACTATTTAAATTTCAATACTTAATAAAACTATAATAATTTAATATGTAAATATAATAATTATTTTAATTTATTCAACTAAAAGTATTAACTAATAATTAAAACTTAAAAGTATTTATATTTAATTAAAGATGCTTTTACTATTTATTTATATATTTTTCAAAAAGATAAATATGTGTCGGACTACCCGCTTTACCCTCCTATCCACACCCATCCTTCTGCTTATGCTTTTCTTTTCCAACTTTAACATTACCCAGTTAAGAAAGCAACCCTATTTGCTATTTGCACTGCCATTTTTACTTTGGGCACCTTCACAAATACGATATCTCATAGTTATCTTAAAATATATAAATAAACTGTTTTAAAACTCTCATAATAAACTGTTTATATAATTTTCTGTGTACTGGAAGATGATTGAACTAAACTATTTAATCATTTATTACAGGTTGATTCACCCATTTTTTTCTTTGGATACTTAGACTATACTACCGTGAATATGTTACCTATAAAATACCATTTTATCAAAATACCATCATTATTTACATAAATGCATTGCTTTCATATATTCCAAGTACCAATAATAATACAATTTATTTAAAGTACCTTAAAATAAAAATGAATCTATTTAAAAAAAATGGACTAAAAATGCAATTAAATTTGGAATGGAATATGTGATAAAAATAATAACATGAATGTGATGGTGCCGATACGCAGACAATCTAATTAATCGAGATTAAATTCTTAATTTACAAGAATTCCAATTTGAATCTAAGGTATTTAGTAATAAAATTATTTATAAACATTTTTTAACATTAATATGTTTTGATTTTATAGAATATTTGTGTCTGAGTAATAATTATAGCAATTAGGAATGATAAAAATAACTGTATTTGTAAATAAAATTTATATACCTAGTATACGTGCTATTTATTATTTATGGGTTATAAGTATTTTAATACCTGCATTTTAAAATGTGAATTTTATACTATATTTTCAAAAATTAATTACTTATAAAAATAAAAATAAAAATTTAATTTATATTTTATTAAATTTAAGTTATTATATTTTTTTATAATTTTATTTTAAAAAACTATTAAATATATTAATTTAAATATTTATATAAAATAGCTAGGAAAATAGATTATGAATAAATACTATGAATTGCTAACCCGAGTATCCGTTATGGAGGAGTGTATAAAGCCATAAATGTTTCAAATGGCAGTGAAATTGTTAGAACTTAGAAACCGATGACTCATGCTGACCTATGTCCTTACGTGGCAACATGTGAAGAATGTGATGGAAGAAGGGTTTACTTAGATAATGCTTGGTTTCTTTTTCTCAATTCTCTGTATTATATTTTCCAATTATAATAATGACACGTGACATTATATGATTTTTTTTCCTCTCTTATATATTTATTTTAGAAAAATATTTTATTAATAATTTTATACGATAGTATGTGATTAATTCATTTTAAATATATAAATTAATAAAATAATAACATATAATTTATTGTTAAAAAAATATTAAAAAAATTATTAATATATTATCAACCTTTATTTTTCTACAAAGTAGAAAGAAAGAAAAACAAATAAAAATAAATAATCAATTATTTCTGATAGGAGTAAGTGGCAGACGATTTAAAGTTTCATTTTTTTTTTTATTTTCCTATTCCTCTTATTCTATATATTCGGTAGGTCTGTTAATTTTTTTTCTTACATTTCAACGTATCAATAATAAAAAATTCGTTTTACTTTTCTTTTATGTTTTCTCCTTTTCTTTTATTTTTTATAGTTCTTTGTGACTAAAATAACTGTTTTTAGAGATGATTTTATATGATATAGTAAAAAACTCAATAACCTGCAACTATCCGTTATCATCATCTGCCAAAAGAAATTCCTATTTTAAATTAGCTTTTGCATTTCAAGTTTATTATCAAATATTTGCTTGATTTTTTTTCACTATAAAATTCCATTTATCTTTTAATTTTTTTATAGGATTTAATTAGACCATTAACATGGTAAAAGCACCAAAATGATATAATTTCTTATTCAAATTTATTAAAATAGTGCAAATGCTAGAAAAAGAATTATTAAAACTTAATTAATAAGTCATGTTAATTTCGTATGACTTCAATAATTATTTTTTGTTTAAATCTTAATTAAAATAATGTAAATTTGGTAGGACTTAAATATATTGTATTATAAATGGAATGCGTAGTACAATTTTTAATGTATTGTAATTTTTTAGTTGTAATTGAAGTCGTGACAATTTGATGAAATTTCAGTAAATTATAATATAAATTAAAGTCACTTTAGTTTAATATCGTACATTGTATTTTCTATTTTAATTTAATTGAAAAACAACTTTACTTTAATGAATCAAAATCATGTTTAGTTGAAGTGAGTTTTGTTTTTCTAAGCTAATATAATTTTATAACTTTAAAATTGTACCGTTTCAATAATTTTGAAAATAAAATTGCAATTTGATGTTTTTCTCCCGTTAACATACTCTTATCTAAATATTTTTGTTCCTAATTTTGTAGAAAATATATATGAGGTATTTAATTTGTACTTATTAAATATTTAACAATAACGACATTAAAAACATTAGTTACATCAACATTTTACTTTTTATTAATTAATCAAATTAAAAATTGATTATGGATGATCTCACATCATTTTAAATATTTTGCCTTTATAATTTTAAAAAGGGAAATTTTAGTTAAACAAAAATAAATATTTTATTTTTTAAAAAACTATACGTAATATAAAATAAATTCATTCTTCATTTATCTATAATACTATCTATATTTTTAAAACTATAAAATGTGTTACTTTTTCTAAATTTTAAAGTTTTTTTTTATATTATTTATATAAATAAAAAAATACTAACTATAGAAGAATATAAGATACTAACCTCATCAAATTCTAATTCTGAGTAAGTTATTTTTTCTTTCATATCTTTTGGTTTCCTTCTTACTTGCATTTATGTTAAGTTTAATGGATAATATGTGGGTTGAGTATAAAAGATGTATATTAATTAGTTTAAGTTTATAATGATATAATTAGTTCATGAATAAAATGTTTTTCCCCAAAGAAGTTAGTACTACGTGAGTATAACCATGAATTGAACGAATTAAATTTAAAAAAGTGGTTGAGAAAACTAAACTAAACTGTATTATTTATTAAACTTTTAGACCCTTTAAATTATTTTGTCGTTAATATTATTATGTACACAAAAAAAAAAAAGGAGAATAGAAACTTTGGACAAATGGGGACAACTGATTAATAATTTCCATGCCAATCCACTCTCATTTGCATGTATTCTTCTCTTATAAAATATTCTTCACTTCTCCTCCTCAAACTAAAAATATTTCTTTTTATTTCTATACTTCAAATAATAATAATATATAGAATGACTTACATTTACATTTTGACACAAATTACAATAATAAAATGATCATAAATTTGTATGGTTTTAAGATAGAAAAGTAAAAAATAAAGAAAAATAGTATGAAATAAATCTAAAATATCTGTTTTATTTAACATTCCTATCCGGAGATTGAGAAAGTGATAGAAAAAGGCAAATTTATTTGGATTGTCGAAGAAGAAGAAGAAGAAGAAGGTTTTCCAAAAATTTTGGACAGATAGGCATTTGACTGATAGTAATTATGGGAAGATGATAAGAAGCTTAGTGGGGGATAGAGGAGAAGCCATTATTGGTGTCTCATAGAAGCCACTGAGAATACACAATGTTAGCAAACACAGACATATGTCCAAACCTTCGAAAACTACATGAAATTTCTATGATTTGACTTCTTTGTTTCTTCCCTTTATAGCATTTCGGCACCTTCCCTATGTGCTTTTCTTCCTCTGCCTTATATAGCCATAAAACATTTTTAAAAAGGAGAGGACTTGTCAGAAGGAAACCAACAAATCCATAAAGTTATCACTTTTCCAAATCTGTAAGACAAAAAACAATGTAATAATTATGGGATTATTAGTGAAAATAAAATGTTAGAGTACAACTATCACTGTTAAACACCTAATCCAAGACCATTCTGAAATTAATTATGTGTGGGTCAACTCTTGCAGACAACATAGGTACCTCACGGCATCTTCTTGCTTTCGTTGTTTCTTACCTTTTCGTGTTTTGTTTTGGCAACAAAGTACCAAATTTTTATGTCTCTCCAAACACAGGAAAATGTTAATTCCATGAGTCATTGTTAAGACCATCTCGTACCTTCCTTTGTCACACACCAGAGGTTCCCACGCACCTTCCACGAAAGACTAACCCCTTTAGACAACAAATCTCCCTCCAATTTCTGCAACTAAACATACTCTTCTCTTCTCCCTTTATTATTATTTTTATTCAAAACATAATGTTAAATCAATATATATATCATATATCATCAATACTTATGTTATAATCATATACATTATTTATGACTCTTTCATTCTTTTTTGTCCTACTAATCAATCAAGATGAGATGTAGATTTAAAATTTTCCTTTACAAAAACCTCGAGTGTACTTGAATTGTCAACTTCTAAGAACACCACCATCACTCCTTCCTCCAACACTTTCTTCCATTTCTTCCATCATTCATCATCTCTCTATATAAATGCACATACCCTTATTAACAACTTCCCCACAAGAAAAGTTTTCCCCTTTGGTCTCACTATACAACACAAACCCCATTAATTTCTTTCTTTTTCGTCCCAAGCATAGTGGAAGTAAAACAATGGGATCCAGGAAGAACCCGGTTGTTTTTGAGGACTACTTTCCTGCAATGATGGAGAAGCTGGGAACTGAGGGGTTCATGAAGGAGCTGACGAACGGTTTTCAGTTGTTGATGGACGGAGAGAAGAAGGTGATAACGTTTGAGAGCTTGAAGAGAAACTCTGCATTGCTTGGGTTGGATGGGATGAATGATGATGAGATAAGGTGCATGCTAAGAGAAGGTGATCTTGATGGTGATGGAGCACTCGATGAGATGGAATTCTGCACTCTAATGTTTAGGTTGAGCCCTGCTTTGATGAACAATTCCAAGGAACTTTTGGAGGAAGCCATTTTCCCTTTTCATTAGTTTCTTCTTCTCTCACACAGCTCCTTTGCTTTTCTTTTTTCTTCTTTTCTTCTTCTTTTTTTACTTTTTTTTTTTTTTTTTATGGAGCTGTTTGTGTTTGTAAGTTGGATGAACTTTTCTTATTCAACAATGCTACTCTACTGTGAAAACATGGCTTTTTCTAATAACTTTGCTTTTGACAAAACCAGACTGAATTGCAGACATGGAGAAAACTGATCTAAATTTCCTCATATACTGCACTCAATTACTGTTATATAGAAACATTGCAAAGAAACAGCTTAAACAGAGCATGCCAAATTCCTTTTCACTTGTTATTTCCCAAACATGAATTTTTAGAGTTTTTCATAGCTACTTCATTCCATAGTTAACTTTCATGTACCAATAAAAAATGTAATGTGGCAGATGTAAAATGGTTATGCAGACATTTATTACTTAATAATAATTTCAGCTGCAGCCTTAATTTATTTATTGAATACAAATTTAAGTGAGGAAGCTTTTAAGGATGGAGTAAATGATTTAAAAAAAAATGTTATTTTTCCTTTTATCTATTTCGTCACATTTTTTTATTATATATTTTTCCCATTTCCCCCTATCTTTTCCACTTTAATAATTGAAATTAAAATAATTTCTAAACATGTAATTTTTAAAAAGATATGAAGATTATATAATATCCAATTTTCCCGTTTATTTTATTGGACAAAATACACCTCGGATATTAAAAAAAATAAAAATCACTCTAGTTGGCCTTTTTTGTGTTCTATATAAACTTTTTTATTTACAGCAACATATACAATAAAATTGTATTAAGCTTTGTAAACTGAATAAGATCAAAATTGTATACAAAGAAAAGAAGAACATCAAAGTATGATTTTATCAAATCTTATAAACAATTAGTACAATTTATGCTACTCTTAAGAAAAGAATATCTGTCTTATTAAATGTTGTAGATGTAATAGTGTCATTCTTCACTTTTCACCAATATGATTTAAAATACTATAATATCATTCATATACGAACAAAAACATTTAAGAACCCATACTAGATGACAAAAACTGTCTTGGGAATTCTGTTTTTATTTATAAAAAAAAATAATCACATTTATACATACCATATTAACAATATGTACATTTTTATGAAAAGAATATTTAAAAAATTTGTAAATTGTAATACAACTGTGTGAAATTAGTGCATATATATATATATATATATATATATATATATATATATATATATATATATAAAGATAGTAAACTAAGATAGTTTCCTTCACAGTTGCCATAAATAACACAAAATAATATTGTCTCTCTGGTTTTGTTTAGTAATAAAATTTTAGAAGTTAGAAATAAGAGATAAAAAAGAAAAATAAAAATAGAATAAAATATTTAGTTTTATATGGAGTAAAAATTAATAAAAATATATTGAAAAGATTGTTTAAAAGTTATTTCTACCTTTGACTTATTTAACAGTTTAAAAAAAAATAAAGACAGTAGAAGAATTAAAGAAGGGTGCCATGAAAAAACTCCTTTTACCTTCATAGCATTTTATTTTATTTTTTATCGTATTCATTATTTTATATTTTTCATTCATTCGCATTTTACAATTCTTTCAATATATTTTGGTATTATTGTTTGGCAAATAATTAAATTTACTAAAGTATAAAATTATAATTTTATAATAAACAACCTAATAGAAGTTGTAATTTATGATATAAATTGTATTGAACAATAACTTCAAATAACACATAAACTATGTATATTTCATGAACTAAAAATAAAAATCTCTACATATGACATAGATAAACCTCATAAGTGCAATAATAAAAGCTAGAAAGGAAATTAAATAATTTTATTTTCTAAGTCATACAGTTTTAAGTGAAAGAAAGTTAAATGCAACTTTTTTTCCACATTCTTTTTTGTGTGGTCAAAACTATATTCCTTATCCAAAGACTTGAAGCAGGGAAGAAGGTCCTACCCCTCCCCTTCCCCTTCCCCTTCCCCTTTAACCCTTTTTCTTTTCACCATCCAGGACTTTCATTTTTCAATCGGACCAAAAGTAAAACTTTAAAACTTAAACAAAGCCCGTAGCAGTTTGCTCATTATCACATTTATAATGTGATATCAAGGAGTATATGACAATAGTTAATAATTACCACAATCAAAATGGTCAAGTCAAGATTATTTCTTTTTAACTCTAGCTAGCTAGCTATACAGGTCCCACAGTTCACATAGACCCAATTATGTAATATTTCCACACATGAATGACAAAAATGGTTATTTATGCCATACTAATGCGCACACATGCAAAGCAGAAACCGCATAGTGACACGGAGCAGCGCTATCACACTAGTCAATAATCCCTATGCAGAGATATTGAGAAAAGTGAAATCAAGGACAACATAAAAGGCACAAAGTATGGAGCTGAGTTTTAATTCTCAGTGCGTTAATGTTGACTTACTGCGTTGATCAATCTCTTCTAAACAGATAACATTCAAGAAAATTTACCATTCAACATTAACGAGGTACAGACCACACGTGTCCTTTGGCAACCGAATAGAACCGAGAGCTCTTTCAGCTCGAGCACCAGCAAAAAAGTAACAAAGGGTCTTTACCCAAGATTTCATTATCACTTTGGATAGAGGATATCATAGTGACCAGGGCGATATAGCAGTGTGATGAAAGGAAAGTTCTTTATGGAGCTACAACTGGCACTTGGAAGATCACCAGCCACTGGCATGAAATCATGATGATTTACACTGACACCACCAGTATCACATGAGCTGCGGTCAAGGTACACAACACGGATTGGAACGCCCAATGCATCTGAAAGGGCAGTGATGTGCACATGGTCGCTCTCTTCACCCATTGGTTCAACAGATAGTTTGCAAAACTAAACCACAATAAATAACATGAATTATATTTTAAAACCAGAAGACTGAGACCATGGACAGTTTTTCAACCCCAGAACTAAGGGTTATATTGTTTCTCTTTTGCCAGATATTAACTTTACAAACAACTTTTGATAGAATTACAAAAATTTCAATGTTGAACAAACCTGCTCGACTGTCGTATTGGTTAAGCCCAGTATGAACGGTTCAAAAAATTCAGTGCGCATTTGTATTTCAGCAGAGGTAACAAACCTGAAGAACATAACGACTAACAAAGCAGACTTGTCAAGACATCTGGAAGAAATGAGATCAAGACATTTGGGATAACTTTTGTCACTCACCATAATCGGATATTGACTGATCTCGGCTTCTAATAACAAGCTCTTCATGACTGCGATCATATTAATAAAAAGTTCATTCAAACAAAACCCCAGCAGAAATAGGAAAAGAATAAGAAAATTGCATGAACAGAAAATTGCTGAAATGAAATATTTTAGGAGCATATCATGCTTCGGGTTCATGATTGTAAACAAGGCATATTCGTGGTGAAGGAGAAATTTAACACCTTATGGACATCTCTTTCCCTTGAATAACACATTCCAGCTGCTCAAGGAATAACTGAAATTTTTTACAAGAAGAGTGTTTATCAAAAGTAAGTTTATTTATATGTTTAGAAGATGAAATTAATTGTATGAGCTTGATAACATATGCAAATGCCTCTACAGATTAAGAATAAATATAACCTGCTACTAGGGTCCAGTCCTCCACTTCCTACCATTTTCTTAAAAACAGTAAACATGTATTTCAAGCATTGACTGTACTTCCACCATGACGAACAACATAAAATAATTTCCAAAAGCTCCTCGATAGAAAATTTCCTGTATATTAAAACGACATAAATTTGTTCTGTTGTATGACTTCCCTATTCATTTCAACAACCAGAAGTTTTTATTTCCTTGAATTATTTTCATTTGAAAAATTAAAACTTGGAAGAAAAGCAATAAGTTGTGAATGGCTTCCGGGTCAAAAAGACAGCCCAGACCACAGCTCCTGCATGTGTAAAGGCACTTTGCCAGGTTCATAGGGATAACATAACTCTTTATTGTTCAAGATTTCACAGGATATCAAGCTCGGGGTGATTTGAAAGAGAAGAAGAAGAATAAGAAAAGGCAGCAATGATATTGAATATGGTAACTATCAATCACATGATAACCAAGGCAATCTACTTCATTTTATTTAAATTTTTGGAAGAAAAACAGGAAGTTCAAACATATCCCCACACATATTATGCAAGGATTATTTTGAACACATGAATAGAAAATATCTCTAATCACCCAATTCTCACATGACAAGACTGTTAAGGAATTAAACAAGATAAATAAAAAACCTTTTTAAACCTTTCCTGTTGTTTAAGGACTTAAATTTGGGTATAAAATGTATAGATTGCTACTTTCAACCGTGACAAAGTTTAGGAGATTAGAGCATCCATAATGCATGGTTTCTTAAATGGATTACTTAACATAATTCTATGGACCTCATAATGCCGAGTATTTAGCACTATTTAATGAAATTGACTCTAATGGAAAAATTGCTAAAGTGGTCACTGAATCTAAAATTATGGATCCTTCGATTAATTTTCTTTATTGTGATTTTTTCAGGAACTCAATTGTATTGATTGAGTTTCATTATGAGCTTCAAAATTTTAGTTTTCATTGTAGTTTTAGTTTTATAATTTCTTTCCTCTTTTTTTTTTTTTTTGTCAAAAATTTGTAAACAACGGTGCTTCAATGCAGACAAAAATGAGTACACCCAATGCTAGCTCATACGCTGCAATGCCAAAAAAAGTGAAACGATAATGCTTAGCATTAATCAACTCTCTTAATTAAGCACTCCGATTGAAGATAGTCTTAGTACTACTCAATGCAATATACCTTTTTCCGATTAATAGCAACCAAAATTTTGGACATTTTTCAAACTTGAGTATGGTGTAGGCAATTTAGACAATAGAATATTAAGATAATATTATAAAATAAATAAGTAGACATGTTTATCCCACAAAGATATGGAATTGCAGCCATAACTTACCGCAAAAAAATCTTCAAAAGTCAAGTCTGCATAACCCAAGGTTTGCAATGCTTTTCTACTTTTATCAACATTTGGTTGGATACGATCGACTTCTGCTTGGTCTTGACATTCCATAATATGCTCCTGGAAAAAAAAAATTATGAGAATTCAATCATTGGCCAAAATTGTTTCAATATTTGATTACATGCTCCATACACCACAAAATAGCCCTCCAATTTAAAGTAATGGAAATGCTTTTAAGGTAGATAAACTAAGACATACAAGATAAGAAAACATAAAGCTTCGAAAGAAGCAGTTTCCATCTCCCCGGGTGCGACGAATGGCAGCATATTGCTCATCAAGCACCTGCATTAAGGGTAGTATAAAAAGCTCAACACAAAAAGATGAAAGGAGAAAATAAAGCACGGATGAAGCTGAGATAAAAGATTAACAAACCTTTATTTTCTCCAGCAAGATAGGACTGCCAGATTTATATTCAGCAGCTAAGCTACTCAGCGGTTCCTGCCAATTTGTCACATGAAATCATTGTCTATACACACATACCCTCATTGTTAAACTCATATTCCACCCCTTCCATCCAGAAAAGAAGTAGCAAAGAATAAAAAAATGATAATGGATACAAAAGCAATACAATTTGTACTTTATTACTTGTACCATCTTCCTCAAGCTCAAATGGGTCAAATTCAGAGTTTCAAGGAAAGTTATTACCCCGATAAATTATAAGCCAATTAAACCTAAAACACTGGATAAGAAATAAAATAAGATTGACAGATTTATTATTCACTTAGCCTTGCCTTGTCACCCACAAATGGAACTTTCTTAGCTTCGTCAGCCTGAATTGTATACTGTTGCTGCATTATGTCATCGTCCCCAAAATTGTTCCACTCGTCAAATTCAGTGTCTGGAACAGTCACAGATGACGTTATTTCCCCATCCTCCACGACAGCTTCTTTACTCTGCATTTTCCCCCCAAAACAGTTCGGTCTTCTTTAATATCCACTAGGAGAACACAATCTACTCAAGAACTACTCAAGAACTGAACAACCCTGCCACAGGTAATATCCGTTCATATCAGTCTCCGGTTAATAATGTACAAATGAAATTCAATTAAACTCATTCACATCCATAGATTTACAATAAAAAACTATTACGACAAAGTTAAAAAATTAATGTATTAGTAAATAAAATCTTGCAAAAATTTCCACATCACAAGACAGATATATCGTATTTGAAACCTACCGGCAATTTCATTAGCGGTGCAAACAAACCCTTTCTCGAAGCTGCAAATGCAAACCAAATACACGTTGAAGTCCATTTCAATCGGCATTAAGAAATTAAAAGAAAAGTAAACGAGAAAGGTTAACCGGAACCTGCGCGCGTTACGATGGATAGAGAAACCCGCGATAGTGAAATGCAAGACTGGGATCAGTAAACCGAAATCCCTAAATTCCCAACAGAAGTGAAACGCAGGGTCGTTATCGTTTTATAATGTACGGCGCTGACGGTTCAATTTATTAGAATATTTTTAATTTCGATGAAAATTTTATAACTTATAATTATTTATTCTTTATCAGCTATCTTAATTTCATGTTCAAACTGTGTTTTTATTTTAGTTGAAATAAGTCTGTAAATATTTAACTTTTTAAAAGTTTTGAAGTATAAAATTATCCTTTTCAAACTGCGTTTTTATTTTAGTTTAAATAAGTTTGTAAATTTTTAACTGTTTAAAAGTTTTGAAGTATAAAATTATCCAATAGTTTAAAACTAAACAAGCGGTCTTCAATTTATTTTTTATAAGATTTTTATAACAGTGAATAAAAGAAGGTAAAGAAATATATAATTGTTTTTTTTTTCCAAATAAGACAATGCTACAAATAAGATAAAGGTGTTCAACATAATTTTGATTTTATTACAAGTTTTGTATATTGATGTTAAAATGGATTGCAACCGTTAGTCACTTTGGTTACCATGAATTCAGACTAGATTAAGTTTGAAAAAAATAAAATTTTTTAAAATGATCAATTTTTAATTTAATTTATTTAGAATCCGATTTTTTTTTATTGAATTTGTGGTAAGTTTGATTGACTCACAAATTATCTAATTTAATTTAATTATTTTTTATTTTGTGTTTTAAAATTATTAGTTAACAATTTTTTTTATTATATTATAAGTAAAAATAAAAAAAAAGATGTTTCAAGAAAGGAAAGTATTATAGATTTATCCATTTAAAACTATAATCTTATAAATGATAAGTGAAACAAAAATTATGAATATTAAAAACTTATTTATTATTTTTTGTGTTTGCTTTTAGATTACATTTGGATTATATTGTATTTTTTTATGGTTAACTATAAATGAAAAGTCAAAACAACATTTATAAACAAACAACATATTGCAAAATGTATCTATGTCATGCATGCCAATAGTAATTTAAAAACTGTAAAAAAAAAAATAATTAAGATAGAGTGAAGTTAAGATGTATAAGGTCATTTGGAAGATGTGAATGGTCAACTTATTGCATCTATTTGGCTTCATATAATACATAAAAATAGAAGAGAGTTCAAGATAACCATAGTTGTAGTAAGTCATTCAACATTAATTTAATAAATTCTAAATGGTTGAGTGATATATTGGAGAACTCGTTGAGAGAAAAAACAAACTTGAAGCTGGTGGATATACGTAACAAAGTTGTAAGAAAATGAAATACAAATGTGATAGTGTTTTTTTTGCTCGTAGGACAAAGTTATTGATTGCAACCCAGGTTGAAGGATCTTTTAAAGTCAATTTAGAAAAATGTATGACAATGCACGTGAATTGTTGAAATCTAATCTTGGATTCACGATTAAAGTGAAAGTGGAAGATGATGATGGTGAGTGCATATCCATGTGATTTTACAATTGTTTGGAAGAATGCAAAGATAGTTTTGTGTCTTGTTGATCCATTATCGGATTGGATGATTGCCTTTGGAAAGACCAACATGGAGTGAATTTTTAACTATAACGGGTTAAGATGCTAATGACCAAATGTTGTCAATTTGAAATTAAGAACAAAGAAACATAAACGTGGTTCTTCCCGTTATTGATTGAAGACCTTGAAGGTTTTGAAGTTTGTGTGGATCGTACACTTTTATGTAGGACCAACAAAAGGTACTTTAGTAACTTACTTTGATCACTTTTATGTAACCCATGTTTTTTGTAACGGTACTAATTTAATTTTTTTCATGCATAGATTTGTTTCATATACCTACTAGGATGAGAAAGAGAAATAAGAAGTATTAAAAAAGTCAATAACAAGACTTCCAAATATTTAGTAGTTATTTCACCGAGGTTTGTAACGTATCAAATATATGATCTGCCTTATTTCAAATATCTGATTTGTATTATTTAACTCATGTTTTGTTATAGCAGATTTTGGTCCAAATCTAGTTTTACAAATCAAACCATGTGTGATACTCTAGTCAACAAGTGAAACTTTTAACAATGTTATTATTAAGGCTAAGAGAAAACTCATTCTAACTATGTTGGAGGAAATCAGATTGCACTAAATGAACAACCCGAATGAACAAAATTAGGAAATAAACCCATAAATTTTTAAACACTAGGTTGATTATAAGAACAAAACAACTCCATCCTAACAATAATTACTCCCATTAATTCGAAACCCTCGTTGAATATGGTTATTACAAAATTATAATTGTCTGGTTTCAAAGTAACTTTGAATTGTTCCGCAGTGTGGAAGAATATTTATGGCCTCTAATTTGGTCGATAATATGTATTGCAGAACAGACGTGTCCAAAACCACGCAGACCAAAACCACCTATTCCAAGAGAAAAATGAGGCAAACCTCACAAGATGCCCACAGATTCATTCACTACTGTACTGCCACGTGTCATAGTCAGAATTTCCTTCCTTATAAAAAATCAAAGCTAATGTTGTCTTTGGCAAATTGGTGTGTTTGTGATTCAGAGAGACAGAATCAAGTGCATCCGTACACTGTCATCAACCAAGCAACCAACCATACGTTGAGAAAGAGTGACACCTAACTAAAACATAATATTAGTGCAATCTGATGTGCCAATCTCTGCTTATTGCTCTACGACTTCGCTACTTCAATAATATCTCATCTACCTCTTTCTCTAGTCTCAAATTTCTCCTTATTTTATTCATATATTTTTTTTACTTCTGAGTTTTAGCTTTAAAAGCGTTTTAATATCAGTCTTAAGTACAACAACATTAATTACAGTAATTCTTGAAATTTGTCTTAATGGCTTCACCTATTTTTCTTGACCAAATCCACATAAGAAATTCATCTGGGTTCACCAAGTTCAAACACGGATGCATGCCTAAAACTGGTAGCATGAATCATGAATGAATGTGTTGAAAGTTGAAACTAACTGGCTGACTAACTTTGTTCGACTCCCAGTCATAATCAACTATAGTTTTACCTTTTCTTTTTCTCGAGTAAATAATTAAATTAACTCCTAAAACTAGAACGTGATTATATTAGTCTTCAGTTATAATTAAGGTCTCTAAATGTTAATTCAACCAGTAAATCATCAGTCTTCGAAGTATGGAATTTGCCAGTGGCAATATTCTTGAAGATTGAATGACACAAGGAGGACTAATTTGACTTTGTACAGAGACATAAACCTAGTTGCCATCATGCAAGATTCTTTAATTTCCGATCATTCAGGGTCTAACACTTTTTTTATTTTTAAATCACTAATATCAGCGTTCACACCACACCGCTTTTGTTTATTTTTCTTTTCTCTCTCTGCAATTTTTTCCACCGTTGAGCGAGAAAGCAAAATCTGTGGAAGGAAAAACAAGAGAGGATTGTTACATCAACAGCTTGCCCGAACACCATAGTTTATTTTTGTTCACAAATCAATATATGATATATCTGGTCTTTGGTTTGGCAATAACAGCAGAGAGAGAACACAATTTAGTATAAGGCTGAGATGAGGAAGTGTGATCTCTGTAACAGTCCGGCAAAGTTGTCGTGTGAATCGGATCAAGCCAGCCTCTGTTGGGAATGCGATGCCAAGGTTCACAGTGCAAACTTCCTCGTCACCAAACATCCCAGGATTCTTCTCTGCCATATTTGTCAGTCGCTCACGGCTTGGCACGGAACTGGACCCAAGTTTGTACCCACCGTCTCCGTTTGCAACACTTGTGTTAACAACAACAGCGAGAGCCGCAGCCGACTGAATCACGATGAAGATGATGATGACCATAATGATGATGACGATGATGATGATGAGATGGATGACCATGTAGAGAACGATGAGGGTGGAGCGGAAGAAGATGATGAAGAAAATCAAGTGGTTCCATGGACATCTACACCACCACCCCCAGCTTCCACTTCTTCAAATAGTGCTGCAACTAGTTCTACCAGGTCCTCTAACGTTGAAGAGGGGATCTCGGATTAATGCTTCGGATTTATGCTTCCGACATCTTCATGTACAAAACTTAGTTACAGTTGTTAAGTGTTGTTTATGCTCTTTTTGGATCAGAATTAGAGTTTCTATATAAAATTCAATGTAACTTTTATAATATCAATTAATAAGATAAAACTCTAATTTTGAGGAAATAACATTACTAACAACATCTTAAAAAATTGTATCTAAGTGTTTCCTGTTCATTATTTTTCCCCCCCTTTATTATAATCCCGATAAACTTTGCCTGGTTACCTCTGTTCGGAAATCAAAGATTTTCACGAGTAACAAACAGAGTCAGTTGGTAGTTTGTGTGCTATAATAATATCATGCATCCCTCTCTTTGTAGTAAACGCTGCAAGTATATGTTTGATATGTTAGCATGTATCAGAGTATGAAACATAGTTGAATACGGATTCCGGTGCCTATTACATCCATTCATTCAGGTGCCACGAGTTTTTGTTGTAATCTTTCTCTGCTTGATGCTTGATTTGAGGATCTGTCACAATATGTTTCAGTTTTCTGAACGAGAACAGACATTAACATTTGATTTCGATTTTCTTGTTTTGAAAATAGTGAAGGGTCGCGATCACAGATGATCTAATCAGAGATTACCCACTTGCATTAATTATTAGAATTTGTTACTGTGGTACTAATTAACTACAGTAGTTTAGTTACATTTCATGCACTCAACAACTGTTTGATGTGATAACAAGGCTCTACACCCAACACGAAATGTGAGGAAAATTTATTCTAACCAGTCATTTTCCCTGGCCAAAGATTTGTCTGATCTGGGATAATTGCCTATATTGTATCTGAACCTGAGAATATGCAGTACAGAAAATGGCCATGTCTTGGATTAAAATAGAAAGTTAAGAAAACGAAAAAAAAAAAAAATTTATGTCTAATGTGATTGAGCGTGAAAAAGGAATATTATTAAGTTTTTGAACCTGAGACTAAGGAAGTGGGACCAATGAAGTCCAACATCTTCACGTGCCTTCCATGCATAGATAAATTAGAATTTAAGTGCGAAATTGATCATGGGGAGTAGAATCCAAAAGAATGTTAAACTAAATTAAAGACTAAGTTTTTAAACAATATTTGAAGGAATAAAAAAAGGGAACGTGATGGGTTAGGAATTATATATGAAAATGGTTGCGTTGCAAGAAGAGAAACCCCTGTGTGGCTGTAAGTGGAAGCTTTTGTTTTGGCAAAATTTAGCACCAAAGATGAGAGATACTTTTTGGTTTATGAAATATGTGCTTATTCCTTGGATTCTTTCCCCTCCAAAGCCGTTGGTTTGTATGATTTGTCTCTGATTGTGCGATGTGTATGTATGAACCACGAGTGCCAAATATTCTGTATCATGGATATATATCCTTTAGCTTCAAACTATAGCCACCACTCTCCTTTGGGTATCCCACAATTGTCAACCGTCTTTTCTCAATCAACTTCATCTTAAAATCTAGTTTAAAGAAGGTGATAGAGGGATACTGTTTAATGATTTGCACTATATAGCAAAAGTAAATTCATTTAGTTAAATTTAAAATAAATAGTGTATTGTAGACCATTCGGTTAGTCAAGGACTAGTGAGCTTATTATTTAGTGAAAAAATGATTCATCTAGATATTAATGAGTAATAACATCTATTAATGGATAGTTAATGAAAATAATAGTGATTGATTGACAGTGAACAAAATTCTCACATTTTTTAAGAAAACTTCTCTCAGAAGGTCACCCATCCCTAAAAATTATTCAAGGCTAAACACATTTAACCATGAAAATGAAATTTTTATGGGTTAGGCTACCAAAAAGCAAATGCATTTGTTGATATGAGTAGCCAAATTAATTCCTTTAAGCTATCTTTCAACCGTATAGTCTCATACATAGATCCCTCTCATTCCGGTGTATCTTCGATTCGTTCATGTGTCCTTTCCACTAGAAGCCTGTCAGGAACTACTCCTTGTCCATGCCTCTTGAACCGGCGGTCACTCCCCGCCCTCGTCAGTGCTCCAGGTGTCACATGTCCACCAGCTTCTGCTTGGTTCGTCTTCGAACCACACCGTATTGGAAGAGAATAGGCTCTGATAGCATTTTTCTTCATTACCTTTAACTTTTTAACACCCATTTTAACTCACCTTTCTCCCAAGTAACTCACGGCAACTTAAGATGCTTTGAGTAAAAATTCTCAATCCCTACCTGAAACAACTAACATATAGCATGGGCAAAAAAAAATATATGTATATAAAATTACAATTTGAATTAAAAGATGTAAAAAATACAAATTACAAATAATTGAGTTTAATTTATTGTCCTCTTATACAATCTATATATCTCGGCATGTCTAAAAGCTATAACGTAACGATGCATTAACTTTCTCACGATCATGTTCTTGGATTTAAGATTCTTTTATTAATTCAATAGAGAATCATGAAAACAACTAAATAATAAAACAAGTTAAAGTGATTACTTCTTACATGTTTCTAACGTACTAATCTTTATTGCAATGCTTACTTGTTAAAAGATTATTAAATAATCTTGTTCTTTTTTTATACTAATTCATATATTAATACTGTCGACACTTGTAGAGATAGAAAAATCGTGGTTCATTTCAAACTAATCTCCATGCTGATATGGATGATTAAAATATGAATGCTAATCTTTTTAGCCAACGATAAATTTTAAAATGCTAGGTTTATGTTTTTAACTAAAAAGGTAGACGTTTATGTGTTTAAAATTAAAAACATTTGATATTAGAAAAGAGAATTATACTGTCAAGTTTGACTGAAGTCTAAATGGAAGCTGGAAAGTTTTTACAAATTTGGATACGGATATTATTTATATACGTATGTGTTATTTTTTTATGATAATAAAAAATAATAATAATTTTATTATTATTATAAAATTAAATATAAGTAAAATTTATAATTTTAATAAATTTTTTTTATTAAATTTTCAGGTAGTTTTATAATTGAATAACAGTTAAATTTTAAAAAACAGTCAAATAAAAAAAATAATTAAATCAATAAAATGATTATTTTAATTTTAAAAAAATTATCTAAAAAATAAAATTAGAAAAACAAATGTTAAGAGAAGTCTGGATACAGGTGAAAAGGCATACAAATATTATAGACGTACAAAATTAATAAAAGTCCAATCATTAACTACTTTACTAAAAAAAGTATATGATTTTGAATGCTTCTTTCTTCATTGTATATCAAAAAATATTATTTGAATCTTGTTATATTGGTCATTATTTAAAAAAAAAAATATAGTCTTTACTTAATATCGTCCAAATATTTCGAATATCTAAAAATCTCGAATACAATGCCACTTTTTTTATTAAAGAATGTTTTAAAGTCTTTTTCAATTCTTAATTAAATACACTCTCACGATATAAACAAGATTATACATTTTAATAGATAATATTCAGGATCAAATAGATCCATATTTCATCGGTCCGGTCACTAATTTAATTTTTAAAACATTGTTTTATTACAATAGTTTATAAACTAAAATATTTTATTTTTATTTTATTTCTATATTATAATTTAATACTTTAGCTTAAAATATTAACATGATTTTAAATAGTTATCTTAAGATAAGAATGGTAGTTAATTTAAAATAAATTATTAACATGATATATTTTAGAGGTTAAAGATGAAACTAAATTTTGAAAATACAAAAGAATATAGCCTGGATCTTATCTATAAAATAAAATCATTAAAATTATAATTTATCTTAATTATAATTATTATATGATATCTCATCTTATTTAAGATAAATTTCTTGGCAGAGATATTGGTTTTAGAAAAAGAAGATAAAATTAGGAAAATGTTAACAAATTTGAAAAGGCCTTAAAACTGAGAGGCTGAGCCCATTAACAGGTCCAGTTCAATTCTGGTTGCTTCTTGAGGTTCCCTTCAAAGTCTAAGTTGAAGATCTGAAACCCTATCAATCGATCGTTTTGTGATCTGATAAGTTTAGAATTGTGATTTGGGGAAAAGATGCCTCAGAGACACTCGAAGAACAACAACGATCTCGCGTTCTTCACGTACGACGAGAAGCGAAAACTAGGATATGGGACTCAGAAAGAGAGGTTGGGGAAAGACTCCATCAAGCCCTTCGACGCGTGTTGCCTCTGTCTCAAATCCCTGATCGATCCCATGAGCTGCCACAAGGGCCATCTCTTTTGCAAAGAGTGCATTCTCCAGTGTCTCTTGTCTCAGAAGAAAGACATTCAAAGGTATTCATTCTTTGCCCTTTTTTATTCTGTGCCTGAAATTGTAGAGTCTATAATTGAACTCCAACTATATGTGTCGTTCAAATTCTAGCCGACGAATGGCGTAGAAATTGGGGATACGTGATTATTAATCGAATTGTATTGGTCGTTCTGTAGTTATCCTTGTTAAGGGTGGGAGGGATGGGTTCGTATGAAATTTTTGAGATATACTTTTATATTTACTGCCTACCGAATTGTTTGTTTTATCGAAGCCGTGCGATCGTATTGGCATTTTGTGAACTAAGAATATTCGTTTTTTTGCTAGAATTCATGGGTGGAGCTTTCTTCAAGGATAGTTTTTGTTCTTTGATATGATCAATACGCTTCACTATTTTTTTTTAATGTTTTAGTATTCGGATAGTTGAGCTGTGTTGTTTAAGGCATCCCTTTTGAGGGTTGTATGATTTTTTTTTTCTTTTTTGTGAATTTGGGTTGAATTATATATGCTGCGACTGAGTAATGGTACAGCAGGCTTGTAAAGGTGATGTCCTGCCCGTGCTTATTGGTTTGTTTCTTGTCTCTGTCTCGACAGTCTTTTATGCAATCTGCAGATTGAAGATTTTAGCTTGTTATGTCCTCTTTGAGATATGCGAGTTAAGACTTAATTGGGAGGTAGCTTGAGAAAAACTCGGATGATAAGAATATTCTTTATGGCTTTGTAATTAGGTTATAGAATCTGGTTTCCTGATGGACACAATAGCTAGTTAAATGTCACATTTTATAAGTATGCTATATAAAATGGATATATTCGTGTGTGTATGCTATCTGGTGACTAAATATGAAGAATAAGAACTGATAAGACTGACACATCAAAAGTTTGAAGAGCTATTTCTTGGACATCCTTGTTCGAACAAAATTTTTCAATTTAGGTTAATGGAAATCGTTATCTTTTTGTTTAATAGCATTAGTTGTTCCATAGGATTTGATTCTTTAACTTCCTCACTCTTAGTATGGATTTCATTGTGTTCTTCTGAAAGAAAACTAAAGGATTGGCTGACATCCCATTTACTCTCCCCCCTTCCCCTCTTTTTCTATAGCATTTTTTTTCTTTTACTGAAAAAAGGAATAATGAAATCTACTATTTTAGATGTTTTTTTTCCTACTTATTTTTGCTTATGAAATGAAGACTGAGGGGATTCCTCAGTAGTTAAGGAAATTAACTAATAAGATGAAACATGGTTATCAAAATCTCGAGTTAACTCTTAAACTCTTACGAGTTTATGTTTTCAGACATAGCTTCCGAGTTAACTCGGAAGTAAACTCTTTTCTACATAAACTCGGTAGAATTAATTGTGAAATCGGTAGAATCATGTAGAATTATGAGTTTGGAGTGATTCTACGAGCTTGAAAGAGGAAAAAATTAAGAAAAACAAGGTCGTTTGGTCTTTTTTTATTATATATTTAATGAAATGCATCAAAATTAATGACATTAATCCAAATATTTATGTTTTACAATATTTATTTTTATGAACAATATATCTATAAATTTTACTTATTTAAAGTTATATAATTTTGTAGACTTATTTTAATTAAAATACTATTTATACTGTATTTTTTATTTGAAGTAAATTCTTACGAGTTTACGAGTCGAGTTTACGAGTCGAGTTTACGAGTCGAGTTTACGAGTCGAGTTTACTCGACTCTCACGAGTTTGATAACCTTGAGATGAAAAGTATCACTTTCTGTCATAAGTCATTACAATATTATTTACCGTTGGTTATCAACTATTTGATAAATTCTAATCATAATTAACCATTTCTGTGTGCCACTGAAGTTCAGTACTTTTATTACATTAACTTTTTTTTTTCTTGTGATATGGTTCCTGTTGACCATCATTAGCCCTTATCAGTAATCTTTTTCCATTGCCTTGTTTAATTTAACTTTCCTTTGTCATCAATATTTATAATGCTTCACTTCTACCTACTAGATCCCATCTCTGCTTTACATATTGCATGGGGCTACCATTTATAATATTTATTCTATCAACCATTGCTTAACGTTTTTAACTTCATTTACAATAAAGGAAATGATTTTACCATTCCTATCAAGAAGGATTTGCTGTTCTCTGTGATTTCTCAGAAGTTTTAAATCTATATTGTCTTTGTTTACTATATTTCCCTCGGTGTGGATCCAATGGCTGTTATGCTGTGAAACTTAACAATGTGATTGCGATATTGATATATATAATAAAACAGGAAGCTTACAGCCCATGCTGCTCAGCAGAAGCAAGAAAAAGAGGAGGAAGAAGAGAAGTTAATGTTGCAAAAGGCCAAAGAGCTTGATGCATTTGATCAACAGAATCATGGTGCTGTACCACAATACAGTGACAGAAATTATAGCCGTGATAAGAATGGTTTCCATGGGGCAAACAGTGTGAAGGTCACTTCCTATGAGGAAGAAGCCCTTCGGACAATGAAGGCATTTTGGCTGCCTTCTGCTACGCCCGAAGCTTCTGTTAAAGTAGAGGCACCTTCTACCAGTACTATCTGTCCGGAAGGCAAGGAGAAATTGAAGTTGAAGACACTTTTCCCTGTCCAGTTTACCGAGGATACGAGTGAGCAGAAAAAATCCAAGGCACTTGACAAGACCTACATTTGCCCAAGCTGCAAAGTTACTCTCACCAACACAATGTCGCTTGTGGCCCTCAGTTCATGTGGGCATATCTTTTGCAAGAAGTGTGCTGATAGATTTATGGCCGTTGATAAAGTCTGTCTTGTTTGCAACAAGGCTTGTAAAGAGAGAAATTTGGTGAGTTTGGAGAAGGGAGGAACAGGTTTTGCCGGTCATGGGGATCATCTTCAAGCCACAGACTTCAAGCATTTGGGAAGTGGTACTGGATTGGGGCTGGTTAGACCTGCAATGAAAACTTGACGCCTTATTTATTGATTTGGGTCGTTAGGTGTATGATTCTGTATTAAGGGGAAGAAAATTATGTTTTAACTTCTCTTAATGATGTTGTTACGTCGTTATCATGGTAATCGGAATCTGTGTTATCTATGGTTTTCTACTTTGTTTACTGTATTTTAGTTTTTGTTCAACCGAGAAAAACCTTGATAACGTGAAAAATCGTCTTGATGGGCGAGAGGTTATCTACCTTGTAAAAATGGATTCATTCTTAGCTGTCACCACTGTAGTCTTGGCCATATTATTATTTCCTTCCTGGATATGATAGATAGTAGAAGATGAGGTGTTTCTGTGGAATAAGTAGATGCACGTGGGGTGGTTGAGGGAACACGCAATAAATTGTTTTACGCTCTTAAACCCAACCATCATTAGCCTAACATCTTAAATTCAAACATTATTATAGCCTGAAACTACATACACAAAAAAGCTTTTACACCAAATAAAATGTATACAAGTATTAGAATATACACTAATTGTTTTCTACATCATTAATTTTGACGAAGAAAATCAAAAAATATTTTTTTACTTAAATAATTTCTTTTACACGTTCTACCTTTTTGGAAAACACAATTTTTCCAAGGCACAGAATAAAGATGAAGTTGGCTTGGCTTGGGTTGGCAACGCCATGTTGTTTATCCTCATCTACAATTCATCACTTTTCTTGCCCCACTTATATTCGCCATTTTTTTTTTATTTCTTTATATAAAGATGACATCATACGACATGGAAGACAGTTTCCAACCTTTAAGTTTTACCTCAACCTAACAAACTTGTACCTTTTTATTTATTTTTAAAATAGAAAAATATCATGGAAGCTTAAGATATTTCTAAACAAGCAAAAGTAATAGTACCCTTTCTTTATTTTTAAAGTTTATAAGTAACAATCTCTTCATATATAAAGACAGATCAATCGAATAATATGAGAAGTTGGTATCATATTCTTTTACATTATTTAAATTTTGTCCACACTGTCCAAACTTTCAAAATAATATAAATAAACATTTTAAATAAAACTGTAATAACCTCATCAAAACGACAGCATTTTTTTTTCTTAATTGAAAATATAATTTTGTGGATATTTGACTAAGAAACACACTTTCTAAATTATGCATTCTATAGAAAAAAGTGAACTATTAGGACTTATGAGAGAACACTTAAAATAGAAAAAAAAAACTTTTCATAAAAGACGAAACATTTGATAAAGTGCTATTACTTCAATCAACATGTATTATAACGATAGTTACATTATAATATAACAATATTTGAACTTTTTAAAGAAATGTCCCTTATTTAATTTTTATTCCAAATATCTCTATGATTACTTTGGGAACGCTTATGAAAAGCCACATTATAGAAGATGCAACTTGTTACTATGATAGTGAAATCCGTTTCCTATCCAACCAATTAGTTTTTTTTTTTAATATTAACATAATCCCATTTGCAAAAAACTTTGTCCTTTTTCTCTAATTTCAACGTTTGACCCTCTTTCCTTTAACAAAAGAGAAGAGAATCAGGATGCAGTAATTTTTGCCTGGCCTTTGACATCCTTAAAGATTTGTTTATTATCTATCCGATTTTATGAATAAGAAGAAAAGAATGATGTTTATTATTAGAAAAATTACCCAAATTGAGAAGAAAGAAAATCAAAATTAGTAGACTTTAAACTAAAAGGAGTAATTTATGGAAAAATAAATCCTACCTATATTCGCGTGACAATGTGGTAGCTGCACTGCCATCCAAATTGACTCACTTTTAGGGTTGTAGGTCCAACACGCCATTATTACCCGCCAACCGAGGATCATATTGTTTAGTATTGTTATTTTTTTATATTTATTATCCCCGGAAAAACATTGTTCCACTTGCTTTCATTGCATGACCTACTCAAGCCACCACGACACAACCAACATATATTGTTCGTGAATTCCCAATTCTCACTGTCTTTATTTTTTATCTGAAAAAAAAAATATTCTTCCTTCTCTTTTCTGAAACTCCTTAAAGCGAAATCGCAAAGGGTGTCTTGGAAAGAGAGGGTTTGATTGAAAAGCAAAGATCTTTAAGGAAAGAGAAGAGAAAGGGCTACACTTTTTGTTTTCGGGGGCAATGGGGGATTTGGAAAAGCAACAGAGGGCAGGGGAGGGACGGGAAGAAAATGGGGATGATGAAAAGGAGAGTCTTTTGGAGAGTAAGGCGGTTGTGGATTTTGACATGCTCTGTTCCTCGGTGGCGTTGCGAAGTTCGCATGGAAGTTGGGGGAAGCTTGGGGGTAGGGATGACGAGCAGCAAGGTGGGGTTTTGAGGATGTGGGAGGGTGAACTCCTCGATTGCTTTGACGATCGCCGCATCGCTCTTGAATCTGCGTGGTAAGGTTTAATGTTACTTGCTTTTTATTTGAAAAAAAAGCACTAATATTGTGGTTTTCATGTTCTTTTGTGCTTTTCTCAATGGAACAAATTGTGTGTTTGGAACAACGTTTTGAAGAGGACAGCGTTAGTTTTATCTGAGGCTACGCTGATTTTGGAAAGAACTAAGGGGAATTATTAGGTTATTGTAATTATTAATTCTTCATTTCCTGGTTGAGAAGTCCTTATAAGATTGTAATTTTTGACCTGTAAGATATTCTATTTCGTCGTTAATCTTTAGGTACCTACTTAATGAATGAGAATTGCGCAACTGGAAAGCGGGTTTCCTGTTTAGTGTGCATTTATGGGCTATGGATTTTCGTTTCGTTCATAGGTTTATGGTTTCACGGTTTAAACGATAGAACTCAAGAAGGACTCTGAATTTTTTTTTTTTTTTTCTCAATGTTGGGGGTGAGGGAGTTGGGACATTGATATTTATTGTTTCTGAGTTCCTGATGTATTTGGTTGCGTTTTGACGGATTAAGCTAAAATCATCTTAATTTGATTGTTTAATTACATGTTTATGCCTTCTTCTTTACAATGTATTTATGTTCATGCTTCTGGGCAATGAAAGACTAAAATGCAAAATGACATGCAGAAACCGATAATGTGCGGTGGTTTGTGGTGATTTTACAAGGTCTTTTTGTGATATGTCATGTTTGTGAATGGTAGAACTTTTCGTTTTGCAGTTGTCCTTGCTACCGATTTGGGAAGAATATGAAGCTAGCTGGTTTTGGTTCTTGCTATCTCCAGGTATAATTAAATTTCTTTGAAATTAAAAGTGCATATGTTGGTTAGATTGGCCTAGTTTTAACTAGAACTAATGGGAAACACTTTTAGAATTGGCAATTTCTTTGTGATTTTTTCTTTTACTTTTTGCAATGTAGGTCTCTCAAGTATGAATTTCCGTGTTTTGGATCGCAGGCTATAGTTTATATTGTCCTTGTTCTTGGTGCCCTCGTTAGTTTCATTGCTTATACTATCTGGAGGACTCATTACTTCGTATACCTAGCGGTTGCATTCACCATTGCTGTTGGAGTATACTTAGGATTCTACCGAACTCGTATGCGGAAGAAGTTCAACATCAAGGTGACTTTTTCTTCCTATACTGTAATTGTTTATGAGCACTTAATTATTCATAGTCATGTTTTGATGGAGTTAGTTATTTGCGTGTTTTCTTCTCCCTGAATTATAAGTTTTGTCTTGTTTGAACATGGCTCTTCTACAGACTACATTAACCATGTATCCACCCTTCATTTGGTTGTAAAGAATTTCAGTTCATCTTCATCTTAACCCTCTAAAATTCAAGGGTGGATTTTGTATGTATGTATGTAATCACACTAAACGATGATGTTTTCAGGGTAGTGATAGTTCGTTGGACGACTGCGCTTACCATCTTGTCTGTCCTTGTTGCACATTATGCCAGGTCATTTGAAAATCCTATCCTTTTTTGTGATTGGAGTTTATCCATTGTGTTGAATATCTGGTATATGTATTGCAGGAATCAAGAACACTTGAGATGAACAATGTTCAAAATGGCACATGGCATGGTCGTGGTGACACAGTATGCATAGGTGGCTTTAGAAATGAAAGTAAACCTCTGTTCGAGTTACGTCCTCCTTCTGCTGTGTCCATCGAGCCTACTGATGAAAATCGCACGAAAAAGAGCACAGATGGTTCTTGAAAAATTGGTTCTTCATCTGAATTCATTCGGAGTTCTCGTAGGTGGACACAAACTGGTGTTGGAATAGATAACTATGTTGTTTTTAAAATCATTGGAAGGGGACGTCTTAGTTTTCAAAACGTCACTGTAATTGTGAATGTCATCTTTGGAAGGGGTATTATTTTTACCAAACCCCATTGTAGTATAGTTTGATTAGTATTGGAAATATGTCACCAAAAATCTGTATTATATAGTGAAGTTTCATTCATTTTTACCATCTTGCAATCCCACACAAAAAATAAATTAAAACATTTTTTCCGAACTAAATTAATTTTAATTAAGATAAATTAAAACATTTTTTCATGTTTCATTACAAGTTTAGAATGTCAATCCATTTGGTACATGTTAATATCACTGGATATAATGCAGTAAAATAATGGATGGTGAAGATTATATACAATTAATTTATCATTGTATGCCTTGGATGTCAACAATTTTTAAAATTAAAAAGTAATTTCATAATTTATTTAATGATCATTAAAATGTAATTTTCCTAGAATGCATTTCATTGAAAATTGTTTACATAGGTAATAAAAGCAATTTATTTGTTGAATAAATAATATTATTTTAGTATATTAATGAATAGCACATATTAATGTTCTTAATAATCATTATATGCAAAAACCTTAATTGGTCTTTTACTTTTGAAAATATCTTTAGTCATCCTCTTGTCTTCTATTCAACATTATTTAGAAATAGGCTTTTTAATTTATTTAAGGGTGTTTCATCCTACACTTCCAAGTTTTCATCTTGTACTTCCAAAAATTACCATTTTAACCTTAATTAATATTATTTTAATATTTTTCATTTCTTCATAAAGTCATTCTGCACGTTTCTAATTTTTTCTCTTTCTTATTAAAGTCAATCTACACCCTTTTAATTTTTTTTTCTCTTATTATAGTCATCCTACACCATTTTAATAGACTTTAAAATCTATACAATTTTTTTTTTATAAATAAAATAAGAAATATTTACATACACCTTTCCTTCTGCATTGTTCATCTCTAGCCTCTCTTAGTCTTCATCCTTCACTTTGCAGTTCGCCTTTGATTCTTCACCAATTGAAGGCTTTGGAAGATTTGTTCCATATTGAATATGTATATGTATGTCTTTCATTTTCTGATTGGGCTGGTGGTGTCTAAGTTGGGCTATAATTTTTAGAATAATTTTCAAATTTACTTTCAGATTTGAAAATTCTTCCAAATTACTCAATTTCGAAATATATATGTTTGTAAATATGTTCGAAATTAGAATATAATTTTGAAGGTTAAAGTTAGAATTTTAGAATTTATGAGGTGCGGGAGGTCTTATTTTCATTAATAGAATATCTTAAATATGAAAACTTTTACATTGGGAAGACGAACTTTGCATCTATATGGGAAGCACATGCTTTGTTTTAAAAAGCATTTCAGGTCACAAAACAAATTTCTAGCAGGAAGTGTTTGCTTAAGAATCTTTTTTCTGATGAAGAAACGCAAGAAAGAAAACAAGGATGCAACTACTGATCACATGATCCTGTCATTCCAGAGTCCCTAGAAAAAGAAGCTCCATTCTTTAAATTTATCGGATAGACACTGCTCAGATGTTGTGAAAGTAAAAAAATATATATTTTATTATTTAGTTATACTGCAAACAAATTTTACTGAGAAATTTTTTCAAACTTGAGTTAAGAAATGAATTGCGAGGAGTTTCTCTTTAAAGTGTTGAGTTGTCCTTGGTCTTAGAAAGCTGAAGAGTGTTGTTTAATAAGTTGGAAATTGGTTAAATAAAAAGGTGTTGGAATAATGATATGTGTCATGGTACTTTTGACCAGAGAAGACATCCTTAACGTTAGAAAAGGCAAGAGATATGCATGACAATGATCTCTTTCCTAAAAGCAAAGGACACAACCATCCATCTAGGAATCGAACAATGATTTGGCTTCCCTATGTTTGAAATGCAACATAGGGAACATATCAGGTGACCTCAGTCTATTCATTTACAGCCACAGCCAAGCCTAAAACAGTGAAACAAACCAGTTTTTAGAACTTTCTTGTGTGAGATTGAGGCCACGATTTAATTACCTTGGGATTGAAATTTTGACTATTTTCTTTAGTGGCTGTTAATGGGATATATCAACGTAATTTCTGAATTTCATTTTATGCAATAGATTACAATAATTCCTTTATGGTGAACGACATATGGACCAAACATGATTGTTCTCCCTTGGCTCCCTCCTTCCTGAGTTTGGAGGAAGACAGGAATTTGTTCTGCAACATATAGACCATTAAATTCTTTGTCGTTTGTTGTTTCTTTCAAGCACACTCCCTGGAGTTTCTGTTCTTAAAAACCATCTTTCTGTCTCTAACTCTTTTGCTACCGTTCTTATCATCTCTTGCATCAAATCAAAGCACTTGGACAATGTCTCCTAAAACAACCACCATCAATATGTAGACGCTATAGCAGCAAAGAATCAAAATATTTGCTTTTAAGGGTAGTGATTCAATGTAAACTTTACCTCATCTAGGTACTCACTGGATATAATTGAAGCTCTCAGAATACAATATTGATGAGGGAGTAGTTCATGCGATGCAATGATGAGGGCAGTTGCTGCAATAGTTGAAGGCTTATACTCTAAAAGCTTAATGTCTGCAGACATAAGAGAGATGCAATTCAGAGTTTGTGATTGTTGGAGTTGAAGATAAAATCAAGTTATCCGTATGAATGGAAAAAAGCCACTTACCATTTTGAGCATTGAAGATTATAGTAGAAGCTCTCTCTTTGAGTGCTTGCTTCAGTGATTGGTCTTCAATTTCAGCTAAAGAGATGAAGAAGCGCAGGAAAGAAAAAGGTGTAATTGATCTCATACGCCATTTCAGTGCCCCGAGAATCAGAGGCTCCATTTTGTGAATACTTTGAACCTTAAAGTTACAACCTTCTTTCTGTATCATTGATTATAAACACCACATTTTCAAGTTACTATGCCATGGTTGGAGATTGTTTTTCTATTAAAATGATTCAAATTACGTGAACTTGAAGATTTACCTGCATTTCCAAAAATGGCAAAGTTGTGTTTTTCATCTTTGAAGCAAGAGAGAGACACGATACGACAACAAGCCTAAGATACCACGGATTCCCCTTCTGCAAACTCAGGACTAATGGCATCAGGATAACAATGGAAATTATGGAAATGTATTAAGGTACAACTATTCCAAGGTTTCTTTGCTTTTTTTAACTATGAAGTGAACATAAACTTAACATAGGCATCATTAGATATCTGCTTACCGGAATTTCCTGGCTTGACATGAAACGGTGCATGTAATTTATAGCAAGGTAAGCTACAAAAGGGTCTAATTTGTAAGAAAGCTGAACCTGAAGAAACATAACAAAATGTAGCAAATGTGACACGAAGGAGGGGGAAATGAACCTATTACATAAACATAACTTCACCTGAAGAATAAGAGATATGGCCTCAAAACAGAAAACGTGAAAATGTGTTAGACTTAAGTAGTTTGGTGAGGGCATGTGATCTGATTCGGAGGCAAAGAGTTCTGATACAGTAAAGGGTTGCTCTTCTTCCAAGCTGACTAGTGGATCTTCAAGATCAAACTCCATCTTCCCTTTAGTGATATCCTAGTCTGCGTTCTATATTCTGTTCATTGCTATTGAGGAATTCAAGGCATAAGAAAGACAAAGAGACAAAAAGTCTCAAGATGGTAACTGAATTGATGGAAAAGAAAGAGAAGCTTCGGTTTCTGTGTTGATAAAGTGATTGTGTTGGCGTTCTTTATTGGAAGTAGTAGTGTTTACAAATACATAATAGGAATATGAACTCTTTGCTCCTCGCTCTTCCTCATCATAGAAATCAGGAAAAACACCAGAGATGCGAGAGGAGTACCTCAAGAATTTAACAAGTTTTTGGACTGAATATTAGGAATACTACATTTTCTACCACCTCCCAAAGATAAAAGTTCTACAGGTTTAAAAATATAGGAAAGAGAACATAATTATGCAGCATGTGCGCTTGATCTGAGATGGAAGTGACAGCGTTTTGATTAACATTAGGAGTGGTACCGTTACTTTCATCCCCACACACAAAATGCTTAAATCACCTCGTCCAACTCATAATAATGTTCATATATTTTAAATTATACACCGTTCATGCTTACACATTCTAGGCAAAACTATACGGTGCAATTGCTTATTCTTGCAATTCCCTTTTGTTTCTGTGGCTGAGGGTGTCATGTTTTGTGTCATACAATTTCACTACAGAAGATTCCTCCATTCTGTTTAGTGAATTTTAATTAATTAAAACCCTTTAATTAGCCTTACTTTTATAATGGGATGCCTGTACAATGCAGTTATATCTCGGTCATTTGCATCAAGTGTAAGTGGTCCTCTGGTTGATCTGGTAATGAGAGCATGTGCAACTGGAAAACCAAGCTGTCCTATTTGGGTTCATTGTCACACCCTTGCAATGTAAACCTGAGTGCCTCTTTTGTGTCATTTCAGAACAAATTGAGCTTGTTAACATCAAATTTGAAATATATCAAATGGTGTAACAGAGAAAAAGATAGGATGATGTGGTATAATTGTTGTACATGTATCACATAATCTTTTGAAACAAGTGAAACCCTTTTGCGTGAAACAATGATGGAAAAGAAAGAAAAATGTGTTGAATGATAAGAATTAAAAATCTTTATCTTATTCCCTTTGACCGGTTCCCTATCTGAATCACAAGAAGAACAAAAAGGAATCTTCTTTTACTATGACATCCTCAATAATAATAACTTTGACTACCCGTTTTGATACTCTTACCATTGTTGTTAGAATGGGTGACTATGACCATTCTTTTTTTAAAGATGAAGTTAAAATGTTGCCATATTTCTCATGTTGCAGAATATTAAACAGTTCCCATAACTCATGATGGAAGAAGAGTGAGTCGACATGAATGCAGAGTTGTTCACATGATGATGATGATGAAGAAGGGAAGGGTGTCAGAAACGTCTCGCTTGACTTGACCGTGGTCTGGCTTGGGGATTATCTGTAACGTTTTGGCCATTCAATTCTTTGTCTTTACCAACATTTACCACATTACATGTGACTTTTGTGACACAAACATCTAACTTAGTACTGTCTATGCGTCAAATCTTCCCAAAATTTCAAAAAATCAAACATAAAACATAAATCCAATAGAAATGTCAATTCTGTAATAAAAGGTTGTCACCATCACTCTGGATAGACAAATTACTTTGGATGTACGGATTCTAACATCCCAAATTGATAAAAATCATCTGCTAATATAAGTATTACATTATTCTTCAATATAAATATATATATATATATATATATATATATATATATATATATATATAATGCTTTCAAAATATAAAATTTATTTAAAAAGAAGGAATATTATGCAATATAATATAAACTATACATAAACAACTATTCATATCTACTTTAGGACTTGATCACGGTTAAGTTTTTTTATTTGTATTGGTTTCTCACTTCCATTATCCCTTGTTTTCGTAACAAGAAATACAATAACAAATGAGGTAAGGTAGTATATTTAAAAAGAAATTACTTATGATTTAAATTAAAATAAGTTTAAAATAATCAAACAATCACATACAATGAATTCATTCAATGATACATCATTGCTAATATTTTAAATACAAGATATTCTTTAATAAGTATTAAAATGAGCAAGTAATTTAAAATTATAAAACAATATAGAAATATATTTTCATATTTAGGACAAATTAGTTTAAAAGAGAGAACAAATAGATAAAAAAAAGTAAAACAACTTTTAAACACATGTGACAAAATAAATAGAAATAAAAAGCAAATTAATAATGTGAAATGATTAAAATACTAATTTTTGATATACTTATCAACAAACTAAATTTAAGTAATAAAGTGAATTTTTTAGAATCTTTTTATATTATAATAGATAATAAATGAGTATTTGTGATGAAAAGTTTACTAATGACAGAAAAATATTTATTTATTTAATAAAACATGCATGTTTACATAGTAGAAGTGATTACAATTTATGATGTTTGTCCAAGTGGCATACACAATGACCTCATTTTATATGGGAGTTATGATGAGACATATGGATTTTTCAAAAATAGATTAAAGTATCATTTTCGAACATCTCTTCCATTGGTGTTTTTGGATAAAGAGAAAGCACCAATACCAACCTTTCTCCGTTTTGATTGTGTTCATCATCTTTTAGAAAAACACAACCAAATTTCTATTGTAGCTATCTTTTGTAGAAGAAGATTAGAAAATTAATTTAAGTCTTGACCATAACAAAGTGTTTAGTGGTTGTGTTGTTCATTTGTTCATAATGGACAACACAACCATGACACCATCTACTATGCCTGATAAATCCATAATTTGTTATACACCATTCATGGTAACAACAAATGGATTGTGGAAGAACAATAATCTTTTAGATTTCTCTCTTCCTCTATTTACCTTGCAATTAACGTTAGTTGTATCTGCAACACGCTTCTTTGTTTTAATCCTCAAGCCCTTTCACCAACCTCGTGTAATTGCTGAAATCTTGGTAACTTCACCTTTCTTTCACCTTTTATTTTCCTTTTCCAATCACACACAACATAGAAAAAAAGACACAATCATCATTATTTATTAACTCTTCCAATTTTTGGAATAATTTATAATGTATTAGTATATATAGCAGGTGTGTTTAAATTCAGAGCCTTTGATGTTTTTTTGTTCTTTCAATATTTTATAACTAGATGGAATGATTTGAAAATATATTTACAGGGTGGATTGCTTCTGGGTCCATCAGTGCTTGGAAGAAATAAAAATTTTGCTAATATTGTGTTCCCTATGAAAAGTGTAATGCTGGTGGAGACAATGGCAAACATTGGTCTGATATACTTTGTGTTCTTAATTGGGTTAGAGATGGACGTTTCGATCATCAAACGTGCTGGAAAGAAGACAGTGTTAATTTCCCTTGCTGGTATGGTGATTCCCTTTATGGTTGCTATTTGTTTATCCTCTTTAATAGCTAACACAAACGAAACCATAAATCAAGCCAGTTATATCCTCTATCTTGGTATTGTTCTATCTGTCACTGCATTCCCGGTGCTTGCTCGAATGCTCGTTGAGCTCAAACTTATCAACACAGACTTAGGGAAGCTTGCTCTATCAACTTCTCTCATCAATGATGTGTGTGCATGGATGTTGTTGGCTCTAACTATTGCTTTATCAGAGGAAATAATTAGCGCTTGGGTATCATTGTGGGTTCTGCTATCAAACATTGTTTTTCTTTCTTTCTCCTTTCTTATTGTTAGACCAACAATGTCGTGGTTGATAGAGAAAACTCCAGAGGGAAAACCCTTCAGTGATTTTCAATTATGCATTGTGCTCACTGGTGTATTGATGTCGGCCTTCATCACGGATGTCCTTGGAACACATTGTGTTTTTGGAGCTTTTGTGTATGGCCTAGTTATTCCAAATGGGCCACTTGGAGCTGCAATAATAGAAAAGCTTGAAGACTTTGTTTCAGGACTTTTGCTTCCTCTCTTTTATGCCACCAGTGGGCTTAAGACAGATATCAGCTTAATAAGTGGAGCTAATACTTGGGCTTTTATTCTCTCAGCGATTTCTCTGACTTATCTCGGCAAGATTGCTGGGACTCTCCTTGTTTCAAACATTTTTCAGATACCAAATCGTGATGGAGTTGTTCTTGGTTTACTTATGAACACAAAAGGCATTATTGAAATTATTGTGCTCAATGTTGGGAGGGAACAAAAGGTACACCATTCAATTTCTTTGTTAATCTAGCTATTACTTACTTAAAGGATCAACACATGATGCTGACTAGTTAACTTTGCATCTGCAGATCTTGGATGATAAAATATTTTCAGTCATGATCATTGTAATACTGATAATGACAGCATTCATTTCACCAATTGTAAAAGTAATTTATAGGCCAAGAAAAATGCTTGCACCTTATAGAAGGAGAACAATACAAAGTTCAAGACTTGATGGAGAGTTAAGAGTTCTTGTGGGTATTCACACCCCTCGAAATGTTCCCACTCTAGTTAATCTCCTTGAAGCAACTTATCCCAATAAAAGGTCTCCAATGTGTGCTTATGTGCTCCACTTGGTGGAACTCACTCGTAGAGCTTCTGCAATGCTAATTGTCCATGCCAATAGACAATCAGGAGGTCCAGCCCTCAACAAAACACAAGCACAAACCGACCACATCATCACGGCATTTCAGAACTTTGAGGAACAGGTCAATTATGCTCAAGTCCAACCCTTGACAGCCATTTCCTCTTACTCCACCATGCATGAAGACATATGCAATTTGGCTGAGGAGAAAAGGGTGTCCATCATCATCATTCCTTTCCATAAGCAACAAACAGTAGATGGAGAAATGGAAGATACAATCCCAGCATTAAGAATGGTGAACCACAATCTACTACAAAACTCACCATGCTCAGTTGGTATACTTGTGGATAGGGGATTTAATGGATCCAACCGCTTGATTGGAAATCAAGCATGTCATAAAGTGGCTGTGCTATATTTTGGAGGACCAGATGACAGAGAGGCATTAGCTTATGGATGGAGAATGTCAAGACATCCAAGGGTTCACCTTACTGTCATGCACTTCATTCCAACTGAGTATTCATATCAGAGTTCAGAAACAGATCGCTTATGGGCAAAGATTGATCGAAGTTTCACCACTATAAAAAATGGGGGGGAAAACCAACTGGATAATGAGTATATAAGTGAGTTCAAGAAAATGATTGCACATGATGATTCAGTCATTTACATAGACAAGGTTGTGAACAATGGAGAGGAAACAGTTGCAGCAATAAGATCAATCAATAACGTGAATGACTTGTTTATAGTTGGGAGAGGACAAGGGACAATGTCACCACTAACCGATGGCCTTACGGATTGGAGTGAGTGTCCTGAGTTAGGAGCCATTGGGGATTTACTAGCCTCTTCAGATTTTGAAACAACGGCTTCGGTGTTGGTGATGCATCAATATGTAGGGCAAGGACCAGATGGAGAGGACAATTTTGTAGTTGAAAGACCATGGGAATCAGCTGAATCCCGACATAGCATAAATCAACAACAACAACAACATATGCAAAGATATGTAATGCCAATGGGAACAGGACACTCTTCTGTAATGTTTACGATACCATGAAGCCCATAAAATTAGAAATCAAATACAAACAGTTTATTCATATATACATTTAAATTAGCACAACGACTATATAGTTGATGCTAATTTTACCTTAGAGGCTACCCACAGCTAAAGTGCGGTGATAGATGTTCATCAAAGGTCATCATAGTTATTTTTTATACTTTTGGATTTAGGCTTCAGCTTTAACTTGTATCTTCATACAACACGAAAAGAGAAAGAAAAACATAACTTAAAATGTACAGTAAAAAGATGGTAGTTTTTTTTTTTTTTAATTTAATTTATGGAAAAAATAAAAAATAGTTTTGAATCTTGATGCTCTTTTACTCGAATTTAAGACCATAATTAACTAGTTCAAAATGAAATAAAGATCTTAGTATTGATTTTCATATTTTTCAAAATTCTACAAGAATTACGCCTAGTAGGAGATACAGGTAAAATGTTATAGAATTAAATTTTTGAGAAAAAAAAGTACTCTCCAATAAATTTATAGCAGAGTTCCCTCTATTTGAGGGCTGGGGAATTTATTTTCATTGCTCCCCAAACTTTCAAAATTATTTATGGTAATGAGGAATTTATGAGTATTAAATTAGGTGAATTTTTAAATTTTTATACGTTATTTAATATTAATAAATAATAAAATATAAAATTAAAGATAATAAAAAAAGATAATATAAACTTAATATTAATAAACTTAATATTAATAAATTTTATTAAGACATTTTTTTTTCTATTTTCTTTCTTCTTATTTATTGAGTTATTCATTATTTTTGTTCATTTCTCATTCTCATATCTTTTTGTTTTTTAAAAAAAAAAGGAAAATTAAATATAATTTTATTATTTCTGTTCTGATCTGATATAGTATAATATGTTTTTTATCTTACGAGTTGCTTTTTTATGATTTCTGTTATAACATAGAAGGAAAAATTGACCATGTCATTATATGTTTTTGATTGGGATTTAATTATGATAGATTTCTCTTTTAGTAAGAATATCTCTTAATCATAATTATATTAAATTATGTATTTATTTTTATTATATTAATAATCATAATAAAATATATAAATTTTGAATATATTATTTTACCTCTTCTAATGTTATTAATTAAGATCGGTCACTAATTACATGTTTTTAAATGTAATGTAACATAAGTTCATCATTGTTAATTAGATATTTAAAGAAATGTTACAAATAAAAAGAATGTAATTTATGTTGTTTGCCGTATTAATTTTCCGGAATTGTAATAATTTTATTCAGAACTTATTATTTCAGCATTTAAAAGTAATTATTCTTTAATTAAAAGATCACGCAGAAATAGTAACAGACACACAAAGGAAATGGAAGAAATGGAAAAGGGTAAAATGCATTGTACGAATTTTCTAAGCTTTTAAAGTATTTTATTATAATTTTTTGGCTTAATCCCTTCTTGGTTCTCATATTTGTGTTAAAATCTCAGTTCGGTCAGAGAAGTTTTAAATTGTCTCAATTGGGTCATAATTTTTGTAAAAATGGACACATTTTACCCAATCGTTAATTGATTTCAAATGGTGTTAAGTTTAGCTGACGTGGTATGTTGGCGTGTTTAGTTTATTTGAATTAGGGATTTTATTCATCTCTCTTACTGAACTGAGATTTTCACACAAATACGAGGACCAAGAAGGGATTAAGCCAGCCGTTTATTTGAATTAGGGATTTTATTCATCTCTCTAACCGAACTGAGATTTTCACACAAATACGAGGAGTAAGAAGGGATTAAGCCAACACGTCAGCATACCACGTCAGTTAAACTTAACGTCGTTTGAGATCAGTTAACGGTTGGAGTAAAATGTATGCATTTTTACAAAAATTATGACCCAATTGAGACAGTTCAAAACTTGATGACCAAACTAATATTTTCATACAAATACGAAGACTAAGAGAGCCTAATTTTTAAAAGTTTGGTTTTTCAACTATCATAATCTCTTCAAAGAAATCAATGGGCTTTTTAGTATGCCCGTTCATTAATAAAAAGAAGTTCAACGCTATAATAGCACATGTTTGGGTAATCTTAAAAATCCCAATTAAAAGTAATAAAATGCTATAAATTTGGTGTCTAAGCAAAAAAGAAAAAATGCATATTGCTAATCTTTTCTTTTGCTAGGAAACAAAATCTGACACCTATTGCTTTCTGAATCTTCTTCCAAACTAAGCTAACTATTTTTTAATCTTACAATATCTTTTTATTTAAAAGGGTTTAGGATCTTATTTTGTAATGGATATTTTTTAATAAAAATTAAATATATTTTTGATCAATTTTAAGCAAAACTGAAAATAGTCTTTTTTTTTTCAAAATTTTAAACTGGACCAATGGTTTTTCTTAATTATGGATGTTATTGAGAGCCAATAGATAATATCTTAGAATTTGTCTTTTTCCCGATGCTTGATTACACAAAAGTATGGAAAGATTCACTTTCTGGGGAAATAAAAACAATCAGAAAATCCAAATCTCAACTTGATACTTACATATAATTTATAACCATTTTGGCATACACATCCAATTCAGTTGACTTCTTCTTAGTTTACATCACCCATTATTAGGTTATTTATACTCTCCATTTCCAATTCCGTTTAATTCTTTTTTATTCTCATTTATTAGTCTATTCAATCATTATATATCATTGTTTTATTTTAAAATTGTATTTATATTTATTATTATCTTAATCTAAATATAACATTTTACTATTAAAAAATTGAAAAGTTGTTCAAGAAAAAAAGAGGTTATGAATATGTTTTCGTTTTTATAACTGTTTTTTAAATATATTTTCTTATTCTTTTATATGTAACGTTATGATAACAATTATTTCTTTAAGTAACAAACAATAAAAACCAGAATCACAAATCAGGAATTAAATAACTTCTAAAATTGTAATTTTGAATCAAACAATTTAATTATTGAATATTATTAATATATTGTTTTTAATTATAATGGTAAATATTTACTAAATATGTCATTTTTCAAGCTACCTAGAAAGTGGGTAGACTTTTGGGTTCAAGAGTCATATCAGGTTTTTTTTCCCATATGTAATGTGAACGTTGTTTCTTTTTTCTTTATTGTTTCTTTTTTCCTTTATGGATTTTTTTTTTCTTTTTCTCAATATGCCAAACCTGATAAATGGTCATTAACCAGTCTATTGTTACCTTAACTTGGTTGTAGCAGATTCGTGGAGCCATGAGTCTTTCTAATGATAATGAAGCACCAAGAAGATTAGAGGTATGCTATTGTTACTATGATGTGTTTTCTTGGTATTCGTCCTCCATTATTGCTATGCTTACCTATAATGGTTGGGTTAATTTGTTTCAAGCAGGGAAAGTTTCAAGCCATGGTGGTTTGTTTCATTCTTGGATTGGGATCTCTGGTTGCTTGGAACAGTATGTTGACAGTAGGAGATTATTACTACACTCTGTTCCCTGTGAGTATCTCATGAACCCAAAGTTGTTCGTTCTTCTTTCTTTGTTGTATATTTGAATTGAAATTGACTGTGAATAAATTATGAGGTTTATTGGTCTGTCTAACGACTTTTTGCCATAGAAATATCATCCATCGCGTGTACTCACCCTTGTTTATCAACCCTTTGCACTTGGTACTATGGCAATACTGGCGTATAATGAGTCAAGGATCAACACTAGATTGCGGAACTTAATTGGCTACTCTCTTTTCTCCGTCAGTACTTTGTTAGTGCTTGTTGTGAGTGACCTCCTATTTCACTGTTTTTCATTTTTTCTTTTTCTAGTTTGAAAAAGATAAAATCTACTGTCTTATACCGCTTCAAGTCTGCTACAACTGGTTTATGTGGCTGTTAATTTCATTTTTTCTGCTCTGTGTATAATAGCTTCAGAATATTTTGTGTAACAGTTAGACCTAGCAACATCAGGAAAAGGGGGAATGGGACCTTACATTGGTATATGTATCCTTTCTGCTTGTTTTGGAATTGCAGATGCTCATGTCCAGGGTGGCATGGTCGGAGACTTGTCTTTCATGTGTCCTGAGTTCATCCAGGTTATCCTCATAATTTCTTTTTCGCTCCTGTTTTGTGATTTTTGAGAAATTCTCAACCCTTATTTGAAGAAGAAGGAAGAAAAAACTATAAAACTAAATTTTATTTTATTTTTTTTTAAAAAAAGAGAATATAAGCGATGGAAGTTACTGGGAAAAGATTATAGAATATCAAAGGAAGAGAACAATTTAGTCGTTGTCATTTGCTGGAGAAATACTTGCTTAATTTGTATGAGGTTGAACATGATACAGAAAAAACCACATATACTATCTTCTAAAATAGTAGTCTTTTACTAAATTCTACAATTGAATGCTTTACAGTCTTTCTTTGCTGGTTTGGCTGCCTCCGGAGTTCTAGCCTCTGGTTTGAGACTTATCACCAAAGTGGCTTTTGAGAATTCAAAGAATGGTCTTCGGAAAGGGACTAGTATGTTGCTCTTATTCACTGATGGACACTGCCACAGATTAGTTTTACTCACTTGTTTTTGCATTATTGCAGTTTTATACAGCATGATAGATTTGGTAGTCATCATTAACTCTAAAGATGGCTGTTCTTTGACACAAGATTGATTCTTTCCTCATTTTGCAGTGCTATTTTTTGCAATCTCTACCGTTTTTGAGTTTTTCTGCATAATTCTATACGCATTTTACTTCCCTAAGTTGTCCATAGTAAAATATTACCGTTCAAAGGCTGCTTTAGAAGGATCAAAAACTGTATCAGCTGATCTTGCAGCTGCCGGTATTCATAACGAGACCAACCACCAAGTAATGTAACAGCTATTAAAGAAATTAATAAACTAAGCTCCAGGAAGTATATTACAGTAATCTGAAAGACTTGAACTATTGCAGGTTGGATTTGATGCTAAAAATCAAGACCGGCTGAGCAATGAACAACTATTTCTACAGAACATTGATATCGCAGCTGATTTGTTTCTAATATATGTGTTAACACTATCAATTTTCCCTGGATTTTTGTATGAAAATACTGGATCTCACCAGCTAGGAACATGGTAAGCGTGTATTAATTGCCAATCTTTTGGTCATCTAAATGCGTCTTCACACACGGCTCATCATCTGAGGTTCTTGTAGGTACCCTCTTGTTTTGATCGCAATGTACAACGTGTTTGATCTAATATCCAGATATATTCCCCTTATCAAATGTCTGACGTTGGAATCCAGAAAGGGTTTACTCATTGCAGTGCTTTCTAGATTCCTGTTGATTCCAGCATTTTACTTCACAGCAAAATATGGTGACGAGGGATGGATGATCATGCTTGTGTCTTTCTTGGGACTAACCAATGGTTATCTCACTGTATGTGTATTCACCATCGCACCAGAAGGTTACAAGGTCAGTCTCTATCTAAAATTCTATTATTATACTCATGTCTCTTTATAAGCTTTTATATACATTTTCCTATATTTTTATACCCGTAACTGAATAATGAATTGGTTTTAAAATTATTAGTGATCAGTTTCTATTTTATTTAAATTGTTTAATTCTAATAAACTGGTTCTTAAAAGAGCATTAAAATTTTTAAATATAGATATTTAAAGAAAAAATTTTATAAGGGAGGAAGTATAAGAGTTGGTTATATATCTAATGATGGCTTGTTGGTTTTGCAGGGCCCTGAACAAAATGCACTGGGTAATTTGCTGGTGCTGTTTCTTTTATGTGGCATATTTTCTGGGGTTGCTCTTGATTGGCTGTGGCTCATAGGAAAATCAGGCTTTTAAAAGAACTCAGTAGTGTATGTAAATTTGCTTGTCTCTTTGAGCCATGTTGCAGGTATGGGAGAAAATAATTGAACATAACAAGATTTTCTCTTTTACCCCCAACTGGCTAACATGAGAAGCTGCTGCAAGTTACGTGCTTCGAGCATGTCATAGTATTTAATACATTTTATTATCTACCCTATATTTGGGGAAAATTAAATTCAAAAGTTTGAGCTATTTTTATGATAAGGGAACTGTTTGTAGATTTTAATAGTTAAATTTGTAGAACTTTTTCTGAGAATATAAATTGTATATGAAATTTTCTACTTTATAATTATTTTCGTATAGATTTATTTTTCTTTTAACTTGATACATACTCTTTTTATTATATTAAACAATTAATTATTTTATTTTTCTTAAAGAATTATCTAAACAACATTTTATTTCTAATTATGATATGTTATTATTATTACTGTTGCCATTGATTAAATGTATACTTTATTATCCCAAATACATCTTGTAGTATAAGTTTCAACAGTGTGTTACTATTTCAATCATAAATTCTCAAAATGAGATGACAAATAAATTTTCTATTGTTTAAACTCATCTCAATTTTTGTGAAACTTTTTTGCTTTGACCAAATATAAATATAATTAATATTTGATTATTTAAAATAGATATTGAAATATAAATATTTACATATTTATGTAATTTTTGTTTTCATATTTGTTTTTATACCTATTTCACTTCTTATACTCATTTGTTTACTAAAATACTTATTAGTTAATCTAAAAAATTTATTTCAATATTTTGATTGATTCTTAGTTTTTTTTTTTCATTTAAAACAATAAATCTTGACTTCTTCAATAATTACAAAGTTCGCCCATATCATAATGTAATTTTTATTTTATCACAATCTTGAATGATTTTTTTATTTATTTGCAATTTCATTCAAGTAATTTAGAAAGCAAAATATTCAATTTCATTATCAAGTGATTTTTAAGATATATATTTTATTGTTTTTACCTTTTCTAATATATTTATTTATTGTTTATTTTGTTTACATGAAATTTTTTAAGATCAATTAAAACGAATACTTTTCACTACGTAAATAAATATTTATAATATTTGAATTGTATTCGAAAATGTTTAAGATCACATATCTTCATCTTTCCAAAAATAAGCTTATTAGATACGTTGATGTACACAAAGAGTTTAGTGACAAGTGTCCTCAAACAAAACATTTGTATCTATGGTGTTTAAACAAGACATTGCGTTCATCATTAGTTAATACTAGGATAAGTATTGTCTTCATTGATTTTTCTTTAAGAATCTACTTAATATTTACTAAAGAAACTTTAATATTTTTATTTTTCAGTAAATAATTAAATAAATAAGAAAATAATACAATTTGAAATACATATATAATTTTGTAAAAATATTAATAAAAGTTAATTATATATTATTTTAAAAATAAAAGTTATTTAGTTATTCGAAACAGAGACAAGCTAATCTATTGTTTATTGCATTAAAAAAATAAACGGGTAAATTTTATTGCATAAATAACTAGTTCAATTCACTATTTTCATATTTTATTTTTAATATTAATAAAAAAATAAATATGTTTAATTTCTAAACTTGAAATTAAAATGTAGTATGATACGTTAAAAAAATATAATGTAATTTATATTAAAATATTATATTTATTTATTTTTATAGGTTTAATATCAAAATACATTAAAATCTGAGATAAAAATGAATTCTAATTTTACATATAAGTGTATGAAATATAATCATATTTAACTCTAAAATATTTATAATCTTAATATAAAACTTTAATTCCATTAATTTTATTTGAACTAATGGTTAAGGTAATTGAACTAAATACAAATTTGATATTTAGTAATCGTCACATATATTGATTGAAATAAAAATTAATATATAATTAAGAAATTAATAACATATTCATGTCATTTTTACTAAACTCGTGTTGCATTATCTTAAATATTAATGAAACTAATGAAATTCAAACAAAATTACAATAATTAATTTTTTACTGAACTATTTTTTTTTATTAATACTTGCTATATTGAATCAATTATTTATTTTTTATTTATTGAAGGATAACATTATCCAATTAAAAATGTACACCATCGTATGTTTTTTTAAATAATACCATGGATAATATAAAAAAATGTGTACATTTTGTTTGAGATAGAAAGCGTCCTGCTTTCAGTTGAGCTAATAGGAAATATATTAATAGTATATTGACATTCTTTTCTTTTAAAAAAATTATAATGTTAATATTTTGTGAATAAACTTAATATAGAAGCTATTGAATCAAGAATTAACATTCTAAACATATTTAATAAATTGTTTCATTAAAGGTAAAGTAAATCATTTTAAACCCTCCATAATATTGACACGAGTAAATTGTTTTACATGGAAAGTAATGTAATTAATTAAATAACATTTAGAATAATAAATATTAATTTGACTCAGGTGAGATTCTTATTTAAAATTTGCAGATCTCGAGCACACCACAACGCAAGGCATGAAAAAGGAGTTTGAGCGCGTGTGCAGAAGAGGAAAGGGTGAGAAGAACCAAACTCTGCCATTGATTTGTTGTCATCTTCACAACAACAATTCTGCTTCTGGTAAATACCAAAACCCTATCACTCTATTCTTTTGTATTCACTGCGTAATGAATTCCTGCTTTTGTGAATGGATTACTGTCGTCGCCCCAAATGTCATTTTCTGATTACGCTTTCTTGTGTTGTGACGATTGCATTGATTGCGACCTTTGGACGAAACGTTTTCTCATTCTCTGCGAACATTTTGCAGATTGGTTCAATTTGATGGTTACTATCTACCATACTTTTTCATTTCATTTTCTTGACATTTGCGTTGCAATCACCTATTATTGAGAATAATTTAGCATTTGACCATTTATATATATGAATAAGAAAATTGGAACTAGATGTATTTGAAAACCAACAGCCAGATCTTTTAATCACCTATTCAGTGTTAAGTTTTTGTTATATTTTATTTTATTATTTGATGTATGAAAATGATTTTTGACAGTTTGGAGTTGATGCGATCATTTCTGTGAATGCATAAATTTGTGTATTGAAGTTGAAAGTTCCTATCTATTGGGTTCAAAAGTAACAATGAATGTGGCTGTATAGCAGCTCACAGGATGCTTGGGTATGGGATTTGTTTTGGAGAGTTTTTTAATAAAGTAGAATTGAATTTTAGGCAAGGGAATTACGAAATATATTTACATGTGTAGTTTAAATTGATTTTAACTTATTATCTGTATAAAAAAATGTGGTCTAAAACTATTTTGAAAATATTTTTAGATACAAAATAATTTCTTTTACTCTATTTCTGTTACAATTAATTTATTTTAAGGTGGAAGGCATTTTAGGGCTCTCAAGATTTAGACAAAATTAGTTTTTGTCCTGACACTTTGAAAACTGTAATTTTAATCTTGTCATATATTGAATACGATGAACTTCAATACTCTGTTAAATCAAGATCAAGTATTTGTTTAAAGACAAAATCAATCGTATTTTGAAATATGAGGACCAAAAATATTATTTTTTAAATAAAAGTATTAATGCCAAATTTAATCAAAAAAATTTCAGAAACTCAAAAGACATTTTACCTATAAAATTTTTCAAATAAATAAATAATCAAAACCTAGAAGAGACATGAACCATTATAAAGTAAACACCTATTTTTTTTCTTATTGCTGGCATTCAATTTATTGTCAAATTAACGTGAGTCAGGTACAAGTTTCTTTTGTTTTTTACTCCTTAGAAATATGAGTTGGTTTGCTTCGAACTCTATTAATATGGATTTATTTGCTTTTTTAATAATACGTATAAATGTAAGTTTTAACGTATCCGAAAACATAAATTATATATACAGTAGTTATATATGTATATATATAAACTTAAAATTGTTTGACCTGTTACATGAATATGGTTTGAATTTGTTTTGGTTTTGACGAAAACTTTTCGTATTAATTGAATATAGATATGAATTTGATTAATATCCTATCTTTTAAATTGAAGATGAAGTGAGTATGTACATATTATATACCTTATCAAAAGTAATTATTTTTCTTTATATATAATATCATATGTTTCCCACGTAATTTTGTCTACAGGATTATTACATTCACCACCAACAAGAAAATAAGAATAAGTCTAAAATTAGACACAATAAACATAAATATTTATAAAAAAATCACAATTCACATAATTTTCAATATGCATTTTTATTTAATAAATTCATTAATTTATCAATTTTCAAAAAGCCAAACTTTTAAGTAAAGTTTAATATTAAAGCTTATTCATTCTACATCTTTAAAACTTCCACATAACTTTATCTCAAATCGGAGTTGCATATAACATGTTATTTTCTTAATAAAATTATGAATTTTATTTAAGGATAATTTTTTCATACTTCAAATACTTCAACTCACAACAACTATATTTATCTTCAACTCTTTTCTCCCAAAATTCTATATGTAATAAAAATATTTATAAACATTATAATTTGAAATTCATAACAATTAAATATAATTATAGAAGTGAATGCATATCACTATCATTTCATGTACATATAAACATAGATATCAAATCACACATTTTAGCAGATGAAGCATTATATCGATATTTAAACAATGATATTTAGTGTATAATTTAATAAGTTCTAAAAATATTATTAGCTATCATCAATCCTCCTTAATATGCATTATAAGTTATCGCTTGACAAAACATACATATTATTATTGCTTGAGCAATATCACTTTGTGTAAAGTAACCATTATTTTGAGTTAAATACACTTAAGCGTCAATGTTGTTCCGTGGTAGTTCACCACTTAAGCTATATCAACACAATATCACAATATTTAAAGTTTCAATATTCATAAGGTTTTAAAATAATTTGAGTTACATAAAGATAAATTTTGTGCAATTAAAATAAAAAATGAACTATTATAATTTATTTTTAAAATTTTAATTATTTATCTATTTTAAAATTATATCTCTAAAGACAATTTCAGATCTAGATTAATTTTTTAGTCATTTTTGTTAAAAGAATTAACAAGAATCTCAAACAACTACAATTAAAAGTATAATTTATTTTTAAAATTTATTAAAAAATTAAAATTCTTTTTTTAAAATTGATATCAACCACAGAAACACATTGAAAGCAAAATATTAATTACAATAGTATTATTTACATGAGATAAAAAATAGTTAAAATTTACATATTGGTTTAATTGTTTTTTTCTACCATTATATTTTTAAAAAGAATGAGTTAATGTAATCTGTTTTTTTAAAATATAATAATAATAATAATAAATCATATAATAGTTAAAGTTGATTTCACTTGTTATCACTGAAGGAATTGAATTCGTTTATTTAAAAAAAGTAGACTTAATTAAATTAAAAACATTAAAAATGGTGTTATGAAATCACAAAATGACTATAATGAGAAAAATAAAAGCCATTAAACTTTTAAGAAGGCAAACTTTTTCTCTTTCTTCTTATAATTGATTCCCACATTAAGATTGTGTTAATGCTCAAAGTTAATTGGTAAATAAAGGAACCTATTTTATGATTGTGTTATACTGTGAACTTTTATCAGAAGGGCTTAAATCATTGAGCTAGTGGTGGTGGGCGGCAGGTGGATCTTATGATTGCTTATTAATGCTTTCTCTGTTGTTCTTTATAAAAAGAAATCAACTTCAGGAATATTAAAAAGAATAGACTATATTAAATTTTATTAATCTTTTTAAAATGTTATTTTTTTCTTATACTAAAAACTTAGGCGCAGTAGAACAAAAATATAGGATTAATGACTTATTGTTTATAACAAAAAAGGAGTGATTGTTGAAGAAAGGATCTGGCCAACCTTAAACACGGTACGAGGTTTGGATCAGTGAAAGCGTGTAATAGCAATCCATCTCCGACCACATCAAAATACGGTTCCAAATGGGAATGAAACGTCAAATAATTACTGCAATTTTATTTGCGATAAATTTTTCTAATCAAATCTGAATCATCTTCTATGGCATCAATTGACAGGCGAGTCACCCAAGTTAATGTTATTCATTTCTCCTTATTCGTCTTCTTGACTTTTAAATCTTAGTTCACTTTGTTCATTTTTAATAGCAAGTCACTGATAAGAAATGGATCAAACCAATCACCCGAAGGAGTTGTTCATGTATTTTCTTAACCAATTGAAGAGTGTAGCTCACAGCACCTCTGCATAGAGCTCAAGCGTCGTGTCTACTACAACATTGCCTGATCTGGTATTTTTGTTGTGGATCCATTAATTACCACAGTAGGTACCAGTAATTCAATACCTTAAAAAAGAACACAATTGTAGGTCCAGTGAAATTAATAAGGCGAACCATATAATTTTAAGTTCTTCGTGCTTGAAGATTTAAACTGCGCCAATAATAGTATTCTTCATCTATATTTGTTCTCTCTCTCTAATTAATGACAGAACTTTATTCATGTATTAATCAAAACGTACTTTCTTATCCAAGGACTCAGAAATCTGTGGACTAGAAATTATTGTTGATAAATATTAATTATCCTCAGCGTTTATTTTTCAAGAGGAGAGCCATGGATGCCAGTGATTACTGTGGAGCACCAAAAAATCCCAAGGTCAGAGCAATTTTTACTGCTAATATGTATAACGGTAACATTTCTCTAGAATGGAATTTGTCATCTTGTCGGTTTGTTTTCAATGCAACCAGGGAAAGTACGGAGCTACGATAATTTGTTTCATTCTTGGAATTGGGTCCCTTGTTTCCTGGAACAGCATGTTGACTATAGGAGATTACTATTACACACTGTTCCCCGTAAGTAATGCATGGTGCTTTCAGTTTCTGATATAAGTTGATGTAACTGTACAATGTCTTTATTACCAACAATAAATGTTTCTCCTATAAAAGATGGGAAATGGAAATTTTCTAATTGTGATTGACCGATGCTTCTTAAAATATGGTTTGCCTAATTCATTCTAAAGAATCTTTTGTTCGACTCTGGAGAAATACCATCCTGCAAGGGTACTTACCTTGGTCTACCAACCATTTGCAATTGGAACAATGATAATACTGGCTTACTATGAGTCGAAGATCAATACTAGAAAGCGGAATTTGGCTGGATTCACTCTTTTCTTCTTTAGCACTTTCTTTGTTCTTGTTGTAAGTATAACATTTCCAGTTCTATAATCTGCAGCGTCTGATATGTGTAATTTCCGTAGTGAATCAGTGGCTTATTTTCCTTGGCTCATAAAGCTTCAACTATATGTTGTTGTTACAGGTGGATCTAGCAACATCAGGGAAAGGTGGAATTGGACCTTATATTGGTATATGTGTGCTTGCTGCTTGTTTTGGAGTAGCAGATGCTCTAGTCGAAGGTGGCATGGTAGGAGATCTATGTTTTATGTGCCCTGAGTTTATCCAGGTCTGTTTTTCATATAATTCATTCAGTTTCTTTCAGTGATAAGCTTTCTAGTTACAATTCCTTTATTTTGGAGGTACAGTTTACAAACTCATAAATCGAGGTCCTCTGCTATCTTTTTTTACTTAAATAACACATATTGCTATGCAGTCCTACCTTGCTGGTTTGGCAGCATCAGGGGCTCTAATTTCTTTTTTGAGAATGTTGACCAAGGCAGCTTTCGAGAAATCTAGTCATGGACTTCGCAAGGGAGCAAGTATGCTTTTATTCTAATTTTACAATGTATCTTATATTGTCTTGATCGGTTGATTTTGATATAGTATTATTTTGTCATGTATAAAGCTCCTGTCAATTTTCAAACAGCATGATGATGATTCTTAGTGCAGTATCTTTAAAATAAAGGTGATGGTTTCTTATTCTTGCAGTACTATTCTTGGCAATTTCCTCATTCATTGAGTTAGTTTGTATCTTCCTGTATGCAATCTACTTCACCAAATTGCCCATAGTGAAATATTACCGTTCAAAAGCAGCATTAGAGGGATCAAAAACTGTTGCAGCTGACCTTGCTGCTGCTGGAATTAGTACAAACACTAAAGATCAAGTAATATAATTATGTTAAAACAATAACAATACTTTATCACGTGGAAATTAATTTTATCATCTCCTAAAATGATTTGGAACTTGTGCAGGGTGGATATGATGATAAGCAACAAGAGCGGTTGAGCAACAAACAATTATTTCACGAGAATCTTGATTATGCAGTTGATTTATTTTTTATATATGCGGTAACACTGTCAATCTTCCCTGGATTTTTGTATGAAAATACGGGCACCCATCGGTTAGGCACATGGTAATTGTTCTATGCTTAGTCTTATTTAATCCAATTGCCTTTGACATGACTTGATGGAGCACAACTCCTCTCCAATCCAGTACAAGAGAAAAAAAACGTTAAATAGATGAGACCCACTTTTTGTAATTAGAATGTAGATATGACATTTCTAGAAATTATTAGGTGATCTTATATCTCAGTTAGACTGATTCTGTTTTTCTCTGTTTTGTCCTTTGATGACCGATGAAACTGATAGAAAAAAGTTCAAATAACTTTATTTGAGCACTGAATATGTTTACAGGTACGCAGTTGTTTTGATAGCTATGTATAATATAGTGGATCTCATATCAAGATATATTCCCCTTGTGCCATGTCTGAAGTTGGAATCCAGAAAGGCTCTACTGATAGCAGTCTTTTCTCGATTCTTGTTGATTCCAGCATTCTACTTTACAGCAAAATATGCTGACCAAGGATGGATGATTTTGCTCACCTCCTTTCTGGGACTTACCAATGGCTATCTCACTGTGTGTGTTCTTACTGTGGCACCAAGAGGTTACAAGGCAAGTTCATCCAACTCAACTCTCAAATATCAAACTACAACTTCAAATGCATCTCTTGTTATATCATCTTAATTATTTACTTATCAAGAAATAAAGTATCTTCTCAATTATTTAAAATATTCAATTATTTTGTTAATAAAAATGTTCAGGGCCTTTTTTTTCATTTATCAGTAACATTTATAAAAAAAAAAAAAAAAGGTATGGATCAAAGCTAAATATATCGAATTTCATGCATTTTTTTTTCTGGAAAAATGTGTTTTCTGACTTTTCTTTTTTCTGTAAACTTAGTATTGTTACTTTTATTTTTAAATTGATAAATAATTTTTTTAACTCTTTTAAATGTAAGTTTATATTTTAAAATTAATTAATTTTAACTTTCTTAAAGACAAAACAGTCATTTTATATATTCATTTTTTTGAATTGAAGAACTAATTCCTCGTTTAATTTAAAAAAGAAAAAAATAGATTGATTAAAATATATATTTATTTTTTTATATCACATACAAGTGTAACTTTGGAGTTTTTGGTGTTCCATTACAGGGTCCAGAGCAGAATGCTTTGGGTAATTTGCTTGTCTTATGTCTTTTAAGTGGCATATGCGCTGGGGCTGTTCTTGACTGGTTATGGATCATTGGTAATGGAACATTCTGAAGATAATACTAAATCTATATTTATTGTATTAATCAACCCTCACTGAATTTTTTAAATTTAATCACTTGTTATATTTTTTTTATACAAGTTTTATGATTATTATTTAAGTATTTTTTTAATTTTTAATCTAATACATTCAGACTGTACTCATTTAATTTTATTTGAATTTCAAAGACTAATCTGACAACATTATACACTTTCATGGATTAAAAAATTGATTTGCTTTTCTATAAAACCTATTTGATCTAGACTGTTAGCAACAAGATAGTTTACAATGTTAAATATCCCGCCAAATGAGATAAAACTTAAATAACTAAAATCCTATTGGTATAAATCCATAACAATAGTGTAGGATAATTATATGCTATCCTTCCATTCAAAATTAGTGTGTTGGTATGTTAGTTAACTTTTAAAATAATTACTATAAAAATCAGACATATAAAATATATTTGTTATGGCTGTTTTTCAATAAAATTACATCTTATGGAGTGTCTAACTTTTTGCACCTTTTAACCGTCCTTTTTTTTTTTGGAATAGGTATTTTAAAAATTTTGATTTTTTTATTTATTTGAGGATGCTTATTTTAGAATACTCATCCCAATATAAAAAGAGTGGACTAAAATTTTGAAAGGTTTAAAAAATAATCACATTTTCTATTTTGTTCTCTCTTTCTTCTCCAATTTTAAAAATAGTCATTTCGTTGAAAAGTCTCAGAAATAATTTCTTCTCCCACTCTTAATATTTTACTGAAATATTACTAATTGGATTAACAGAAAAAAGAAAAATCCATCATTGGCGTCGTTGAAATAAAAAGGTACGTGAAAAGAGTGACAAATTGCGCAAGCAATGCCTAATTAATAATTAGCATCCGACATCAAAATATTTAACCACACGACACCAATGATCCATTTGTCCACGTCAACCAGTTGTGGTCAAACGGATCACCCAAACCAAAGCCCAGCCCATTTCGTTTTAGACAAGCCCAAGGTGTTCCTTATTTTATGTTGTTTTGTGAAAAATAGTCTCATTGAGATTATCAAACATAAACTTTCATGCTAGAAAATAATGATTAATCGAAATATTATCATTCCTTGTTATCTATTTGACCAAAACAGCCAACTTAGTCAGATTCCTTATCTTAAAAAAATGAATTATAGATTTTTTTTAGTATATTTTATGCGTGAAGTATTCATAATTTTTTTTCTTGAGAAATGTTTTGTAATAACAAAATTTGACCAAGCTTCTAACACTAGTACAAAAATCATATTTTATGACATACAAAACGAGTTATGAAGTACATAGTTTTGTACGTTATAATAGGTCTACACATTTTATGACGTAGCAAAAATTTACGTCATTATAGCCTGAACATATTATGATGCAGTTTCAAAAATCAGTCCATTTTTTTATATGAATATTGGAGAAAATTGTTTCGAATTGATATTGAGTAAAATTATCTATGTTCACATTCATTATAGTTATTTCTTTTTTTATAGACTTCTTGACATTCTTTTTTCTTCTTCGCAGCCAACACAAATTTTAAGTTGATATCCATAAAAAACGACAGCAAAATCTAACAAATTATGATAAAAAAAGAAATAACTCTAATGAATGTGAATATAGATAATTTTACTCCAGATCAATTCGAAACCATTTTCTCCAATATTCATATAAAGAAAAATGGATTGATTTTAAAAACTGTATCATAATATAATTTTTGCTACGTCATAAAATATGTAGACCTATTATAACATACAAAACTATGTACGTCATATCTCATTTTTGTAGTCATAAAATATGATTTTTGTACTAGTGTAACTTCAATCATATGCTCTATATTTAGGTGTTCAAACTCTAATTTTCTTTCAGAAATTTGAACTAATTTCACATAGATCAACTTTACGTTGGTGGATTAATTATAGAATTTTTAACTGAAAAAAGAAATCATCTTGGACATAGCACTCTAAATCTTCATGACAACTTATAACTAAATAAAAAAAATCTTTAGTCAATTTTATTATGATTAAATTTCTGATTATATCGCAGCCGACAAAAAAACAGTGTTTGTTTGCATGTGACAGTAGGAAGTTGTTTTTCAAGGAGCACTAAAACCGATATCTTCTTATTGATATGTATTATTACAGATAAATTATTCTACAGTGATTTTTTTGTTCAAGTTATTTAACGTACGCACGTTGATTTTGTTGCATGGTGTGGTTGGTGGTGCAGACAAATATAGCCGTAATAGAGTTTCCCATATTTGGATGATGAATGCGTTTTTTAGGTTTTGTTTATAATAGTTACTAAAATACAATTCAATGGTTAACGTTTACGTTAGAGAAAAGAACGTGCAGTCTTCTTTATTCTCCTGCAATCTTTATATGATAGTTCATGCACGCAATCTTCTTTAGCAACAGAATATGCTTAGTTTAGAGAGTTCCTGAAGAAGAAACCTCTCCCATTTCTCATTATTTCTGTATCAAATGAGTCTTTCAATTTTTGAATCTTCTTTCCTTTTTCTTCACTCCAACTTCTTTTAATGCGAACTTCCGTCAAGCAAGAACCATTAATTCACTTTCATAATAAGCAGCACCACCCTATTAATCATCAACCCATCATTATTGTCTTTCATTTTTCAAGGTTTCTGTGTTTCTTCTATGCATGCATCATACCTTACATCTTCCTCCTTTTTCAAACTTTAGTCTCAAAATTGGTACGTGTTAATTTTAGTCTTTCTTGTTATTTTTTGCTTTGGTGGAAATTGAATTCGTTCAGGAAAGAAAAACAAATATAGAACAAAGATTTCCAACAAATGGAGTTGCTGTATTGAACTCTTCCTTCCCTCCAAATTCAGTTAGTTATTTTTAATTCCGACCAGTTTCTTCAACTGTTTGTATTGACCATCTCTCAAATTAGAACATCAGTTTTCTTACAGTTATTAGGAGAAATTAAGATTCTTATGCTGTTGTACGAATTTTTGTTAATCCTCTCAAATTAACATTCCAGATATCCCAGTCATTTGTTTCAACTCGAGTGGTTACTAGGAAAACAAATACACATAATGTTGGGTCTAATAAATATTTTTAGGTGCCAAAAACCAGTGCAAAGTCCTGTTTGCAGGTTGATTAGGTATTTCCACAAGGAAATAATCCCAGTGGAATGGAAGAAACCAAGCATTGGGTGGACAAAATTGAACTTTGATGGATCGTGCAAAAGTCTAACTGGAAAAGCAAGCATTGGTGGGCTTGTCAGAAATCACAATGCAGAATTTTTGCTTGGCTATGCTGAATCCATTGGAGAAGCCAACAGCACTATTGCTGAACTCACTGCACTTAGGAGAGGCCTTGAACTAGCTCGTGAAAATGGTTGGAATGATCTTTGGCTTGAAGGAGATGCGAAAACATTGCTTGAGATCATAGAGAAAGGGAGAAAAGCTAGATGCATAGAGGTAGAAAGACATATCAGTGATATAAAATCTATTCTACCAGACTTTAACAAGTGCATGGTGAGTCACATATATAGGGAAGGGAATGGAGCTGCTCATAAATTTGCTCAAATGGGTCATGACTTGGACCATCCTACAATTTGGAGACTCATTCCTCCTGATGAACTCGTCACTCAGTTGCTTCAAGATGCTCAAGGTACAATTGTTCTTAGAATGAAGGAAATGAAGGATAAATCATACTGATTTTTTCTTCTTCTTAGTATATATACAAATATATGATTTTGTTTTCAAATTAAATGTATATATGTATGTGTAAGTACTGTAATTTATTATTCTAAATGTATATTTATGTAAATGAAAAGCTAAGTTGGGAGCAGCAATGTTCAATTTTCAAATAACTATAACTATATATATATATATATATATATAACTTCTTTTCTGAATGAATGGCTTCAACATGCTATTTTATAATGGAGGTCAATTACTGAAGAAATTAATTATAATGAGATGGCATAAAATAATAATGGAACTTATTCTTTCTATTCACTTTATAATGAGTGACTTGAGTTGGAAGTAAGATGCATATGCATCCTTAATGGATAATTTCTAACTTTAATTGAATTTACACACTATCTCATGATCCTTTTATAGCGTGTATTTTGCACAATATATATTACTAAATTATTGGATTTTTTAATCTTTTTAATTTTTTGGACCACACATAAAATATTAGGGATATCTATTAGGTTGGTTATTCACATTAATCTAATTTAATTCTATTATATTAGGTTGAATTTCATTTATAAATAGATTAAATATGTTTTTTTAGTAATTAAGTTGAATAATGAGTTTATGTAAAACCTACAAAGTCTAACTTGCAAATAATCCGATAAAGTGTATGTGCCAAAAATAAATATGCTTTTGAAGAGCCGAATTTGCCATTTGTAAGCCCACATTCAATAACCGTTCAATCCAAAGACATTTTTCTCTCCTTAATTATATTATGACATATATCATCTGGTTTATAAAGCTGCAATTCTAATTAATTTAATGAATTCCCGTATATTAGCAGAGAGATTTAATACAAAATTAGTTATTACAACTTTTACATTTTTAAGGTAATATACAGAACAGATTTTTCCAACAATGAGCTTTTTCAACCTTTGATGTTGTATCTATGCTACAAATAATCATGAATTTTTACAATGTAGTACACAGGTCGGTGTTGGAAGATTTTCAACATAGGTTATTTGCATGCTCGCACTCTATATGAAACAGGTTCTGTCTTCTTTATGTTTTCTAGATTTGAATATTTTATTGATAAATATATGTGAACACATCTGGTGTGCATGCATGCACAATTTCAACTTTACATTCCAACTTGTTGAAATTCTCCCTTTTATTCATTTGGTATAGGTAACATCATAGGTCACAATTTGAACTTAAGAAAACTCACAAATAGAAAATTCAAAAAAAAAAAAAAAACTACAGGAGAGAGCCTTGTAGTATCTGTCTAAAAGCAAAAGATAACTCAAATAAGTGCTCATCTCTTTATATCTCCAAAAAAAAGAGCTGATCTTTAACATTATTGGAGTGGCAACAACCAATATGCAGAAGTGCTTCTAAGATATTTATCATAAATGTGACACATTACTTACAAAACCAAAAAGCCTTTAGAAATTCCTGATATACTTATTCAGGATTTTCTATAAAGATAAAACACTCCTCATCATTTCGCATTTCTCATTTCACAAAATAAACAAACCAATCTCAGCTTTCAAGACTGTAATAAAGTATTACAAATGCTAAAACAGCTTGCAGTTTTAAGAAGCCAAAACAATCCAAGTTATTTAATGGTAAAAAAATATGTTTTTTTTTTTATCAAATATATGCAGCAGGTAATTGTTATCCCTCTACATCTAATTTAAAGCCCAAAATTTCAACACAGAAAACTGGACTTCATCAAACAAATACTTAAACAATTTTTCGGCCCATAATAAAGTACATTTGTACTCTAACTTATGCAACTCAACTGCAAAGAAAAAAAAAACTAATATCCGTTAAGGAAACATCTCATGTACCATGCACCATTTTTCATGTTATTAATCGGTATGAAATTATCTCAGTTTAACTGATAACAATGTAAATTTGAAGATGCAACGTTAAATGCTTGAAAATTAGTTTTTTAATTGTTTCAGATATATGAATCCAAATTTACAGCACAGATCATTAATATATAAACTTAAGAGAACCAAATATCCAAAAACAAATTTAATCACATGACCTTTCATGTGATACCTTATATGTAACGAACTTTTTCACCAAAAGAACCTGTGATCGATATAAGTTCAAGTTTCACAATTTCTTAACTCATCACAACCAAGCAGGTTTATTTACGTTTTATATTCTTATCATCTAAAACTAGAAATCAACAGGAAAATCAAAACATCTGACAAGAAAGCTTTCCAAGTTTATCACTTTCAAACAAGTACTTATCAGAGTAGAATATATAATGCCAATGGGTTTGGCATACTGTTACAATCAGACACCAGTTTTTGTGTACATGAGATTGCACAGAACCAGCGCATATAGAAAAACATTTACTTTTATCTAAGATGGCATGAGAAGCAAAAGCACACACATACACATACTAATATCATAGACATGAAAAACAGCTATCTAATTCCAACCACCAATCATGTGCTTTATTTTATTTATAAAATCTCTCAAATGGTAATTCACAACACTGCATTCATCTCAGCGCTGGCATTTCCACAACAAGGAGCCTGAAATTTTGCAGTAACAGGATTCACAACCATCCAAAATCAGAGCACCCACCAAAAAGGCAAGAAAAAAAAAGAGAGAGAGAGATTAAAAGCATTGTTTTTAACAGAAAAGTTTGCAGCTTGTGAGGTGAGTTAGCGAAAGTTAAGGATTTTGGTTTTTGAAAGATCAGCGATCAAATCAAACGAGGATTCCAATAATAACGCGAATATGCCACGCGCACACATGTTATGAGAATTGGACTATTAGTATTTTGTTTTCCTGCTATATAAATAAATACACACAAAATCACAGTCTTTTAGTTTTAGGCGTTAACCTGTTCCCCTTTCTTTTCTTTTATTCTGTTCCTCTGTTCTCTTCTGCCTCTTTCACTCCCACTTTTACCACAAAATATCCCAATTTCACCACAAAAAGAAATAATAAAAATTGAACTGTTATTACTCTTTTATGGGGAAAAAATCGACGCCGGAAGAGGAAGGAAAAGCGGTACCGGAGCATCTGCGGTGCAACCGGTCGGACGGGCGGCAATGGCGGTGCCGCCGGAGAGTGATGGAAAACCTAAAGCTCTGCGAGATTCACTACCTGCAAGGTCAGCATCTGCAGCACAAGGAAAAGGTTCCGGAGTCTCTGAAGCTTCAGAGAAAGAGCCAAAACGACGCCGTTGAGACTCATATTGGGGCGAAGCGGAAGGGCAACTCGAGAGAGGCATTTGTCAATAGGAAGAACCAATTGGAGCTCATAAGGATGGTTCTGCAGAGAGAGGTTGAGAAGAAGAAGAAGAAGGAATCGCAATTGAATTTGCCTTTGAATTTGAATTTGCACTCCAATCACGACTTGAGGAGGGAGTTGCCGAACGGGGTTATGGCTATTGCTTCCGCTTCAACGCCCAATGTGGCTTCTTCTTCTCGTTACTTCAGGTCCAAGAATGTCGAGAGGGGTTCTGGTGGCAAGTTGCAGGTGGGTTTTGACTTTTGACATTTTGACTTTTTCGTTTTTTTTTGTCTTTCTTTCTAGTGATCGGTGAGTTTGTTTGATTCTTTTAAGGTTGTGCAGTGTGAACGAAATTTGAAGAAGGGGAGGAGGAAGAAGTGTCATTGGTGTCAGAGAAGTGATTCTTGCAGTCTTATAAGGTGCTCAAACTGCCAGAGAGAGTTTTTCTGCATGGATTGCATTAAACAAAGGTTGGAACTTGGACTTGTTTCGTTATTTCGCTACCATTTACAAATGCTCTTTTCTTTTTTTCACTGTGAATTTCTAGCTTCATGGTTGTCCTTGCCTATGAGGTGTGAAGGGTTGCTTGATCAGAGTTTATTACCTAGCTGTAGTCTGTACATTACTTGTGGTGCAGTTCTAGAACTTCTTAGGTGCCCCTTTTGAAGTAATGTCGTTAAATAACGGAGAACCGCCTCTATAGCACTATGGCATTGCGTTTTGTAAAGGGAGGTCCGCGATGGCGGCACTCTAGACTGCAATGGCTTGTTTATATGGTGGAATTTCGGCGTTCTGCTATAACCACCATCTTCCATTGATAACCTTGGTTCATAGAGATTTGTGGACTGATTATCAATGTCAACAGAGGTTGATAAGAATAAAAGATTAAGTGAAAAAGAAAAGGACATCGTGTTTTGTACATCCAATTCCATTCCACTTTCCTGTTCCCTGTTATTTTTGTGCCGCTTCTAGAATCAGTTCTACTACACAAGGTTATTAAATCGAGATTCAAATTGTAAACTGCCGCGCTATTCCGTGAATCGTAATTTCGTATCAAATAGTAACTTTCTGCAATGAAAAGTTACCTCAAATATGTGTGTGCGTGTGTGTGTAAAATTTAATGTAAACAATTTAAACTGGAAGTAGATAAAACAACTTAAACAAAAGGCATACAAAACAAATCTACTAGTTATATCTAAGACCATGAAATCTTTATTTTAGAAGAATGGAAGCAGACCATTGAAATAGCTAAACAGAGTACACGCATTGAGTGAGGGAGTAACAAATAAAGTTGGAATAATCAAATAGGTTAAGTTCACAAGTGTTCTTTCAAATTCCTTTCCATGTAAAAATTTAAGCTCGCGTGATTTATTATTTTTTTCATAAGATTTGTTGAAAAAGTAAAAACATAAGAATTGTGTGGGTGATACAAAATTACATTTGTTCATTCATGTATCTTGGGATTTAAAGTCATATAAGTTTCATCTTGGAATAGAATTGGTAGATAGACAAAAATGTATCAAATCCCAAGATTTTTATAACTATGCTACTGCATAACCACATTGATCAATAATGGCTAGAACTAGATGTTGCCAGCATCTTTGATGCTTCTGATCAAAATATGAGATACTTGGCAATTTATCTGTTGAAAAAACTGTAGGTATTTTGACACTCAAAATGAGGTTAAGATGGCATGTCCAGTTTGCCGAGGAACTTGCACCTGTAAAGATTGCTTGGCACCTCAATATGAAGACAGTGAAAGTAAGGTCTGACATCAAAGATAAATGCTTTTTACAGCTACTACAGTTTTTTCTTAGCAGCATTTGCTGACAGATTGGTTTTGTGCCTTATTTTTTAAGGAACATTTAGCTGGTAAAAACAGAGTTGATAGGATATTGCATTTTCATTATTTGGTCTGTATGCTCCTTCCTGTACTGAAACAAATAAAAGAAGATCACCACGTGGGTGTAGAAACAAAAGCGAAAATTAAAGGTAGTGACTATTATTCTTCTAATCTGATGGTTGCTAAATTAGTCTTTTTGATTTCAACCTGGATATCTTACATGATATTGTGCATGGCAGGGAAGAAAATGAATGATATTATCATCAAACCAGTCAAGTTTGGCTGCAACGAGAAAAATTACTGGTAAGCTCTCTTTTGTTGATATTATTGAGAAAATTAAAATGTTTCTCTTGTGTTGCTTGCTGACAATTATAAGTATCTATGGAACCCTTGTCTCAGCAATCATTGCAAAACACCCATTTTGGATCTTCATAAAAGCTGCCTTAGTTGTTCATACAGTCTTTGCTTAAGTTGTTCTCACGCATTAAGTCAAGGAAGAATCTCTGAACAAAACAACTCTTCTATATCCAAGCAACCTGACAGGATAAGTGCTTGCATTTCTGGCGAAAGGTACCTATTGGATGAGAAGACCATTTCTAATGGCAATTTAACTGATACCTCAATGTTAACTGAGTGGACAAGTTGTAATGGTGCTGCCATAGTATCATGCCCACCTACAAAGCTTGGTGATTGTGGTAATAGCCACCTTGATCTGAACTACGTTTTTCCCTTAAGTTGGATCAAAGAAATGGAAGCAAAGGCAGAAGAAATAATTTGCAGCTATGACTTTCCTGAAACTCTGGATAAAAGTTCAAGTTGCCCAATGTGTGTCGACAAAGATCATAAAACTAGCAGATACAAACAGCTACCGGAAGCAGCTCAAAGGGAAGATTCTAATGATAATTACTTATTTTATCCTACAGTTTTGGACATCGGTAGCAATCATTTTGAACACTTTCAGAAACATTGGGGAAAAGGCCATCCTGTAGTAGTGAGAGATGTGCTGCAAAGTACACCAAACCTTAGTTGGGATCCACTGTTCATGTTTTGCACTTATCTTGAGAGGAGCTTGACAAGATATGAGAATAACAAGGACTTACTTGAAGCTTGTTTGGATTGGTTTGAGGTCAGTTTATAAATATGTTGTATATGCTAAACACATTTTAAGTTGATACTGTTATGTTGTTTGAGATAAAAGGATAAGCAGCATCTTAGAAAACTATTCATTGCAATTAATGTACTTGGTAGCATAAAATACATTTTAATGTTCGAAGTTCTTGCTATTTGTAACTTTCAATATCATGCAGCATAAAGAAATCATATGCTCAGATCAGTGAAACGTGAAGAAATGATGGATCCTTCTGTTGAGTCTTGAACAGAACGACCATTATTGAAAGTATAATATTAAATACGGAACTCTTACTTTGGCAGGTGGAGACTAACGTTAGGCAGTATTTTACCGGGTCTCTTAAATGTCAACCAAAGAAAAATACTTGGCATGAGATGCTGAAACTTAAAGGGTGGTTGTCTTCCCAACTATTCAAAGAACAGTTTCCAGCTCATTTTGCCGAAGTAATTAATGCTCTTCCAATTCAAGAATACATGAATCCCTCGTCAGGTCTTTTGAATTTAGCTGCAAATTTGCCACAGGAGAGTAGAAAGAACGACATAGGACCATATGTTTATATTTCATATGGCTGTTCTGATGATGAAGCCGAGTCCGTGACAAATCTCTGTTATGACTCATATGACATGGTGTGTAATATTTCCTGAATTAGTTTATTTAATTAAAACTTACCATGAAAAGGCAATTTCTCGTCTTATGGAATATGCTCCGTCTTTTGATATTTCCTTTTGGCTACAAAATTCCCATGTTCATCTTTTATGCATGTAACCGGTTGATAACTTATAGATAATCTCGCCTTTTGAAGTAAAAAGCACCCTCTTGAAATGCTGCCTATTCAGGAAGCCTTGTGTCCTTGTATGCTTTGAAAACCCTGTTCCTTGTATGTATGCTTGTTTTCAGGTGTTGAGTGAAAACATGAAAAGTTTTCCAGTACAAATATGGCTGTACCTATTACATTCTTGTAATTGTTTAAATTTTACCATTTTTTTTATTTTAATAGACATGAGCTTTATACTTATATTGAATAGACTCAACTATGTCCGAAAGTATATATTCCAACCAAAGCAGCCAAATATGCCACTCACTATGGTTGATGTGTAATTCCAGGTTAACGTTATGGCACATTCCATGGACATCCCTCTGTCCACTGATCAGCTATCTAGAATAAGCAAGTTATTGAAAAAGCACAAAGTTCTATGTCAAACGGTGTCATCTAAAACTACTACTGAGCACGCAGAAGACAGGGAACAAAATGAAATGCAAAGTTTGGTAAGAGAAAGAACTGATTTTTTAAGGAGAGTCAACAGAACATCTTGCACCTCTAGGGAAGCGAAAACAATATGCCATCAGAATTTAGACAACAATATTTCCGGTGATAAAGAATGTGGTTCCTATTCTGAAACTGAAGAGGCACATTGCTCTTTATCTTTCCACAGCATAGTTCTAAGTTCTGAGATGTTTCCAGATCATAATACTAGAAATTCCTTTGAAAACTCAGACAATGATAAAAGGAAGAAGGCTACAGGGAATGCTGGTGCTAAATGGGATGTCTTTCGAAGACAAGACGTGCCAAAGCTCTTAGAATACCTTAAAATACACTCTGATGAATTTTCTTATACTAGTGAACATCACGAGAAGGTATGTTTACAAGAAGACAATTCCTAACATGATGTTGTGGAGTTTGGTGACGATCAATTTTATATCTCGTATGCAGATGGTTCATCCACTTCTAGATCAGAGCTTCTTTCTTGACAATACTCACAAGATGAGACTTAAGGAGGAATTTAGTAAGTATACCCGAGTTTTATTAAGTATTGTAATTGTGCATAACTAAAATTGACTCGGCTGTTTCTGTTGTCAGAAATTGAACCATGGACTTTTGAGCAACATGTTGGAGAAGCTGTCATCATTCCTTCTGGATGTCCATACCAGATTAGGAATCCTAAGGTCTATTGCGTTTGTATCAAAGATTCTTACCCTGTCTGTCTCTTTTGCAGTCAAGTTAAACAACAGAAATTTTAAACTGTTCTTGAACTTGATGTACATGCTTGTTGAAGTTATCAAAGCTTACATTTTACCCATACATTTAAAAGGAAACAAAAATATTAGCAAACCATCCATGCCCTTGCTTTCCACGTGATTGCTGATTGAGGATATCAATATCTAAGCACTGACTTTTGTTTCACTTTTTATCTTGTGTTTTTTAGTGTATGACAAGTTTGCTATCATTGATCTGCAGTGTTGTGTTCGTGTGGAATTGGAATTTGTGTCCCCTGAGAATGTTGCTGAGTGTATCCAATTGATTGATGAGGTCCGGCTGCTTCCAGAAGACCACCCCGCAAAAGTAGAAAAACTGGAGGTAGTCTTCGTAATAATACTTTTATTTAACAATTTAACCTTTCTCCTGTTAGATGTTTGCCCTGAATTCACAAGGCCTGTTTCTTTTTTGGGTTTATGAAAACAGGTGAAAAAAATGGCCCTGCAGAGCATGAATACAGCAATAAAAGAAATATGTGAACTTACATGCAGAACATGATTGCACGAGCTGAAGTATATTTTAAGATGCCTTTGAACCTCTCATGTATAAGCTCCATATCATGTATTTTTTTTTTTACTACAGATTAATTCTCAAAATTGGTTACTGCGTATTTCTATTCTTTAATTTGCGGTGACCTTTATGCTTCTTTAGGTGAGAATCTGAAATAAAAAATATATATGCTCTGTATATGTTTCTCTAAGACTGCGAAAATTCCAATTAACCAATACCACTCCATAACTGCTCTATTTCACACTATTCAAATATAGTTTCATGGAGTGGATTTAATCCAAATCTATTTTTAGGCTCTAATTAATTAGATTTGGATTTCGTATTTCCAGACATTGTTTAATGGGTGTCTCCTTGTGGTTCAAGTTCATATCATTTTCTAACTAGCTTTTCGCAAGGTGGGGTGCTGCTCTAGACAATTGCATTAATTTTTTTTTCATATATTTTAAATAATTGACACCCAAATCATTCTTCCTAGCCAAAATTTTCTATATATTTTTTATTTAATATGAAGTATGATTTAGATAATTTAGCAATCTTATATATGGTAAGAATATGTTAGTATTATTCTCTTTCTTTCTAATATGATTTGAAGGCATCAACTTTAAAGGGTGCGATAGTTTATTTATGATTATCGAAATGCAATGACCCAATATGTTCGAGTGTGGAAGTCGGTATAATTTAAGAGCATTGTTAACTATTTTTTACACATTTTTTATTGTGAATTTAATCAGAATGTGTACCATAGTGTAAAAAATCTTTTATACTGCCATAACTACAAATAATTAACTTTAATAATAATTATTTTGAAAATCATATGTAAGGTAATTTCTAATAAGATGACATGAAATTGTTATATTGATGACTTGAAAATTTTATTATAAGGCAAACTTTATCCTTTTAAACAAGTCATGAAAATTACCCAGTTGTAAAAAGAGCATGTTGAAAAGATTTCTCAATTATTAAACTGCCTCCAATGGTACTTTAGTATTTTCATTTTTTTTTTGTTAAGTTTGATTCCCATATTTGTCTTGGCAACCGCTGCAGCAAGTAAATAAAATCGTGTTTTTACACTTATTAAAATAAATCAATAAATTTTAATTTTGACGATCACAAATAAAGTCGGGATGCTCTATGTCACAGAGCTGACGGTTTAGAAAGAAAATTAAAATAAATCAGGATTTATTTAGTACTAGAGAAAAATTATAATACATGGCAATCATGATTTAGGAAAATAATTGTATTTTAATTAGCCTATAGAAATATCGTTAAAACTATTTATGAACGAAGTTTTAATAAAATCTTTAATTTCCCATCATATTAAAATCTTTAACTCATTAAGAATAATTCAATGAGGAATAGGTCCAAAATTATTTTTTGTAAATGTTATTTTCTAATATATAAATAAAACAAAAATATCATTTTTTCTCAAACCTCCGATTCCCTTATAAGAGAGATATTATCATTGCATCATATGGTTCTCTTCTATTAAAATAAAATCGAAAGAAAAATACGACGCATTAAAATGAGTGTACTTGATAAAAGAAAAGTTACATAAAACTACTAAAAAGAAATTAGTTATTTGAGTATTAACTCGCCATTTAAGACCAGTTCTTTGTTCATTTCACTTTAAATACGAAATATGCAGAGGCATTAAACGTATATTCACCGTTTTATTACTTCTACTTCCATTTTTCTGGTAAACTATATGATGCTCACAACAAAAATAACTTGGTAATTAACCAAGATGAATACAGGGGATAAAACTTTCAAAAAATAAAATAAAACAAAAAAATGTGGGAGAGAGCCATTAGGACGGGATGTGTTTGTTTAGGGTTTTATGTTAGTCAAAATTGTTACTCAAGAGCCTCAACAAAGAAAGAAACTTCCTCCTAAGGGGCCATGAGTCCGTCGATTGTGTAAGAAAGAGACTTTGCCCAATCAGCTCTAAGTAACAGCGTCTGCAGCGTCTGCATCACATTGTAACCAGGATCAAGCTTTCGCTGCCAACCCTACAAATTCAACAATTTCCAATAACAGGTGAATCACATCAGCAAACAGAAATAGTATATGGGAAAGTAATAAGTATTATCTATCTTCTTCCTTGGCTGTATCAGTATATGTCTTATCACATATTTAGAGAACACAATAAAATGAAGAAAAGCAATTACCTCAAGAACCAAGGTAGTCACCATGACAGTGCAAACATTGCCATCAATATTAACTCTGTGACGCCTAACTTTCTCAAGTAATTGCTCCATGCACTCCGCAGGATGAACCAGGTCACCTTCTGGGGTGCCCCAAAAAGTAAACGATTCTTCTACTTCCTGTTACAACACAAATTACAGACATTGTCTAACATGGTTCAAGAAAATAAAATGCATTTATCTCCAGAAAATTAAGCAATCAAACAATAACCAATGTCAATCGTTCCATGCAAAACTATAATAGAATAAATTATTTAACATTCTGAGTCAATAAACCAGAAAGCACAATCCATGTAGCTTATGGTTGTGGTGCATGTATTTTCGACCAAGATATCACAAAATCAAAACCATATTAGTAAGAGCTTGTTTAATTCATCGATTGTTGTAGTTTCTAAAAACTACTTTCAGTTTATAAAAAGTAAATAGAAAAACATGTTCAGATATGTGTTTTCTACATATGTATTTTGAAATTTGTTGCCAATTTTACAGTTCTGAAAAAAGGAAAAGTGAAAAAACTTAGAGTGCTATATATGTATCCGGAGCAATACTTCGCAGATGTTAATGTCTCATGCAAATTTTTTTAAAAAACTATTTTGACATTTTTTTAACAAGTTTTTAGTTTTGTTTTGCTTTCAAAAAACTATGTAGTGAAAACAAATTTTAAAAACTCTCATGAAAATAAGCTTTTTAGAATAGCAAATGAATGGAAGTTGAAGACAAAAATACCTCAATGAAGGCATCAGGATTTGGACAGTTTTGTTGCTTTGACAAGTTAAGGGCGCATTCTGCAGCAGTTCGACCATCTCGGCGAGCAACAGCTTTAAAAAATTCCAGTAAATTTATTCTGTCACTACCAGAGAGTTCGGCAGTCATACCCACATCAAGGAAAACTACATGAGGCTTTGATTTGAAGAGCCGTTTTTGCGACTTGCTCTGAGCCACTCGAACAAGGATATTTCCAGGATGCATATCAGCATGAATGAAGTTGTCCACCTGAAAGAAGACATTGCAATGTCTTGGAAGTTAAAACTTTATAATGTTACAGTTTAAAACTATTACCAGAAGTCAATTTTTTTTTTTTCGTTCAAACTAAGGATTACTATTATCAACAGATCTAAGATGTTCCTTATAAAAACAAACTATTATTTTGGACAAAAGAAAAATCAGTATGACTGATAAGGCAAAGAAAACTCAATAAATAATATACAAAGTAGATCTAAACAACCAAGGCCATGTAAACATCACCATACTTCATGAATATCGAACATAGAAACCCTCTAAATCTAATATGTAATGATCTGAAAAATCAGTTTACCACACAGTAAAGACAATTTCTAGAAAGAGCTGATAATTATTAAAAGATGTGGTTTGTTATTGTTGTAAATAAAAACAAGCATTACAGTTCATGGGAGATTTGAGGTCATCAGTCGTGATGACTTATGCTTTATGTTGCAAAACAAATAAAGAATACGTAAAATAAACAAATGAAGTATCCCTATACGCAAGTAAATAGTGGCACAGAAAACTGCAAAATCAGAGATACTTTACCAGAAGCATTTTCAAAAGTGCGTGAGTCCCAATATGAGCAAGAGAAGATTTAAGCCGTTCATGTCCTTGAAGATCATCAACATAATACGCGACACTCTCACCCTTCTCATATGTTTCCACCAAAACAGCGGGGTGCACTAGTGGATAGACAGGCTTAGGGAAAGAAACATCCTTCCATCTACGGAAATTATAAATAAAGCGACTCAAATGGGCAGCTTCCCTCGCAAGGTCAACTTGAGACATCATGAAAACTGCAAATTGTTGTACACTCTCATCTAATCTTAACCAATTAAGGGCAGGAATGAACTTTGAAATTTTTGCCACCAAATTAATGATAGCAAAATCCCGCCTGATTGACTCTCCCACACCAGGATGTCTAACCTTTACTGCAACCACCAATGGCTTTGCTTGCTGACCAGGATAACGATATTTTAAGGAAGCACGGTGCACTTGAGCGATGCTTCCAGATGCTACAGGAAGTTCTTCAAAGTTGTCAAAAATTTCAGAAATTTTTCGACCGAATGCTTTTTCTATAGTTTTCTTTGTGTAGCTGAAACTATGCTCAGGAGCTTTGGTATGAAGTTCGGAGAGCTTAGTGCATAAATCTCGAGGAAAGAGATCAGGCCGCGTAGCTGCCCACTGACCCCATTTTATGAACGCTGGCCCTGATTTTTCTAGTGTGCGATGAACAACATGGAGCCACAGTTTCCTAAACTTTGGTCCAAAACTATCTGCAAATGGTGCCATCACAATGCTAGGAGAGAATAATATTGCTAGATAGAGAGCCCTCACTAATAAGATAAGTCCTTCAACTATTATGAATGTAAATGTAAACATGTAATTATACCCATCTTGTGCACGCATGTACAAAGCATTCTGTGATGGGTACCGTTCTGCATCTGCCCAATTTCGCTGTGCGTATGCAAGCTCTCCACATGTAAATGCCAAAATACCAGGAACTAGCAGATAAGAACGAGCTAAAGCCAAGCTCACTGCCTGCGCAATAATATTTACGGTAGGTGTACCATCACCACTGGAACAATACTTTCTGTACAGCCTTTTCCAAGCAATCTGAGAATCATGTGTGACTGTATTGCTTGCTGAGGCTACAGTAAACTTCCTAAAAGAACAGCATTTATGAAAGGCTTCCCTTGTCCCATGCAACAAGAATGAACTGCGTGCTTCACTAGGAAACTTATATTGCATGTACAACCGGCAGTGGTGGATATTCGGTCCAACTGCGACAATTGGCCCATTTTTACTCGCTTCCTGGTATCTGCTATTGTGAGTACGAACAGATCGAGAAGCTCTCCTTATATTTCTAAGCATCAAATATCTGCAAAGTGCAAAACAATAATCTTGTCAACTATAATACCATGATTCAAGTATGTTTCAGGTTATTCCATCCACAAATACTGTACACAAGTAAACCGTTACTTTGGAAATGCTCCCTACAGCGACTTCTCTTCACTCATCATCATAATAGGTATAGACGTAGAAGAGCACTAAATTTTACATCCATCCCTTCAAGAGGCATAAAGGGATGAGAAGGTTGATCCCGCATATAGTATGTCCCACTATCTGTTCCTCAGTTTTTGGAGTCCTAATTTGTTCCCAGTTTGCCTGTATATATTACCTCTCCTTTCCACTCTGTTACCGCCCGCTTTACAAATTAGAAAAGATGTTTAAAACAACTATAACAAATTCTCTCACCCTCGAACATGGGAACTCAATGGGGTTAGACATTTTAATTAGAAGGTAAGAGCTGTCGTTTCTAACATTTTCCTTTGGTTGATTAGATCTCTACCTTTTGAAGGCAAATAAATAGAAATACAGGTCAGAGATTAACGAATAGCCATAAAATAACAACCCCCAAATTGCTGGAGAATGAACAATAGACCCTTACAATTTTTTGGGTGCAACAGAATTGAAGGATCAAGGATTGCTACTGAAACTCCAGATGCATTCCCCACATGAGAGATCCTGAGTCTAAAATTGAACCCGGAAAGAAAAACGAGGAATATTGATTCGTTTAATGAAAGAAACAGAGCAGTGCGTAGACAATAATAGCCATGAAAAAAATATATAGCAGGAAATAAAAAATTGAAATCACCTAAATGCAGAGGCGAAGGAGAACAGAGAGAAAAGAAGAAGAGGGAAGTAAAAGGTTGAAGAAAAGGGAACCTGAGAAGGAAGAGATCATGCTATGGTGGTTTGATGAAGATGATGAAACGGAACGGAAGGAATGAAAGAAGCGATGCGATTAAGGAGGTGTGATGAGGTGAGGCTGAGAGCACAGAGAACACGTCTCTCCTTGACTGAAGCCGTCTCAACCAATGGAACAAACCCTAACACAACAACACCCATTAAATTCATTTTACTCCCAACATGGAAAACAAAATCATCTTTTCTCACACCAAACTCAAAACAAATAATAAATTAATAAATTATTTCTATGCTATTAATCATCATTTTAAATATTTACATTAATCCTCTGCGTAATACCTTCAATAATATCCGTGTAGAAAAAAAAAATCATGTGGAAATGTAGCTCAAATACTATTCTAGGAACAATCTAAACAACCAAAAATATAAATAAACAAAATACAACGAACCTTCTAGGATCAATTGTCTATTTTCTATGCCTATATTCGTGTTTATCAAATGAGGGTAAAAAGATATAAACACAAGAAAATTTCTGACTAATTTAACACGTATTGAAAATATTTCAACTGAATTAATATTTCCTTGTGTGATGAATCTGTAAATTTTTTTTTTTATGAAAATATTTAATATAAATAAATTTCAACATATTTTATGTCAAATTTATTGTAGAATTTGTCCAGTTTATATCAAATAGATACCATGATTTACCTTATTCGGTTTATCAGTTTAGCGCGCATATTCCATTGCACATATCCTGAGCGTTATGAATGACTTCAAAAATGTATTTATCAATTGGCATAAAAAATAGAAAAAAAAAATCTGTCAATTTAGATAATATGGAAACTTAAAGAATTTAAAATATAGTATTTTTTTTTCATAAATTATTATTAATATTGTTTAGAAAAATATTATTATATCTCAATTTACGTTATTAATTGTATTCTAGTTAAGATCAATTACTACGTATTCAAAGGTGTTTTAAAGGATAAAAATAACAAGACATATATAAACGGTCTTACATCTCTACATACGAGATTATTGGGTGTGGTAGGTTTTAATATAACTAATTACATCAAATAAAATGGTATTGTAGAAAGAAAAAGTAATAAACATTTTATTTTCATATTAAATTAAGAAAAAATAAATCAGATTTCTTCTAAAAGAATTACGTATTTGATTGGAAAGTCAATTACAAAACTATATTACAGAAGTTATATTATTATTATTATATTATTATTGTAGTGGTTAAATTTAAATAATTATATCTTGATAAATTGACCATATATTTTTAGTTTTTTCAAAAGAATCAATTTTAGAATTATAAATTTAAGAAATTACGTTTTATAAGACTCTAGATTCTTTTATAGAAATGTTTTATAGAAAAGATATTTGTGGATTGAAGTATAGATATCATATGTAAAACTCTTATATTGGAAGAAAGATATATATGAAATTTTTAAATAATGTGACAAAATAGGACCATAAAAAGAATATTAAGATTTTATGTTATACCTTTAATAATAGACATGTCTTTTACGTGTTTAATGATGTAAAATAAAATTATAAGAATTTGTGATTAATTAATTTTATTAATATTTAATTTGAAACTTACATTAAAATTAATATAAAATAAATAAAAGAGTACGTATTAGATTGTAAAAGTATTTATTATTACATAATATGGAAGTTGTATGTGTAATTTTAAGAAATCTATAATTATACATTTTAAAAATAATATATTAATTTTATAAGGAGTGAAATTGACTTTAAAAACATTTAAAACAAATTATTGGATATATACTAAGAATGAGATAATTTAAAACAGGTTCTCAAGAATAAACTCGTCAAAGATAAATGAAATAATTTGATGTTATTATTGAGTTTCAGCACTATCTATCTATATTATATATATATATATATATAAAAGGTTGTTATATTAATCAATATTTAATAACTTCTACAGTGATTTGATAAATTCAAAATTGAACTTGTATTTTGTTATAATACTTTCATTATATTTTTTTTAATATTTTATCTTCTTTTAGACGAGCTTTTGCTGAGCATGGTTTAAAAATTGTTGACAAGTAAACAATATGATAGTAAATTAAAAATTGAATTTGTTTTATCTTAATAATTTATTATTTTGTCTAATCATTATATTTAACTCAAAAATATTAGAATATCAAACGTTAATATTGTTAATTAAGATCAAAACTATCTCAAAATTAGACTGGTGAGAACTATATCACTATTGATCCGAGTATTGAAACAATACTATATTGATCAAATATTCTTGAATATACAAGATATTTATACATAATTATGAAAATATAATCATGTAATTTTTGAACATTTAAAAAATAAGTAGTGATGAACATGCAAAAGCATTGCTGTGTAACTTTATTTGGATTTAATTTATTTATTTACATCATATTAGCAGAAGTCGTGATTAAACAATTTAATTTATGTTAACATTTTGACAAACACCTTTGCTTGAAAACAACATGAGTGTTGTGATGAAAGGGAACGTGTCAATTTTAGGTACACAACAAAAAAAGAGAAAAGTCACCTTGGCCCGTGCTTCATGGTGTCAGCTTTTAATGTCTATTTAACATATAAACATTTATTAATATTGTTATGGCGGTGTGATTTTATAGGATTACATAATTATAAAACATATTTCCTCCGAGTCCATTTTCATCACAGAGTAGCTGCAACTTGTGGATCATCCACGGCTAAAATAGCCCGGCCCAATAAATGGGTTGCAACGTATAATCCAATTTTAAATTCGTTGCCTCTACACATTTTTAATTTAAGATTTTGATTAGGGGGTTACTCCCTGTACCTCCCCAATTCTAACCCCCACCCCCCCATTCCATTTTTAAGATTTGTTTTATTAGTTTACTTTTTATATTAATTTTCAGATATTTTAATAATGGAATTTATATGTTTTGATGTATTATTTTTAAATATATTTTTAACGTATAAATGGGAGAGTGAGAGTTGCAGAGAGCGTTTGGAGGAGGAGCGTTTCAAAAGCTTTGGTGGGGGTGGGGGTGGGAATACGAAGGAGAGGAATTTGAGTCTGTGTGTTTTGACTGAGGCAGACTGTAAAAGAGTAGGTTAACTTTAGTAAATAGGTGTAAAACGGTAAAAATAAAAAAAAAACATAAAGATTAATTTTGTATTTAAAAAAAAATCCAAAAAAATTGGGGGGTGAGGGTTGGAATTGGGGAGGTACAGGGAGTAACTCCCTTTTGATTATAGTACCTAACTAACTGGGAGGTGAATAAGTCAGCCCGTCTTAAACCCACATTTCTGTGTATAGGCCCATGGATATAAATGGGCCAATTAGTTTAAGACCATCTTTTGTAAAAAAAAAATATGAACACAACAATTGAATAACTAAAAAGTAAGGTAAAAAAGAGGATGGTTTGAAAGGGTGATTTTTTTTATTATTATTAATTGAGAGAACAGTTCATGAATACACCGCTGTATGTAGTGATAAAAATATTAAGAACGTGTAATTGACAGCAGAAATAATGAGATCATTATCCTTTTGGTCTTTTTAATTTATAATTATAATATATGAGTAAGTTAATCTTATACATTTTAATTTTGACAATGCGCTTTTTTAAATTAATAACCCTAATCACAAAAAGTGAGAAAAATATTAGAAAGAGAAAAATACGATACAGAAAACACAAACTAGAATGAAAGTAAAAAAAATTAGAGTCAAACCTTAACAAGGATGAAAGTCTTTTTCTAATAATTTAAGAACCAATGAACCAATTTTTGTTTTAAGTTTGATAATGATTAGTGGTGAAGAAATTACGTGACACTTGTACTTATGTGGAGACTACAGACCTAATTGCAGCCATCTTAACCTAATTATGGACAAATTTTATGAGTGCAAATCACATCACTGAGCTATTTATTGACTAATCAAACACTGCAATCTCTAATTTCTGCTGACCTTGCTCTATTCCAATAGCCAATTGATTCAACTTCTTTTCTACGCCCACAGTTTTCAATGTATGTCGTTGAAAACTGCAATTCAACCTTCAATTATATTTTTCCAGAAGCTTTTCATTTTCTATTGGCTCACATCTCACCCGAATAAATGACCTATATATACAAGCCATGCATTTTTATATAAGTTTCATTGTTCATCTTAAATTTGTTGTGCAGAAATAAATATATACTGGGACATCAATTTAATGCCATTGTTGAAATATTAAGGGAGAGAAAGATTGCCATTATCCACAGCAGACACGTTTTATAGATAAGCATTTGACAAATCATATTTTATCTATTTCAAACAATTTTCAATACAGTATAAAAAAAAATCAATGAGGAATTTGCGTTAAATAAAGCTATGCTCTAGATTAAAGTAAGCGTTCTTTTTGGACTCCGACATTAAAAGATATGTCTGAATATTTCAAAGGAAATGGATAGACGTTGCAAAAGTTCAACCCAAGAGTTAAGCAAAATTCAGAGTAATTCAAATAATGCAGTTTTAAGTTTTAGTTTTCATCTATATTTTAACATGCAGAAATTCTCTTTTTAACACTTGTAGAAATTAAACATATTTTGTTATCATTAAATATAAAAAGTAAAAAACAAATTTTGAATATAGGTTAAGATAAATCTTGCACATATTCATGAAATAAGACAAACTTAATAACATTAAAAACATGATTTAGATCATATAATTAGAGGGCCAAACATCTTACATACAAAATTATAATAGAATCAGTCATTTATAACCTAATGAAACAAGAGAAATCTGGCCTTGTTTGGGTGCAAATGCATATTTTTGTGCTTATTAATCAGTCCTTATATGTGCAGTGTTATGATCATCTGAAACTGAGAATGAAGAAAGAGACATTGAGAAAAGATAGAGATAAGAGAAAAAGAAGAAAAGGGAAGCGATGACAATAAGACATGGATCCACTTTAAGTGTTTACTTATTCAAAAACTTTGAAGTTGGAAACAGTTTTTCTTTGGTCGGTCGAGACAGAAAGCGAGAGTCACAGTGGCAAATACATAGGTTCGAGTCAAAGACTAGGCCATAACAACCAATATCCTTTCCTTAATAATCTAAAACAGATGGACATGCATGTCTCTATTGTTGGACACGTTCCGAACCCTTTGCTTAACGCACAAATGCCACTTACACACCTAGTTGTCTACAAAGTCAATCATTTTTCTGTGACGTAAACCTGACGAACATGTTACATGCGTACGGGAAAACAAGGGCATGTGCTTTCAAGAATGCAATCAGTAACCCAAAGTTATGAACCTTCATTATCAACGAGTGAGACAAAGAAAGCTATCATCTAACATAAACAAATTAAGATGGTGACTTAGCAGCTTACTATGCCTATATAAATGCAAAATTATGCTTCAAAGATAGTATGTGGTCGAAAGCTTGGCGTTGACCAAAAAATGTCCAACTTTCCTGCTTAGATAGTCATCCGAGCCACCCAATATGATGTGATGAATAATAATACTAATAATGCATCTGCTTTTATAGAATGCCATCAAATGATTCGGGGTTCTAGCAGGTATAAATGATTGAGTCTTCCATATTAATTACATTACCAGGTAGTTTCAAATTTTCCACTTCTTTTAGACACAGTTTTTCAAGGGAGTAATCTTCCCTTGTATTTACCTAATAAGTATATGATGTCTACCACTGATTTCGTAAAACCCTTTATCTCGTCATCTCTATTTCTCACTGTGACAGAATTGAAAGATAAATTTTAATGTCTTCTAAAAACATGTTCGCTTAACCAAAACAATAAAATATGTTTTTTTTTTCCTTTATTCATGTACTATAATTTGACTTTATTTCTGTTGAACGCTCAAACCGATAGCAAGGAAAATTTGACATACTACTTTTTGTGTGTTTTAAAGCAAAAAGACGTGGGAAGAGAGAAATGTAGGAGCTGGTTGTGAGCATTGTGAGGGAATATTAGAACATGTGGCAGAAAGCATGTACAGGCAATTGCCAGTTACATAGAGACGGGTCAATGTTGAGGATTCGAAACACAAAAGGACATGAAAAGTTGAGTATATGAAGAAGATAAAATGAGGATGTAGGAACAGTTTTTTGTTTGCTTCTGAGTAGTTCTGTTTGATGAAAAAAAAAGGCACATGCAGTTCAAACAAATATATATGAATCGTACTTTCTACATAAACGATTATTGTCGAATACACGTAATTCAGAAATCTGGGCTGCGCAGGAGAAGTCATTTACCTAACACCTGTACAACCCTCATTTGCTTCCGACAGCTCAATTCTTTAGAAGTAACTTCCATGTCATATGATGAACGAAGGTAGACACTTCATGGTTTTAGGACTTTTGGTACAACTTTCGTGTATGATTATTTAGTTCTTATTTATCGGTCTTAACTTTCTAGATTGTATTTTCTCGAACACTAAAAAAAGGAATTTATTATCTCAGTTATTATTAGTATTAAGATTTGGACATATTTATATTATAATAATCGTAAGTTATTGATGAGATTCTTCATTCAATAAGAAAAAAAGAAGTTTTTTCTTATCTAAATTTAAAAATATCAACAACAGCATTACTTGTATTTTTTCCGTTAAATTAATTTCCCTAGTTAGTTGTTATTTAGTTTATTTGAGACAATATAAAGCTTTGAGTTGAATTGCTTAAGTTAATATTTAATTTTACTATGAATCTAAATATTTACAGTCAAACAAAATTACATTTCGCTTTTTATCTACGTTAGTTGATGAAACATATAATAATAGGTGAGTACGTAATTTAACTGTGTGAAATTGTTTTAATTTATAATTTATGCTAAATTATTATTGAGCACGAATGTAGTAAGTTTAATATTTTAAAATTTATAATCATGCACTTTGAAACTGTATCTCCATTCCTCTCTCAGTGTTTAAAAGTTTGTCTAAATTATTTCAATTTATTTGACTAAAATAGTGATATTTTTACATGTATTAGAAGGAAAAGTAACCAGAGATAAGCTTTAGAAGTAAAATGATAGATCTTTAAAGATTGAGTTTTCGGAGTTTTCTTTTCTCTTTTGATTAAAATTGAAATATTCGGTTTCAACCTTTTATTTATATTATATCAAATTTTTTAATCTATTAAACTTAAAATTGATTGGTTTTGCCATGCCAATCGGCAACAGCAGCGTACCTTTTCAACTCAATCATCACCACATTATTGCACGCAACCCACTTCAGTTTAGAAACGGCGTTCTCGGTTCAAAGCAAATAACCGGTTCAGCGAAACTTGAACCGCTGCCCTCCTTCATTATTGAACCCACGTGTCTCAAATGCTGAAGCAATTAATAGTAGTGAACAGTAAACCAATAATTATTAATGTTAGCGCTCTCATAAAATAATAATACTAAAACAAAAAAAACACAGCACAAGATGCACGGCTTGTGATTTCAAACGAAAAAAGCAACATCGTGGGCCCCGCATGTTGCGGTGTCACCGATGCGCACGGACACGTGCCCCCTTTGTCTTTATAAGTCAATGCCTCCTGAGCTCCAATTACCCATACCATAACCCCATGCAAGTCATACTATCACTTATCCATTACAGGTGTCCGGGACACGTGTCATTCGCACGTGTTCCGGCGTGCCGTCTCCGGTCACCTCGCCAGAATCTTGGACTCACTGTCGGGATATCTGAAACCTAATTTCCCTTCCTCCTCAGTCTTTCCTTCCCGAAGATTTCCTCTCACTGCAATTTTTTTTTTATTATTTCTATTTCTGGGTATAATTTCTAATTGGAGAACGCCCCATCGAAGTATCACAAACACTCGGCATACGATTGAAAAGGAAAGTTTGTATGTAAAATGTGATAGTGCTAATATTTTGTATACAAGTAGTTGCTCTACCCAAAGAATATTGAATATTATGTTAAGCATGCAGCTGACAAAAGACATATGTACAGTCTTAGTTTTGGCTTTTCTGGCTATTGTATAGTATCTGCTTGCTTGGAGTGATATAGTTGTTTTTAATTCAGCACTTTTTTCTTAAAGTAACGTCTAATCTATAGAGGGAAAGCTGACATGCAAACCATAGCAATAATAGAAACTCCATATAGCTTAAAAAATAGATATGACGTTGGTACTTGCTAATAAAGTCAAAGCTAGATATCAATTAAGAAATTTAAACTGTCAATCAATAATAAAAATTAGGAAAATGTTACAGGGATCAACACCACGGATCCGTATCAAGGTATCCCAGAAAAACAATTTGGGGGACATGTGATAAAATCAATCAACTTTTTGGTTGATTTAATTAATCTTTGATGATCTGTGTATCTGATCACATTACATGAACTCATTCACATCTAAAATATCTGGGATTTCAAATTTCAACATGCTGCTACTGTCATAGCTCTGGTCTCTCTCGTCTTCTGTGTTGCTCCCGTTGATTATCGTGGAGTTTGAATTCAAGGGTGTGGGGCTTGACGAAGGCGTGGATAGAACTGAAGCGAAGCTTAAGTTCTGATTGCTGTTATTGGAATGGAAAGTTGAAGGTTCGGACAAGGGAGGATACACGAGATCTTGAGCACCAGAACTATAATAATTATAGCTTGATAACTGAGGGACATAGTCATCTGTTAAAGTGCCTAAAGCAACCCCATCTTTGTGCCAATCACTTATTATCTGATCATCATGGGAATGTTGTTGGTAAGTGAAGTCTGTGAAACTAGATGATGGATATGGGTCCACATTATGGGGCTCAACCAACTGTGGTTGAGAGAGAGGCAATGAAACACAAGGGGTGCCGAACACGGTGGTGCTGCATGCAGGCACCTCTTGAACTGGATCTTGAAATTGTGGCAAGTGTGGAACATGATTCTGAACTTGTGGATCGCAAAGCTGGTTCTGTTGACCCTTTGGAGCACACATTTGAAGGTGTCTGTGTTGGTGTGAGGAGGAGAAGAGTGAAGAAGCCAACCTTAGAAGCTCGGGGTTCACCATAGAAGGCTGCATGCCAAGGAGCATTTGTGATGAACCGTAGAAAGATGCGTTTAGAATGGAAGAGATGTCCAATAGATCAAGTCGAGGACTGTGTGTGACAGGGTCAATTCCCATCCTCAGAAGCCTTTTTCTAATGTGTGTGTTCCAATAGTTCTTGATTTCATTGTCTGTTCTTCCCGGTAAGCGAGAAGCAATTGCAGACCACCTACACAATCAAATAATAATACTAATGAGTCTACGCAGAAGAAACCTTAAAAATATTTAAGGAACTGTCTGTTATTAAATAATAATTTTGAGTAAAAACTCTGAGAAGAGACAAGAATAACTGACTTGTTGCCAAGAATGCTATGTAGCTGAATTATGGTCTCTTCCTCCTCAAACGAAAACCGACCGCGCTTTATATCTGGTCGGAGATAGTTTGTCCAACGAAGACGGCAACTCTTTCCACATCTCTGCAACCCTATTCAATAAATAACACCAAACTCGTCAGTTGAAACTCACATAATTAAATTTAAAAAAAAAAAATGCAGTTATTTGATTTTGTTTAACTTGGTGAGATACCAGCATTCTTTGGGAGTGTCCTCCAGTTGCCATATCCATGTTTCTGAATGTAATCAACGAGTTTCTGATCCTCCTCAGTGGTCCATGGTCCTTTCTTGAGGCCATTCTTTTCGCAACAAGGAGCTCTACCCATTTGTTGAGGTAGTTTTAGAAGGTGACGAGAGACAGAGGAGGAAATATTTGAGACGTGAGAGAATAGGGAAAGAGAAAAACGGAGTTATGATAGTAGGGTCCTTAGTGGGACGTAGTAGTGGTTTTGTGGTATAAATAGAAAGAAAGTGAAGATTAAGAAACAAGGGAAGTCAAATTGATTCGGTGCCGTCCTCCTGTTATCCCTCTGGGCATTGGCTACGTGTCTCATCTAATCTATGAAAATTTTCCCCTATTGTTAATGTTATTATAGAAAAAACCATTCCAATTATATCACTTTGTACGTTAATACTATCATTTAATTACTTCAACTTAAACTGGATTAGCATGAAATGATAAGGAAGAAAGTAAACAGATTTGTGTGTTTGTGAATGTAAAATTGTATTAAAAAAGTGATAAAGATTAAGATGGAGTGAAGTGTGAAGGATGATTTTCCGGGAGTGTGATTCCTGAAAGTTTCTGGATTGATATTAGCTGTCATGAAAAGGAGACGCCACGTGGCCCTCTGTCTTTGTGTCTGTATTATTACAGTAGAGGAATAGACGGCGTTGGTGCATACATATACACATACCTTTTATTTTCTTCCTTTTCCCTAAAGCAAGCCTTTTATGTTGAATGCTGTGCTTAGCTTTCATGAACAGATGTTTGAATTTAAAACAATTATTCGTTAAATTAATAGATTAAGAAATTTTGACATAATAGTTATAATTCTCAGACAACAATATCTCAAAAAACTTATTAAAAATTAAAAAAAAAGGAGAAATAAAAATGAAAGTAATTTGATGAAACATGTAGTGTTATAGTGAGCATCTTAAATGTGTGTACATAATAAATGCAAAGAAGGTTGAGGATGAGCATTTAATAGACACCGTGGCAATAATAGAGTTCGGTGTTGCCTTAATTTAAAATACTATATACTCCTCCAAACATTTATTAGGCATGATATGGGATAAGATCTATTTTATTAATTTAGATTATTCTGAAAAAGCATCTTTTTTTATTATTTTCTTCCGTTTTTATTATATATATATGCTACACCTCTTATCACCCACCCTCCGCAATACGTCATTGTTCTGACACGGTTCCCTCTGAAAATCATATTTAAGATTTTATTTATTTGGTGATCAATTGTAAGAAAATAAGGTGAAGAACATTATTATTTTGGTTATTTTCTCCTTTGAAAAGTTTATTGACTTTGGCACTCTTTCTAATTTCAATTCATTTCAGTTTCTCAGCTGGTGAAGCTGTTTTGGTCACATGCAAAGCTTACTTTTTTTATGAAAAGAGAGGTCATCTTTCACAGTAGAATGCTGTATTTTTCTCGATTATTGATTATGATTTAAGAAACGCAGTAAAAGCATGTTATTATTTAATATGCATCTCCCATATCATATTATTGCATTTATTTTATAGTGGGGAAAATGTCTTAAAAAAAATGTGTACTATATGTGCTAAATTGATAACTTATGTTTAGATGTACTCAGTCCTCTTTATCATATGATCAATTAATTCAAAAGTTTTCTTCACACTTTCAAATAATCTTGATTATTTGTGTTTAGACGTACTCGATATAATATATGTCAGTCAATCAAATACTAATTAAAGTAATTAGTTACTATTAGATGGTATCCGTTCAAATAAACATAACATAAATATGATATATTTAATTGACTTAAACGTAAAAATATCTTTTACAAGAGAAATAAATATATCTGAAATAAATATTCTTAAACTACTTGAAATATTTGCAATAAATATATTCGATTTCATAAAAATAAAATATATAAAGAAAATTATTATCTTTGTCGAATATATATGTGTGGGACGTAAACCTATGATTGGCTAAACTTTAATATTTATAATTATTATTATTGTATCGAATGTCCTTGACAAGAGACAACTACTATTCACGAACAAAGAATTCAAGAGTTCCCTGTATTGAAACATACAATAAAACTCTGCAAGTGAAAAAGAAAAGACCTTAACTTTTTTTTTTATATATATATATATATATATATATATATATATATATATAAAAAGAAGTCTATTTAACAGATTTAGCAAAGAGAGATTATGAAAAAAATGCTTTTTTAAATAGAGTTTTGAGTCCCTCAAAAGATTATTTAATTTCAATCTTAAAATTTATGTGTACATCCTGGTCTTGATTTTTCAACGTAAAAAACTTACATTTCTATTATTCCAAATAATAAAAATTTAAAAAGACAGTGTATTATAAGTTTACTAATGACATAAAAAAAATTTGGTAAAATAACTCCAAATTAAAAAGAAGAGAAAAATAAATACAATAATTGAATTCAGATTTTTCACATAAATAACACGTAATTATATTATCTCCGTACATGTTTGCTGGAAAGAAAAACGACAATGAACAAAATGGTGTGATAGATATTGATAGTTTTGTTTTTCGTCATAGTTTTCAAGATGCATGAATGGAAAAGATGGTAAGGTGTGAAATTACCATTGGTCTCACCCAACTCTGCCTAATGCGAACAAGCTACAAAGTCAAACGTTAATTTAATCTTCCACTCAGATTTTCTCCCATCATTTTTTTAAACCTAACTCTTCTCTTTTTGGCAACAGTTTATCTCCCTCGAGAAAATCTTCAAACTTTCGTATTAAACTATTCTTAAACATCTTACAGTGTGGGAGCCATTGTTAAACTATGCATACGTTTATTAATTCAAACCTAACTTCTCTGCAATCTACAAAAGATTATGATACGTCGACCAAGCTTTCGTGCTACATCACATGCAACGAAATCATCACATAGTTTATTATTACCTATTTTTGGCATTCATATATATGGTTTTTTAATTTTAGCATCCGCAAGAAGGTGTCCACGTGTAGAGAAGATGTATTCCTGTACAGAAATTTGGTGACTGCTGTCTCAGAATTTGCTAATTATTTGTTATGAGCTGTTCAATAGCTTCAACAAACTTTGATAATTATTTCTTGGTTTGAAGGCATTATTTGCATATACAAGATCCGAAGCTTGCGCACTAATATTTTAATGAGTAAGATTTTTTAATTAGCATAGGAAGCTAGGAGGTTGTTTATCCATTGTAAATAATTGATTATGATGGAATATGATTGGCAGAAGATAAGCAGTGGTGAGAAAATGGTAGTATGCTAGATTGCTACTTCAATTCATAATAAATAACACCTGGATGAAGCTCGAGAACTTTCCTCCATGGATTAGGGCTTTTAATATATACGAAAGCTTCTATAACTTATTATAATGAAATAAGTAGTATTAGTAAATGCTTGAAGATAAAATAATTGTGAAAAAGTTTCACGTCCACTAAATATCATAATAATTTATAACATATAAAAAATATGCAAACTTCATTTCCAATTTAAGATAAATTTAAAATCAACTTTTTAATATAATATCATAATCATAAATTATAATTTATTATAATAATATATTGTTTTACTCTTAAGAATGTTAAGTTGTATATTCAATTTTATATAGGGTTAAATATGTTTTTAGTCCCTGTACTTTGGAGCGGTTTTGGTTTTAGTCTATTTTCAAACTATGGTACAATTTAGTCATTCAACTTTAGAAAACTTTGATTTTAGTCTTTTTTACCAATTTTTTTAAACTTTATTTGTTGTTTTAAACGCGTTTCTCAGTTAACATTGAAGCAAAAATGTGTCAAATAGTGTAAACAATCCAAATGCTATGATGAAACGTGCTTAAAACAACAAATAAAGTTAAAAAAAATTGGTAAAAAGAACTAAAATCAGAGTTTTCTAAAGTTGAAGGACTAAATTATACCATAGTTTGAAAATAGACTAAAACCAAAATCACTCCCAAGTATAGGAACTAAAAACATATTCAACCCTTTTATTTTTATATATAAGTATCTACAAATCTTTCATGTCTAAGAAATGAAATGACACCACACTTCAACTCAATGCTACATATTTTGAAGAAAATTGTACTTAGCATAATTTGTAACGAGATACATCCTTAAAAGAATCCTTCTGGTGAAACATATATACTATTGGTAATAATATCAAATCAATATCAAAAAATATCAATCGATATAACAACTTAATATATTAAATTAGTACAATAATAACAATAATCCAATATCTTACTTAATTAATCACATATTTTATTAATATACAATATTAAAAGATATTATAATATAATCAAATTATCAAAATTTAATCTCGTATTTTCTTAATATATGATAATTTTCTTAATATATGATAATTGTTCGAACAAATACCTTTTAAAATATTATCTAGTAACTATAAATTAATAATATTGAATGAAATTTGTTAGATCATATTATTTAACATATTTGTTAGGTTGGATGCGTAGAATAGTTAAAATAAAGTATCTTGGGTCAAATGTAGATTTTATACATTAATCAACAACAAAAATTACAAGGATGAGATTTAAAATAATTATCGTAAAAATGAATAAATTTAACACAGTTTTACGAAAAATCAACGTAAAAAGTCCTAACAATATGTACTATTTTCATATAAATCAATTCAGAAATAATTGGGATGAAGAATTCCTCAAACATCAAACTCCTGCAGTTTGATAGATAATCTGCAAAACCTGGTCATGTATATGGCCGTTGGTTACAAGGATACCGTCGGAGGGGTATATAACCCGCCGGCCATCACGATCCGCTGCCAGATCTATTTCACTGCCGTTCCAGTCTGTTACCTGATCAAATTTGATAAAATTGGATATTATCATCAAATGAAAAAAAAAAAGAGAAAAGGTGATGCATTAAAGGGTCAAAGTATGAAAATAGTATACAAGTGTCTGTGAATTATAAATTTGTTGAATAACTTTAAAGGTATTTCATAAAATCCAAAACTGGATAATGCAACAAGACTAAAAGTAAAAGATTTCGAGTTCGACCGCTGGGTTCAATCACCACACCACATTATCAATAAGATAATTAATTCCTTTTATAAGAAATGAACAATGCCATGTACATCAAATATCAATAAACGCCTTTTAAATTAGATGAAAAGGGAAATATATGTAAATTACCTGCCATCATTTATACGGGGCACAACGATAATCTAGAGTAGTAATAGTTCTAAGGGTAAATATTTGGCAGAAATTATCATGCATAACTTTAACTACATGTCTAAAAGGGAGATAACTGAACAAGAAACTATTATTGTCTCACATCCTACATGTATAAATGAAAAGGTTAAAGGACAGAGAGAAAGAATATGAAGCTAGGAAGGCTGCCTCCATTAATGAAACGAGTTGCAATTAAGAGAAATCCATAGCCACCACAAAAACTTTTTCACAAAATAGTATTTCTTTGCTTTTTCTTTTTATGCATAGTGGGTACACGGTAGAGGAGGGAGCATACAACATGATGCTTGAGCCTGGCCTCAGGCAATTGCTGACAGTACATTAGTGTATGTCAGTATTACACTAATGCACGGTGTTCGAGAAAAGGTGCAAAATTACTACAGCAATATGATACTGCCCTGTTAAGAAAATGAAAACTAAGAGTTTTACACATCATTCTTCTGATTTTTCGAATTTACCACCACTCTTAGTGGTACATTTTGATATTTATTTGGTATGACATATCTATCTAATGAGAAAAATTAATCCAGGCAAACCAGATAAAGCGAAACATCAATTTATTAATAGAGAGGGGAGGGAATGGATTAACTGAATTGGGGCTTTTTATTCGTTCCTGGGTGTATAACCTAAATATGTGTATAACTAAAGCCAGTGTCTTGTCAAAGGGCGTTTGGTATAAGTGCGTCCCAGAAACTCGTCAAACAGGTTATGCTAGGCTAAAAAAATTTAATTTGATTTGAAACGGCAGTTTTCTTTTTGTGATTCGTTTAGTCCTGCCAAAATGGACTTCAATTAGTCCAGTTCCTATCCAAGGCTGAACCAATTCTATGTGAATAATAATTATTTAAAATAATAAGGTAAACGACGACCAGAATATAGACAACAGTTAAGTTTAAAAAAATATTAACTGTTTTATTAAATAATTAAAAAATGTCACTGTTACAACCTATTTATTATTTCAAAGATTTGTAAGAAATGGTGAGAATAAAAACAAAATGATATATCAAAATTTCCAATTAAAGTATTTTAAAATTGAAGCAAAGTGAAAAATGGTCATATTTCTGTAATCAATTGACAAAACTAGAAAAAGAAAACAAAATGCTTTCGGAAGCTGTATTATGAAATTTTCAGCATGTACCTAGGATTTTATTTTTAAAGCCTTGAAAAAACATTTTTTAATGTCCAATTCGAACTGTTGAGTTAGATTAACTATATTCAATATTCTAGCATGTATAAAACGGAGTCTTGATAAAGACAAACATCACACTATTAAACTACAATTATTGACCCTATTCTATTCTTTTGGATCTTAAATTAAATAAGTGGTCTTTGAAGCATTCATTTAGAAATTGGATAATCAAGTATGATTTTGCTATAATCAAGTTGAAAAGATGAAGATTTACAATTAAAGGAGATCATGTGCTCACTTAAGAGTGAATAAGGTTCACAACAGTAATGAAGAACTGAGTCAAATGCTTACTAAGGTGAGAGAAAGATGAAAAATTTTAAGTTGAATATTCAAGGGATCACTCAAACAAAGTCAATTGTTCCTCCAAGCGAGTCGCTCGATTTGAAGAATACTAGGCTTACTTAAGCGAGTAACCCCCAAAGAGGAAATATATTTTAGGAAAAGATGTCTCACTTAAGCGATACGTAACTCTCGTTTAAGCGAGAGATATAAACTAGGGCCCAACAAATTTCTCCTACATGAATCCCAAGGTTTTCCATAAAAAATCTACCATAACTCATCAAATCTGTTTTCTATGATAGATATGAGCGGCTAATCACCCATTATTGGAGTTGGATGTAGCTAAACTAGAACTTATGTAACTTCCTAATTAAAGTTTCAGTTTTTATTCATTTTTATATATTTTTTTCTGCGTATAATAACGCTTGTATGAGATTGACCACCTTGCACTTATTCTTTTGGGAGTTAATAATTGACATTTTAAACTTAGAATCCGGAAAGATCACCTAATTGAGATTAATACTAAGGATACGTTAATCTTAATTAGACATTTTAAACCTTTGATCTATAAAGTTGATTATTTAATTTAAATTTATAAGGACTTGTGACTACTAGTGATTTAGGTTCATTAGCTTGAAGAATTAAGATTTGGATGATTGTGTGAGCTGATGATATAATTTAAATATAAATAGATGGATAATTGATTGATTGCAGGAGGGATAGTTTACTAAGTTCCAACTCTGACTTCTCACCCATTTTTCACGACTCCATACCTTGCACACCATTTGTTCCATAAAATCACAACTTTTTTAATTTCAATTATTATTCAAATCAACTTATTTTCTCTCAAACTTGAATACACACACTTACTTTTACACAACTACCGAACTGACGAAAAATCCTTAATAATGCTATTTATCAAAGAATAAATAAAAAGGCATGAACACTCCAGGACTTTTGAGAGGTCTAGGTCTCTCCCAATCCCTGTACAAATTCCCATACAACCACTGAAGGATTCAAATATTTAGTAGTAGTAACAAAATTCATACATAAATTTAATTTGTAGCATTAAAAAGTGAAAGGACTGAAAGTTGAAATTGATTAAAATAAAAATGGAAGCACAATGAAAAAAAAAATCTATTAACACAATTTTAATTTTTAATAATTTTTAAACTTTATCTATATTATCTATTTTAATAAGAAGCATATAAAAAAATATAAAAGTGCGATTCAAATTTAAAAGTTAGAGGGAATCAAGAAAAACAGATAAAAAAATACAATGATGAAACATACAAGAAAATGTGGAAATCAATCCTAATAGATCATTTAAGATACTCTAACATATACGATGATGATATTAAGACATGTTTTTCATTTAGTTTAACAAACAAAAAATGATAGGGAAAAGAAATACCTTTCCCCCTGCTTCTTGAACGCATATAATGCCAACTGCATGATCCCAGGCCTACACAAGACCAGATAAAAAATGTATCACTGAATAAATTATCCGATCAGCTATAAACCTAAAAATTTATAGGATACCATTATAATGGGCTTCTGTTTTGCTCGAAGAATGAAAATAGATGCTCTGCCAGACGCCACCATCAAATACTTGCATAAACTGCATTGGTCCACAAGAAATCAAGAAATGGGCAATTGAAACAAAGAAAAGGGTGAAAAATCAATAAATCTAACAAATATTGCCAATTTAACTCCATCAGATGATACTATCAACAAATTACAATACAGTAATCACAGTTAAATGAATTAGTAATTATTAATTAGAGCAACAACTTGTCTGTTCAGCCCTCAAATATAAGACATTAACAAAGACTTCCTTTCAAAAGCACACTGCAAAAATTTAACTTAAAAAAACCTCAGGAAATTTAAGCAGCAAAAATAGAATAAGAAATAACACAAACTAACAATTGCTTTAGATTTTACCAGCTACTCCACGCATCACTACTACATAGAAACATCAATAGTTAAAGAAGTTTTGATTGCATGTAATCAAGTAAAAAGTATATGGATAATATTGCTGAGACCTTCCACAACATGCCCGCAAAAGATGGATTTGGTTGCTGCCTACTTTATCAGCATCGTTTGCTGCCTTAAATAAAGGAGACAGTGGCAGTGCCTCCCATTTTTCACTATCTGAAATACAAAAGCGTGCTTTATGTATTACGTCAGACCCATCAACAAAACATCTGGTCCACACATCAGGTGATTTCAGTTGGCTATTCAAACTTTTCATCCATGTTCCACAGCCTTTATGGGCAACCATTACAGTTCCTGATCCATTAAGAGAATCCCACTCCTCGTCAATCTCAGCAGAGGATTTCTCAGATAAATCTTCCTTCCAGGTAGGACAGCCCATAACACCAATTACAACCTCTCCCTCAACCACCAGAGCCAAACCAACCTGTATTTTTTAGAAATCAGTTGGGTTAAGATAATATCAAAATGGGATAAACATGACACACTGAACCAAATAGCACTCAACAAAAATTCCTTATATAAAGATATACACATCCAGCTTATCTATACCAGTTACCTGAGATCAATGTTCATCACAATTCAAGCACTATCACAAGGTTAACTCTACAACAAAAGGCTCTTCTAGATGGAAATCTATAGGATATGTCTCTCTTATGCATTATCAAAAGATATTCAAAAAGTATAACCTACATTATAACTTACCACATAAAAGGCTTTGCCAGCCTTTAGAAAACCACGCGTGCCATCAATTGGGTCAAGCAGCTACATTATCAATGAGTTTACCATAAGTTATAATAGGAAAAATCAAACACGAGAAGTAAATATATAAAAATTCCAATATCAACCTGTAAATAGATAAGGTCCCAGTGACCAGCAGAAGTCAACTTGTAAAAGTATGTAATTTTCATGAAACAGAAAAAAAATTACCGCCATTTTTTTATATTCAGGAATGCAATGTGAACAAATTTGTCATATAACAACATAAAAAATGAAGCCATGGATCAAATTTTTAGGAAGATAACTGCATCACTTCACAGCATTTAATATAACTGCTTAGATATGCCCACCCAATATGTGGCTGGCTTTGGTCCAAATACAAAAGCTTCCTTGCTTCCTCTATCAATTGCTTCTAGTACATCATCTTGTGTCAATGATTTATAGGTGGAGCTATCTGTAGCAGTTATTGCATCAAACACGGTACCTGCTAAATTTCTTGATCGCAAGAAAGCAGAGTCCTCCTCAGCCACCAAAGGTATAGAAGGGAACAGCTTATTTAACTCTGTTTGAATAACCACATATACAAAAAAATTTCAATACCATTAAAATAATTACTTCAGATAAATAATTTTCAAGGCTACATGCTAATTATAATACTAATCAAACTACATGAATGCAAGAAAACTGTGTTGCAGCAAACCATGTTAATCAAAATTCGTTACACTTACGCCACGTTGGTTTCATTATACAGCATCACAAATCAGAAATATGTTAAGCTACTTTTTACACTGGACACAAAGTTAATACCCAAACTTATGAGAGCCTGAACTCCAAAATCTGCAACAGTCACGGGAGTCTGGTCATTTTTCTCAATAACCTTCCCATCAATTGAGAACAAAGATGATTGCACCTGCAGAAGACCACCAACACAAATCACATAGCATTCTTCAGAGCTATAAAAAGTAAACAATCATTTTGATCTCTCGTCTCGTAGGACATCATATTAGTCCCTATACTAAAGGAAATTATTGAGAGTGCTAGAAAATATATATTGGTAATTAAATTAATCCAAATTTCAAAAAAACGTGTGACTAAAATATAATATCAACTTATAATTAGGAACTAAATAATAGTTAAGAGTTAAGTTCATGGACTTATTTGATATCTGTTGGAGATGAGACATGGATTAGAAATAAGATATATATACGTATAGATAACTGCAAACCTCATCTTATAAATTAATTTTATATCGTTGACTTGTGCTTAAAGTACACTCACAGTATATCCCCTTACAAGTTAAAGTTACCATATTGGAAATAGCTTAAGACATATTTAACATTTTCACAGTTGCAGGGACCAATGTGACTGCTTACTGATGCTTTATTACTTAAAAAAGAACAATGCACATAAAATCTATTTGCGACAGAATCGGTTCTCATGATTCAGCAAGTACACACAAAAAGTAAGTCACAGAAGATTACATGGAGAGTGAAATTGCAAGCCTTCTGGACTACGTCAACAGCAGCTTCAAGTTCTTTGTAGTACTTAGCATTTTGGCGGGGGAGAGGAAGGGTTGCCCTAACGGATTGCAAAAATCGGAGTGAGGCAAATGGAGGATTTCAGAGGAAATGAAAGTTTGTCGTTTTGAAAAGAACAGAAGATACCTTACGTTAAAGCTGAATGTAGCAGAGCGACGACGGCGAGTGGCGGCACCGTCAAAAAATGGGACGGCGGAGACTTGTGAACGCAGGATATCCATCGCCATCGATTCTCGCCGTTGAGGATGGACGGATGATAAACGTGGATAAGGGGATGAGTTGGTGATGAAAATGGAAATAAATTGCTTTTTTTTTTTTTATCAAAGCATAAGATATTTTATTTTAGCCTTTAAAAATAATAAATTACAAACTTGTGGAGGTGTAAATTATTATTATTTTAATTCAAAATGTCAAATATCAAACAACTTAAATAAAGATATCATTCACACTTTTAAAGACAAAAATATATTAAATAATTAGCTTAATAGTCAAAATAATTGTAAGAATATTTCTTTTAAAAAAAACTTTTTAAAACTATCATTACAGTGTTTTGTATTTGAAGAAATAAATAATAATTCATCATTTTCTCTAAAAATAGATTAATACTTTAATATGAGTACATTTTATATTTATTATTTTCATTTTGAATAATAAATATAACAATAATTTAATAATATACAACTTCTAGTAAAGATTCCATGATTTCTACTACTTGTGGGCACCCGTAAGAAATAAATAATTTTAATGATATTGAATGAGATAAATTTATTAAATTTGCAATAATATAAAAAAAATTGTAATTTGTGAGTCATCAAAGTTTTAATTGACGGTAAAGTATATTAAAATTGTCAATTTTTTTCTTGAATTGTAAAACGTTTTCATGATAGTTTTAAAAGATTAAAATGTTAAATTTAACAATATTAAGACAACAAATTCTATTAATTGAATATTTAATTTAATTTAACCTATATTATCAATACTTGATATAAGATTGATATACAATATCAGTAAATTAGGTTAATCATGCTTCATCCGATACAGTTTAAATATTTATCGGGTTTAATTACGATTTGAATAAAAAATTAATAATTATCGCAGTCCATTTGACATACACCATTAATTGTAATTATATCCTCTCACCTTTATTTAAACTTTAATTATTTTTATATACAGTTAAAGAGCGTTTCTAATAAGCCAAAGAACCAAAAGAAATGTGTATTAGGTAAGAAGTTTTGATGGCCATATATGGACATAATCTAAACAAGGGCTTATAATAACAAAGTAGGGCTTTCCAAGAAAACAACTATAACAACAAAGTAAGAGTGCAATGTATGTTAGTCTTAGAATGAAAATATAAGTAAAAATAAATATACATCTTATGTTATTTTTTAATAAAAAAATTCTAATATAATTGTTAAATAATAACTTCTAATTTTAATTATTCATCCAAAGAGCATGATCTAACTATTAATGCACTATTTGATATTTATAATATTGATAAAAAAATAAATAAAGAAAATTATATTGCTTACATAATACTAACTGTACTGTAGGGAATGGGACGGACGGTCGTAGGGATAGTCAGGACGACCGGCATGCAACAAAACCCGAAGAAACACAATGGTGAAGCCCGGTCTCGGCGACCGGGTGTAATCTCTGTTTGTGAGAAAAACCTTGAAGAGTTCACATAAAGCCTTATCGTCACAAGATAACCCTGCATTTTCCATGCTCACAAAAAAAATGTTCTTCGAAAGTGCCGAGAGACGAAACGTCGGATAGGACCAAGACGTTGAACCCTCAAGTCGCCGTACGGGCAGACCGCCAGTACGTTGGATGACCAACGACTAGCGACAGACGCTCGCATAAAGGAGCTGATCCGATACCAGTTTGAACGGATTCCTCACCAAAACTGTTGTGACGGACGGCGAGCGCGTCCGGCCAAAGATGAAATTAGAATTTGGTAAGCTTTCAGGATTAAAGTAAAACCAGATTAACTATAACAGGCCTACTATTGGGCCGTGATTAAGGTTTTGTTAATCATTGACATATGAGGAAAACTATAAATATAAGTTCAGGGTCAAAGGTAGGTGGTTCCATTGAATGCATATTTATTTCACTCTCTCTATCTCTACCATTTTATCTGATCACTGATACTGACTTGAGCGTCGGAATGCCATTAACAGGTACCCTACCGAACTTGGCGAAGGAAAACAATTGAATTGGAGCTGGATCAAGCGGAGGACCGGACGGTTCGAAGCGAGAAATTGTGTAGGAGAACTTGGACAAAATTTCGACCGAAACACTAACAATTGCATTTATAAATATAATATACAATTAAGTTTTTAACATTATTAATTATAATAAATAGGATTGAATATATGTATAGTGCCTGAATTTAAGGTGAAATTAAAGAAAGTTATATATATATATATATATATATATATATATATAATATCAAAATATACATTAAAAATATATTTTGTTATTGTTTAAGAAAATAAATTTGCTTTAAAAAAGAAAAAGTCAAATTAATGTATATTAATATAATATAATATGTAGAAATTAATGAATATGTAGAATAGTTTATTTTTTAATATTCATACACCACTATAATTTTAAATAAATTATCATCAATTTTATGATATATTAAAAGATCTCTATTTTTATTTACTATTGTTGATAAAACATATTGTAAGGTAACTAAATTAAAATTCATGTTAATATAGCATATTTTTCTATTTAATTATATTGTACGTTGTTTTTACTTTACATTGTGGGTTTACAGCATTTTAATGTGTGACTTCATATCTATTTTTGTATGGTGTCTATTTTTTTATTTAATCATGTTGGACGTTGTTTTTTACTTTATATTGTGGGTATTCTTATACCATTTTAATGTGTGAGTTCATGTTTATTTCCGTAACATGTCTATTTTACTTTTGAATTATATTGTACGTTGTTTTTACTTTATACTGTGGGTATTTTTTGTAGCATTTTAATGTGTGACTTTATATCCATTTCTAGAATATGTCTATTTTTCCATTTAATAATAGTGTACATTCTTTTATAATTATCATAGAAAAATATCTAATTAATTCAATAATAATTATCGTATTATTATTATTATTATTTAAAAAGAAATAGATTATTATCCAAATCTACGTGGTGACTAATTGGATAAAAGCAGTGACCGTGGATTAGGCGATAAGCACGGTGGGAGGAGAAGCTAAGAGCGATTAGTTAGAGTTAGAACAACTCATTGGTTTTCCATCTTGACCGGATAAAACTAACTGAAGGTCAGACATAAGGATAATTTCCAAATTCCTAAGTGGCATTTCCAATTCCATGAGCGCGACACGTGTCCTCTGCCCACGGACTTTATCTACCCACAGTTCCTCTCTTTATACCCACAAAAACATAGCCGGTTGTTTCGACCTTCTCCTCCGGTTGCCCCATGTTTTTGTAGTCCCACATCGGGTATTTTATAAATATCCCTTGAAGCTGATGATCTTTTAGAAATCTGAAATTGTTGAGATTGTGGAATGAGCTTGAGGTATATGAGCAGGGTGATATACCAGGGTGGGATGAGGGTGTTTCAGGGCATGAAAGAGCAAGGTTCAAAGTGTGACTCAACCATAAAATCTCTCAGGGATTCAAAAAAGGCTTGCTTCTTCTCAACTTCATCATCACCTCCTTTCAAAACTCCCAACAATGACAACCTTAAACAAGCTGAAGAGTCTCTCAGAACTGTCATGTACTTGAGCTGCTGGGGTCCCAATTGATCTAAACTTCATCCTTCACTTTTAGATCATGTAAGAGACACCCATGCATGCTTATTTATTAATTACTTATTTTTATACCCTCAATTTCATCATTTATACCTATCTCTATGTATAAATGTTACATATAATCAATATATATATATATATATATACCTGAAGTTGTTTATATTTACATATTCCCAGTTTCTTCCCAGTTTATGAAACTTTACTCTGTAAATTGTAGAAGTTTTTGTCAATATTTGCCACTACGGACATGAATCCGTTTAGCAATTTTTTGACTCTCCAAATCCTAATCATTTTACAGAAATTGTAAACATAGACTTTTTATGCAAAAACTATGAAAACACAAATTTGATTTTTCCCTTGAAAAGTTGTAAAAATTAATTCGCAAATAGACACAAAATGATAAGATGTTTATACAACGGGCTTTCACATAGTTGTTTACAAAAGTTAGTTGATAACAGCAGTTTTTGTTCAAAACTGGAAAACTAGAACTGAAAAGTTTTGGAAGTTAGTGAACAAGATATTATTTGATGAAATTAACTAATGAAATAATCTATATATATGTAAAATAACATCAAAGAATATGTTTGTGTTTGTTACTGGATATCTTGAATGGCCTTTCATGTTGCAGTTTGAGACATTTATTTTTGTTAAGATTAACATGTACAGTCAAGTTTATAATAAATTCATTTTTTTTTGAAGAGGGAAAAAAATTATTACGATTATTGAGAAATATAACCAAACTTCATCAAAAAATAATACTGTAAAAAAATTAATAGTATTACTTTTTAAATAATGTATAAAAAATAAAATAAAAATCACGAAAAAGACCGTCACTCCTAAAAAAGGTGAAAAGTCGGAATGAAGAAAAGAAGAAAGAAAAAATGGGGAAAGTGGATAGCATGGATTAAGAACAGAGTTGCGTTGTTAGAATTAGTTGGCTTTTCCACCATGAACACCGCAATCGTGGGACCCTCCACTAAAAACTCAACCTTTGATCAACCAAAACCTTTGTCTTTTACGAGGACAAACAAACCCTACATCCAACGCAGTAAAGAAACGATACTATAGGAGTAATTTTAAAAAAGCTTAAATTTTTACATGTCTTTTGATTTTTCTTGTTTATGTTCGCCAGAATCTCAATAATATATATTAGTTTTTCCAAATCATATTATAAGTTCTTCTAGAAAAATTCTAATACATTAAAAAAACAATTCCGTCTACATAATCTGCTTGCACTTGGTATGACGAGTCTAACATCTCGTATAAAAAATCTTAATTTACAGATTTCGTATTCTAGTATCGAACATAAAAGAAATATTTAAAATGATAAAGTAAAATGTTTGTGTTTTGGTCTAAGGATTTAGGGAGAGGGTCAACGACGACGTTTACTATATTGTTGCAGAGGAAGGTGGTGATTATATTGTGAATGCTTTTGGTTTGGGAGTTAAGTCGGAAGACATGGCGATAGGTGAAGAAAGACAAGAATCACAATCACAATCAGAAGGAAAAGTTTGGAATTTGTTGAAGCTTCCCTTTCGCCATTCAACTGCTTCAACCTCCAATTCCGTTTCTTCCCTTGCCAGATCTCTCCTCCCCACACGACGTCGTCTCAAGCTCGATCCTTCCAACAAGCTCTACTTCCCTTGTATGCATCTTTTTCCGTGTCTGTTTCTATGAGCTGCAATCAATACTTTGCTTGTCATCTCCTGTTTTTCAATTGCTATTCGACTAGGTGGGATTAAATTCATTGTTCCAAAATTTGAATTTTGTTTTTGGATATTGATAATCACTTGTTTTTAGTAGTTTTGTATCTTCCTAATTGTGTATTGTTCCCTTGATTACTAATTATACTTGTATGACAAAATGTAGATACAGTATTTTAGATATTTTTTAATATCAACTATCAGCATAATCATTTAAAACAAGTCTTGTTCTTTTGTTTACCGAGATACAATTCTATTTTAGGTTAAAAAACATCACAGAATAGCAATTCTGAAGTTTTGTCCTTGTACAAATCTATATGATTGCTTGACAGAGTCATTCTTTGTGTTATTCCATTTGTTCCTTCAATTGTTTGTTGTCCCGTGTAGATGAACCGGGCAAGCAGGCTAAGAGTGCCATCAGGATTAAAAACACCAGCAAATCCAATGTAGCTTTCAAGGTAACTTACACTCAGATAAAAAATATGCACCTCTTTTGCTATGCTTTTGTTTTGCTTATTGATGTTACTGAGGCAATTTCATCGAGCCTTCCAATCAACTGTGAACTGTCTATTGTGTTGAATATTACTTTGTTGCAAGAGTAGTTCATCTGTAATTCTGAATAAATGCAAGAATTTTCAATTTTTTATCTCTGATTTTGTAACCGTCTATTCTGATAATACTTTATGTTCTTGTTCAACTTATTGTGTATACATAGTTTCAAACAAATGCACCCAAGAGCTGTTTCATGCGCCCTCCAGGGGGCATACTAACACCTGGCGAGAGTATAGTAGCGATTGGTAATAATATATGTTTCATTTCTTCATGTTCTTTCCCTTCTGTGGAGCATAAAATTGTTTAGAATGCCATGTTATCTCACTAATCAATATTTATTTGCTAGTGTTCAAGTTTGTAGAGCCTCCACAGAATAATGAAAAGCCAGAAAAAACTGGACTCAAATTTAAAATCATGAGCATGAAGGTCAAAGGATCAATTGATTATGTACCTGAAATGGTTAGTTTCTTTGTCATCAGTACAAACTTTCGCTCGTCTCCATTTCTAATGGTTGGATTGTTTCTCTCTCCCTAGTCCCTCTCCCATCTTTCGTACACACTATGGAATCTGGACACGATAAAAATAAGTTCTGTTGTATGTGCTCGGATTTTGTCATTATATATCAACCACTATAGTTTTGAATCATGGGTGTTTGCTCATTCTCTAAACAGTTTGGTGAGCTGAAGGATCAAGTAACAGTCGAGCAGATTTTGCAGGTTGTTTTTCTGGATCCAGAGCGTAATAGCCCTGTAAGTGCTGAAATTTAAGTTTTTCACTTCTACTTTGGCTATATTCTCTTACTACATTAGAACTTAAAAGTACAATTAAATGTGAATAAATTATTCCGGATAAGAGTTAATCTTGTTGATTTTAAGAGCACAAGTGTTGTGTTAATGTTGCTTAAGAAAGTTTCAAAAAGATCCCACTGTCATAAAACTAATAAGGTTACAGATGTGAAGGTTCACTTCCTAAGGACTCCAAAGAAAAAAAGATGATGAATTCAAGTTAATAAAACAAGAGCACAAGATAAAAAAGACAACATAAAATGGCAGAAGCATAGATGAACATAAGAAGATAACTTCAAATAAAGAAACAAAGACGAAAAAGAAAAGAGGTGAGAAGAAGCATGCCATTTTGGGTATGGACTAATCCAAAATAAGAGGATTTGAACTTTGACCTATGATGCATAGATAGATACGATTTATTGGATATGGCAATGAGATTATTCTAAAAATAACAGGTTATGATATGTACAATATACGTGTTATAATAAAAACTAGTATACAAAATTCTATGATCTTCCTTTCTTCCTCTCCTTTTATTTCTATCCCACCAAAACACACTATTTTTGAGACAGGAGCTACTCTTTTTTAGTAAAATGTATTTTCTTAGTTTGATGTAATGTTTATAAGCTTTCTATGTATGACATATATATTTACTAATTGCTTGCGTATTGTTGTCTTTTAAGGCTTTGGAAAAACTAAGGCTTCAGCTAGCTGAGGCTAATGCTGCAGCTGAGGCACGTAAGAGAGCCCCAGAAGATGCAGGTCCTAGGATTCTCGGAGAAGGGCTTGTTATAGACGAATGGGTGAGCATGTTTGCTTAATGAGTTAATTCGAAAAGTTACCTTGCAATATGCCACTTTTTGACAGATGCTTCATATATCTATATCTCTGATTTTGTTTCCAGAAAGAGAGGAGGGAAAGATACCTGGCAAAGCAGCAGAGTGAAATGGTAATGGACTCTATATAGAGAAGTTTGAGTAGGAATTTGCGTTACCGTGGGGAAGATGACATGACTTTAGGGAAACAATTATATGTAATCACAAACGTTTGGCTTAGAGAAGATTCATGTGGGTGAATGGCTAGTGTGAAGTTTTCTTTTTCGAAAAACCTATAATTGGAAGAGACCATCCTCTGTATTTATATGCACACAACACAAGGGTCAGTGTCATTGGCTTTTCCGGAACGATATTTTGACGGATTGAAGTAAAATGACAGTTTCTGTAAGATGGATGTTTTGCTGTCTTGACACGGATCATGTTATATAAGACAGAAAACTTTAAATGTAATGCTATACGGTTAAGAATTAAATTTTAAATTTTACAAATTGGTTTCAATCCTTCAAATGTGATATATACATATTGAAAGTAAAATTAGATATTAATGGATAAATTGATAGTAACTTGATAGCAAATAAAATATGTCTAATAAAAAACAAATATTGTTATGATAGGTTTTAACCTAATCTTTATATTATGTTAAAAAAAAATTTTAAACTTAATTTAATCTCAGATTGTAATCATTTATATACTTTTTATCTAGATATAAACATAAAAGATTATAGTTACCTGTGATCCTTTAGAAGAAACTTTTTAAAATGTCTGTCTTTAATAGTTGTGATATAAATTATGTTTATAGTAGCCAAATTAACAGTAGGAGTTACCACGTTTTCATAGAAACTCGATTCATCAATTATAAAATATATTTTAACAGTTCTTGAATTAATTATGATGTAAATTACTCTTTTGAATTGAAACAACACAACGAAAACTAGTTTTAGTTAAGGATAGTTTTATAGGAAAGAAATTTATAAAATTATAGGGTTGTGAAAATGAAACAAGGGGTATAATGGGCCAAATGTAAAGTGAAACAGAAAAGGACAAGCCGAACCAAACAAGGGGTATAATGGGCCAAACCCGTAGAATAAAAATAACGTTTTTCTTTTTATTATGTGACTCTTTTTTTTTAATGTTTGTGGTTGTGGAGCAAATTCAGTATCCCTGTTATATCCATTATTTTAATAACATCACTTCTAATTTATTATGTTTGTTTGTTTAACATTTCAGTAATCTAAAACAATCCCATGAACAATTATAAGAGTCTCATAATTCATTAGGATCTATTCTTTTATTTTTTTTTATAATAAATAAATAAATAAAATATCGTTAATAATAAGATCAATAGAATAAAATAATATTAAAGTAAAATATTGTTTTTTTTTTCAGTTAAATATTTTTTTTACACTTTTTTCTATTTATTTTTTTTCCTTTCTACTAAAAGGAAGTTTACAGTAAAAAAAGGCATAAGAAGATGCAAGAAGGGAGGAGTTTGACTAATGAAAGGTGTGAATGAATTGAATAGAGCCCCAAAGATGGTGCAAAGAAAAACGTATGCAATCATAATTAAACTGTTTTATTGAAAATGACTTTACCCGTTAATTGTTCTTATTTTCGCTTTAGCGTTTGGAACAAGCCAAAACAATAACTTAAAAATACTCACCGAACTTAAAGCCAAATTTTTTTATGTCATCAAGTGGGTCACACCTACCACAATGCACAGTTCTTCAACCGTCAAATTCTTTTAGATATATTACAGCACAACATCGAAAGAAAGTTTCAGACATTCAACAAACACAATGAATGAAATCATTCATTGGAGATGAGATCTTGGAAATTGGAAGAAACATGGGTTTTCTGTGCCTTCCTCAACCCAATACTATACTACCTTTCTTCATCCACATTTTCACATGTTCTCCATTAATTAGTCCTCTTGCATTTGTTGCATATACATGGTATAATAAATGCCACCCAACACTCTTTTCAGCAATCACAACACAGGCAAGAAGCTTGCTGTTTCCTCCGCTCCTTCAAAGAATCCAAGAGCATTTACAAACTTCCACTTTCAAAATGTTAGTATTTTCTATAACTCTAGAACCTAATAGGGGTTAATTAAAAAAAAAAAAGGCATAAACAGAAAGAGAAGGATGTAGGTTCATTTTGTTGTCTTATCTGAAAGATACCAGGCAACGAGCATGCAAAGAATTGGCGTGTTGTACTTTCTCAATTACCATAAGGAAACTGCAGCAGTGTAAAAGACAAACTACCTAAGAGACAAAATAATAAAGATGGGAAAAACTTTATCTATCACTATCTCTTTTCACATAATGCCATATAGAGAAGACCAAGATAGACACCACTCACATGCTCCTCTTCAAGGATTAACGTCTTTCTCATCTCATCACACACCTTTCACTTGTTATAATATTTTTAGAACACAAACTACTGAAATAACTATGACTAGTAGTTAAGTTCTTAAGTTCTCAACTGTCAAACTAGTAATCAGAAAACAACGGCATGATGGGGAAGAAAACTCAGCTTCTGCAACAAATATATCTACAACAAATATATCCTGTTATCACTATTTTTTTTGTTACAATCTCAATAAGAATGATGGGCTCTTGTCAATGGGAAAGAATATGAAATAAAGCTGAGAAGAAATTGAGACTAGGAAATCAAATTAGCAGCACTTGGAAAACAATTATGGTGAAAATTTACAGTTAAAAAAGTGAAAATCAAAATTACATTCAAGAGTGCCAGATTCCACTCAACATACTGCGGAACCGGTTTGTGGATAGCTTCCTGACGAGCCTCTTGGCATCGGAAGAAACCTCAGCTTCTGCAAGCCTCTCTATGTTTTTGGCATACCCGGAACTCACAATTTTCTTCCTGCCACTGTTGCAGCTTGTTAGTGACATCAAGATAGAGATCAACAACTTTTTATTACCAGAATTTCCCTCCCCTGGATCCAGCAATTGCAGAAGAAGGGTAATGTTTTGGTCATCCTGCACAAACCTCTTCCTATTTTTAGCCACCGTAACCATGCCAGAGAGTGCCTCTGCTGCCATTTCACGAACTTCAAACGATTCCGCATTTAGAAACTTCACAAGCTCGGCCATGAAGCCGGCATCACCTAGTGCCTTCTTGGCCTCCTCCGATGCTTCACACAATCTAAACGCTACCTTCAGCCCCAACTCTTGAATCGATACCTCCCCATTTCGAACATAATACATCAACTGATCCACAAAGCCATAACTCAGCAAAAGACTAACACAACTGGACGAAGAAAAACACAAATTCTCAATAGCCCTCATCACAACCTCTCTTGTTTTAGACGAGCACGTCCACAATGGATCCAAAACACGCAGAAGAACACGAACGCCTCCTTCTCTAACCACCATCTGCCTAACCAACTCATCACCAGAGGCAATGTTTTGAATCAACTCAATAGAACTAACTTGAACTATTTCATCCCTAGACCTCACAAGCTTCACAAACGTGGAAACCACACCCTCCTCAACCATAAACCTCTTGATTTCCTCAACCCCACAAAGATTCCGCAACACCCCACAAGCAGGACCAATCAATTCTCCTTTACACTCTCCGCTCTCACAAATCCTCAACAAGACTGTTACACCTCCATGAGCTGAAACACTCCAAGCATTATCCGAATTCTCAGTCAGTCTACACAAACATCTCACAGCAGCAATCTTTCCCCCTTCACTCCCACATTCCAAAATCCGAATTAAAGGACCAATAACTCCAGCACCAACCAAAACCCCTTTATAATAATCAAAACCCGCAACAACAGAAACAACCTTGGCCGCCTCCTCAACAATCTCAACCTCATCACAACCCAGAAAATCCACCAACAAGTGAACAAACTCAGAAGCCTCAACAACCAATTTCACATACTTATCATCCTCCACAACAACTTCATGCAGGTTAATCAACGCTTGCTTCCTGATACCCAAATCACCAACCTTCATTCGAGTCATTAAATCCCTTAAGTAGAACCTCATGTCATCTTTGCAAGCTCCAAAACCAGGCCGTGAAACCACAACAGCGTAGCCATGCATCGACACACGCTTCTTGAATATCTCTGATAGCTTCTTCACGTGCGCTTCCAACTTCCCCAAAGTCACGTCTAAGTCGCTCTGCATCAAGAGCTTCCCGCTGTAGGATAGATCCAAGCACCGCCTCGCCAGCTCGTGGCACTCATCCACCGTGCCTGTTACCTCCGGGATCTCGCTTGACAGTGAAGTGGAGTCGCCGGCGACGAATGCCGAACAGAGCTCCTCCAGCCTACTCCGAATTAGTTGCCACTTTCCGGCGAAGACTCTGATGGAGAGAGAGAGGGAGATAAGGGAAGAGATGAGCGTGATAACCCGCCGGTGACCGGAGCCGGCGGTGTCAGCCATTTTAGTTCTCAAAGCAAACTCATTTGGTTTCGTGCGTTGGAATTTCACAGTAACGATGTCGGAAGAGAGAGAATGTAGTATGGTTCTGACTTCAGATCTAAACTTATCCTTAGATTGCAGTTCACAGAAAGTTGGACTCTTCTCTGTTTATTTACTGGAATACCCTTTTGGGCTACTCTCTGAACTGTCTTTTCTTCCTTTTTCTTGAAATTTTTTTTTTCTTTTTTCTTCTTCTCACTCTCTATATAATGTCTTGATTTGGTGCTTCAGGTGAATTTGTCTTAACGTATCTGGTTACTGAAAAAATTAGGACATACGGATCAGCAAAAAGATAAGAAAATTACTTCATTAAAAAATCTGAGCTTTACAATTTTTAATTGTTTTATAACATCACATAACGTAGTAGTATGCAATTTTATAATAAAGCAGAAAATTAAGATAAATAATTTATTCTTTTAGTTATTGAATTTACAGGACTAAGCCACATTAGTATTTATCTTTTATAATTGCAAAATGGACTTTTTTTTTTCTAGTAAGTATCTTCTGCATGCCTGTGGAAGTTATTACTTAACGGTTATTTAAGTAAGAGCAGAAGTTATCAGTTTACTGCTACTTTTCTGTAAATACCATAGCAGGAGTCATACTTTGCAGCTACTCTCATTGCACCGAGCAGTAACCAAATTAACCTTTTTCTTTTTCTTACTTTTCATGATCCTTCAGAAAATTGGGATCTCGGGTTAGGGAGAGTAATAGTAATCCTAATGCATGATCTCGATATGGACCCAGAAGTTGTATTTTGAAGCATTTATTCGTATATCTATTAAAGCAACACAACTTCTATGGTATTCAGTTTTATGAATTTACAGTCAAAATTAGTATGAAGAACGTGCTTTTTGCATCAGAATGAAAACTAGTGGTTTTACTTTTACCTTTTTAACACGAAGAACATGATTTGTTGACAGCAGAACATGTTTCCAAAGTCAGATGTATTTGTCATCTAACTAGCTTGTCTTGAATTCATGATTTTGTTCGTTTTTCTGAGACAACGGCAGTGTGACTTCTCCGATATCTTTAAAATCAAATAAAAGAAGCTATGTATCTTTCTTTAGCCTTGTGGAAGTTATTAGCGAAAGGATTTACTAGCTTTCTATCAACTACAGAGTTTAAATATATGTCAGACTTATGATTGAAGTCAAACTCAAACATTTACAATTTAGAACAACGTGTTGTATTTATTCAATTCAAAACATTGATAACTAAATTGATATACTTAAAAAAATGGACCTAGTTTGCTAGTGGTCCAACTATATCCAGTGCATAGTTTCTGCAATTGCATGAAATAAATCATCAGCATCTTAAATATAGCTTTTACTGCATTGTGATAATAAATTTGTGGAGAAAACAGACCAACTGCTAATCAAATGGAGGAAACTGGAATGAAGGATTAGAACAGTGTTTGAATTATAGTTGAGAGAGAGAGAGGGTGTGAAGTGTGAATTAATTAATAAAATAAAGGAAAATGATATTTTAACAATATTTTTTGACACTATTTTGACACTGCACACGTGTCAAAATATGGTTGAACGATTTCAAATTAAAAAAGTTTAGATAAAGGTATATTTAAAAGAAAAAAACTAAATTTTTTTTTTAATTTGAAATCATCCAACCACATCTTGACACGCGTGCAGTGTCAAAAGAATATCATTTTTCTAAAATAAACAGAATAGATGGAAATGCAGATGGACCACAGTGTAATAAGGACATAGGTTTGATTTGGAAAGCAAAAGGCAAAGAAGAAGGGGGAGCTTTCAATGGCCTTGGAATGGGAAAGACACGACCACACTGCACACACCCCACCATGTGAAACAATATCCTTTAGCCTTTGTATTTGCCTTCAGCCACCACTGACCTTTCACATTCAAAGTGGAAGTGACCCTCATAACTAATTACCAAAAGTAACTCTCTTTTCCTAACCTTTTTGTAGCTTGCAAACGGATTCCAACCCCCACCCAACAACATTAAGCAATCAAATTTCAACCCTTTGATCAGCTCCAAATACGAACTCAGATAAAATCAAATGATGCTTACATCTAAAAAAGTGTGCATGTTTTCAAGAGACAAAGGGGGTGTTGGTTCACGAGAGAGCACGAGAAGAAGGTCCAAACGGCTCAAAACAAACAAAAAAGGGTAAATTAAAAGCTGCCCATGTCATTATAATCCCGAAAAAGCACCAAGATATTGACCAACCATCCCCCACTAACAAAATCTTCCTTTGCAACAAAATTAAGAGGTAAAGAAGCATTGGTACGTGACAAATGGGAAACTAGTAATAGGTAAAAATAGAAACAATAAACAGACGGTGATTTTGGTGCAGAGTTTCAGCACTGTCAAAGGATAAAATTGTGATATGATGTAATGCAACTAGAATACTGCATATAGTATTCTTTATACCAGAACTTCGGTTTAGCAGGTCTAAATTACTAAAAGCTATTCGTTTGGTATTGTAGAAAGGCACTGTGCTAGTAGGGTCCTGCTGGTTGAGTGGGGGAAAACAACTCATTGGAAAATACATGTTGTTGCTGCCCATGCAACATAATTGCAATTTCAGTTCTGCACATGCCTCAATTCGAGGGCCAGGAACCCCATTTCTTCCATATATGTCAATTTATCTTAGAACAAAGTGGAACCCTTTGCTCTAATCTCATATCTTCGTTCATTTGTGCTCTACTTTGCCTAAGTTACTTTACATCATGATCAATACATCTATCTACCTAATAATTCATTTTTAGTTCCCTAAGGCTTTCTCCCACTTTTCAATGGATTATGTTTTGCAAGATCAACCAGTAATAATAATCATTGATCATCATTTTCAATTTCAATTTCAATTTCACTGTTGAACCTAAACAAAAGATAATTACTGTCTAACCCTTCTACACGTTAGTGAAGAAGAACAATGTGCTATTCTGTTTCTTTTCCACTCATGCTAGGTGCAGAATCTCATTAGATTATATGCAAAAAGCAGAGCATTGAAGTGAAATTCAAGAAAGCAGAGAAAGTTGAAAATACCTTAGCTTTGAAGAGAAAATATCCTGTGCTCTTCAACTCAGTGGAGGGGTAACCTATATGAAAAAATGGGAAATAACATTACTATTATAGATTGATTACTGTGTTTTTTTGTAGTGTTAATTCAGTAAAATAAATTACGCAATCATTCCAATGTTATATACAAATTGGTCAATTATTATCACAGCTAATTATTTTTTTGTTCAAGCAATCAAACATGACTTGAATACCAAAACATTGAACATGAGGCACGTGGATTGGTAATTAATGCAGATATATTGGTTTTAAAGTGCTTAAACCTGTCATTAGTATGTTCCTTCCTAATGCTATGGAACAAAAGACACTAGTTCAGATCTGAGAATCAGCACGTTATCACCTCGATGTGATGTATTAAAGGAGTTAAATCACAATCAATTCCTGCTTCTTATGGACCCATATAATTGACGAAACCTAAAAACCAAAAAAGGTGAATACGAAACTGACCCCTCAAAGTATCAGTGCTGGACTATTGCTTCTGTAATCTAATCACTTTCACATCAACCCTAATACAATTCACTTAGAAAATTTGTATCTTTCATCTCCAAAAACACCCTAATACGTTTTTCAAATTTAAACAGCCTTCACTTCCATTGTCCTGATTATTGGTACAGAAAATTTATATTTTTTCAGTTTTTGTTCATTTAACCACTTGCCAGGTAAATTTCTGACATATATATGTATGCAGGAATGAAGCAATCATGATTTCCATGAATCATGATTTCCATGAATCAGAAGGAGAAATATTTACAGTGTGAGTAGAACATAAGTGTAGACACATGCATCAAACCCCAATGCCTATTCACCAGTTTGACTTATGCAGATGATAATTAATGGTTATGGACCAGTTGCAGTGCTTGATATTAAAACTTATACCATCAGAAAACGATGTGTCTCTGTGGATGATGCATGGATCCTGCATAACCCAAATATCATACAGTTATTATTAGTTGGAAATTTGAATAAGACGGTTTGCCAAACCTTTGATTACCTCTCATAATGCGCCAAATAGTGTTATCTACAGGGAGGAGTGTGCTTGTTGATAGATAGTTGATTACAGCAAGATTAAATACTAAGCATGCATCTGGTGGTAACAACCATTTTTAGTTTAAAATACCATTAAAGTAATTAAATTATTACAAATTACCTGATGAACTGAGCTCATAAATGCGGTACCGGATTCAGGTCATCATTGTATGGAAAGTGGTTGATTAAAACAGTGAACAGAGGACCAATGCATCCATGATCACTTGAAAATGCTCAACATGGCTGATTTTTTTTCTCCTATATAGTATATTTCTTTTTTTTATGTACATGAATACCATAGTTTTATAACAAATTAAAATTGGATGATCAGAAAACTAAATTAAATTCTAACTTCTTATTTCAATGACTTAAAAACCGAATTATATTTTTGTTTTTTTAATGATTTTTGTGAAAATATATATTAAAAATCTTAAATCATTTTCAAAAATGTTCAAAGCTAAAACGGTTTTTGAAAACCTATTTTAACGGTTTTTAAAAACTGATTAACATATTGTTTTAAATTTTATTTTTTAATTTAAATATTAATAAATAAATCATTTATTTTAAAAATTTAATACTACATTTTTACATTTAAATTTTTTTAAATTACTTTTATCATAAAATTTAAAAGTATTTAATTTATTTTAATATAAATTAATAATATTATAATAAATATTATAACAATATTGAAATAAACTAAATATTTTTTAAATTTTGTAATAAAAATAATATAAAAAGTTTAATAAATTCAAAAAAGTTATATTAAAATATTAAAATAAGTTAATTATTTATTAAAATTTAAATTAAAAAACAAAATTTTAAAAAGATATGCTGAAGGATTTTCTAAAACCCTTTAATATTTTTTTAAATTTTTATTTTTAAATTAAAATTAATAAATAATAAATTTATTTTAATATGTTAATATGATTTAATATCTCATAATATATTAAATCGAATTATATCCTATTATTTATCCATATAAATATTGGTTATAGTGAGAAAAAAAATCCAACATGACTAGAGTTTTCTACATGAGCAAGTTTCTGAAAAATATAGTGCTCTATAGATATGAATTGCATTTTAAGTTTAATAAATTATTTTTTAATTAATTTGAGGTTTATATTTTAAAAAGAAAATGTGAATATTGCCTTTTTCACTCTACTTTTCATAAAAGTGCTAATTATTTTTTAGTGTTTATAAATTTGTTATTTTTATTTTACTTATTTCAATATTTTAACTTATTTTCTATAATTTTTTTTTATTACATGATAACAATATTTACTGATATGATATTTTTTATAACATCATTATTTATATTGAGCTGACTTTTCTTAGGACTTGAGATGTAATCATATTATTATGTGATGATGTCATTCTCTAGTACAAAGAGAAGTTTCAAAGAGAAGTTTTGCCATTACACAAGGAATATGTGTATAATAAAACATATTCTACGGACTTCACTATAAAATAAAGCACTTATTCAATAAAGGTAAATTGCATTAAGCTCAATTTGATTTCTTGAATACAGTTGACTGTGTTTAAAATATAAAATCTATCAAATTATTTCATTGGTAAAATGTCATGTATTTTATGTGATGTTCAATATATTCTAAATAAGGAAAGTTGTGTTTTTGTTGTTTAAAAAAAATCATATTCTATCATTTTTTTGTTACATTTTTAATATACCCACCAATACTTTCTAGGTTTTTATTGTTTTAAAATTAAATTAGAGATAAGTTGATAGCAAGATATGAAAAATATACAAAGTATCTTCTGAGACTAGTTAAAATTTGTACAACAAAAAGTATTTGAATAAAAAATGGGAAAAAGAATGATGAGTTAACCAAAATTCCCGCAACAAGGCCAGAAGAGCAATGGGTCATGCGTTTCAGAATTTTCTTTTGGGCTGACCAATAAAAAGCTTGACCAAATCAAAATTTTCTCTTTCTTTTTAGGGTTTGTGCTCTTTTCTGTTTTCTTGACTTAGACAAGTCACCACCCACCATTTCCCCAAAGGAAAATAAAATTTTAACACCATTTTTTAACACTATTTTGATACTGCACACGTGTCAAAATGTGGTTGGACGATTTCAAATTAAAAAATAAACTTTGATTTTTTTCTTCCAAATATACCCCTGTCTCAACTTTTTTAATTTGAAATCGTTCAATCACATCTTGACACGTGTGCAGTGTCAAAATAGTGTCAAAAAATAATGTTAAAATATCATTCTCCTTCCCCAAAATATTGTTTTCCTATACAAATATTCGATTTATTCTTATCTCACATTAATTAAAAATAAAAATAACTCACAATATATAAGAAAATATAAACCTTATTAATGTTAACTGAAATTGATTCAAATTTAAAATATATTTTTTAATATTCCTTTTCAAAGTCTTAAATAATAATAATAATAATAATAAAATAAAAGACAGACACTAGTCATGGATTACATATGCTACTCGAGTCCCTTCGAAAAATAATAACTGAAATGGATTACATATGTTTTTTTAAATTTTTTCTAAAAGGAAACTTCTGCAAGATGTAATAAAAATGACACTTACATAATTTGCCAAGTACCAAAATTTCAACCAAGTTGCCAGCAATTAGCTACCAAATTGGACAAATGGAAAAAGAACAAAGTTAATTATGAAAACTGGAAATATTGAGTATTGAAAGAACAGCACCTAAGATCTCTCAAAAGAAACTTCATCAGCAAAATTCGGAAACCAACTAATGCAACGACTATGATACCAAAAACAGGGGAGTATTCAACCTTGAGTTTCCAAATGGTGAGCGTGTCTCAGATGTTCGAGTTCGACAGTGAGTGAATCTTCTTACTTATTCAAAGAATTAATGGAATTGAAAACAAATTTCAGTAAATGAAATTCATGATCAACGAGCTCTGCCACGTTGCCAATGCAAGACTCTGAAAGCAATGAGTTCCCTCATATGCTACTCGAGTCCCTTCCAAAAATAAAACGTCTTGTCCAGTCTGAAACTACCAATGCTTTTGTGCGCCAGCTTACTTGCTTGCTGTTCAAGGGATTGGTTGAATCTAAATAACTTGCAAATAATAATGTCCCAAAATTGAGGCAACTTTCGTGAATATCAAAATGGTAAAGGAGCACGGTACCTTGCATAGACAGAATACCACAGCCATTGACTGCTATGACCAATTGAAACCCAATCTCCAGGAAGCTGAGCTGCTGTCTTCTCTCCTCCCAAAGGAGCGAATTGACCCAAATGCTTGTACCTTGGGTAGGAAAGGAAAACGTGCTAATGAGTAAAATATTGATAAATGGAAAACCCTGACACCTGAATCAATGTAAACATAATTGCGCAAACGGTGGGAGCTTGGGAGTTAGTTTGATCATGTTTTTTGTACCTAAAGGGTTTGAACCGATGGCGACCTTCTCCCCTGAATCTGAGAGGACCTTCTGGATTTTTTTCACACTCTTCCATGCGGTTAAAACATGTGGCTAGGTAAGTGCCTTGCTGAGATGCAACCTGTCGTGAACTTTCACAAGTTTAATGACGTATCACTGAGAAACATGCAACTTATAGTGTTGTAAATACCGCAAGCAAATATAAGACATGAACCTGGGCTGTAGCAGGAAGAAATTTCATTTGAGAATCCACTTTGGAAAGTGCTGTTGTAAGTTCTTCGATATTCAATTCAATTGAATCCTTTTTATCATCCCCCTTGACATCCTTCAATAAATCGGAAATGTTGCGCATCTGTTTATTCTTCAGATATAGCTCAACCTGAGGGTATCTTTCACTGATGTCTTTCATGGCCTCTTGAAATTCTTTAACCGTCAGTGTTCCTGAATTGTCTTTGTCAGCCTTCTTAAAGATCGCCGTAATATCATCCTGAAATGGCCATAATAAAATCATGTTTAACAGACAGGTAACACACGAATAACTGAGTAACTGCTGATTAAGCAAAAAGTGCAATTTGTTTTTATTTCATAGAAAATATAATTTACAACAACAAACAGAGCACAGAAACTGCAGAAATAAAAACAAGGCAAAAAATTTGCATTTTTGATGCTCCAAATGTCAATGGATAATAATTATGTGATGGAAAAAATAGTGTGTTTGTATAAATTACCATGACTTTTCGCTGGTTTATCGTAGCACAATCACCGAGCGCATAGACATTGTTGCACCCTTCAACTCTCAACCATTCGTCAGTAGCTAGAGCACGCCTACTAGCCTGTTCACAAGAGATAATGCTGAGGCAAATGATTGCAAGTTTTCTATACTGAATGATAGATTCAAACTACAAAAGAAACATGACTCGGAACTATGAATTAGCACGGATACAATGTACAATTTCTCAATAACACACCTGGCCGATTTGAGTCATAAAATCTTTAATAAATGGACGAGTGCCGATACCAGTTGACCAGACTGCCATTCCATACGGTATTGTCTTAATCTCTCCACCACTTTTCAGTTCTTTGGTGGAAATTTCTTTCTCAGATACCTTAACAACCATGGATCCTGTTTTCACATCAATCCCATCTCTTCGAAACTTGTCTTCAGCAAAAGCAGTGATTCTCTTGTCAAACCTATGAGAATAGCAATGGAACATATCAAGTGTTAAAAACTAAATGTCAAGATTAAGACATTAGTACTCCTTCCACATAAGTATAAGTAGCATTTATATGTTGTATGTAGATTGGTTATATGTGTAGACTTGTACACGTGTCTTTAACTTTCAAAATTACTACGCTATTTACCATAATACCATGTGCACGTGGGACAGTAAGAAAATTTGTTTAGTTTGGTTATAAACGATGCATGGTCCAATTCCTACAGCTAAAACTTTCAATCCATTACTCCTCATTTGCTGAACCATGAAATAATGGTTTTGAGCAGCTAAATTGTGCAGAAAGCTTTCAACAAAACAAAGCCATCAAATATGCGCGGCTAAAAATCATGTAATACTTTTGAATGCCTACTCACAAAAGTAGCAAACTCTATGACTAGACAGTGTATCAGAAGTTCTTAATAATAAGCAAAAAAAACGGTTAACATCATATCCTTACATGCCCAAAATATGATCTGCGGCCTCCAGAAGAGTAATTTTAACCAAATCTTTTATCCCAGGATATAAACGGACCAAATCCTCATTGACAAAATCATGAAGTGAGGCTGCAAACTCCACTCCAGTTGGTCCACCTCCAACAATAGCAAAATGCAGAATTCTCTTCTTCTCATCTTCACTTACATCGGGCAAATTTGCTCTCTCGAAGCAGTCAATAACTGTTCTTCTAATCTTTTGAGCATCTTCAACTTCCTGCACTCATAAATAAGATATTCAAATCCAAAACCATGTAAAAAAAACACAGAATGCAGTGAACCCTTTAGTCACCGTGCATGATAACAACAACGGATTTGATTCCTTACCTCTTTCACCTGACTATTTTTATTAACAAGTTTTTCTCAATATGCTGTATACTATAAAATATGATAGAAGTAATAAAAAAAATGAAATTACCTTCAAAAAATGGCAATTCTCCATAACTCCTGGAGTATTAAATGTGTTGACATTAGCGCCCACGCCGATTATTAAGTAGTCATAATCCACCGCGAATTCTTCTTTTCCATTCAAATTATTGTTCAAACTTGATCGGCAGTAAACTTTCTTATTTTCTGCATCAATCTTGAAACATTCGGCTTCACTGAATTGTACATCCACCTTTTTCTGCTCAAAAGAAAACAAGAAAAAGCCATAGTCGGTTGTGGCCCTGGTCTCAAGAATCTTCTATAAAGCTAGTGAAAAACACGACATAAAGAAAATTGATTAACTGGAAATCAAATTACCAGAATCCGCATCTCCTAACAGTAACCGGTGAAAAACTAACATCGTCGTGGAGTTCATTATGAACTACACTCGTTATTGTACACAACAGAAACCGATTAGAGAGGAATGGTATTCTCCGGACAACAATGAAGGTAAACCATACAATCAAGTTATGCAACCAGACACCAGTTTCATGACACTTACAGATTTTGAAAAAGAAAACTCAATACATCACTAAAAAAAAAAATATTTTTCATTTAAAAATTATAATATTTGGACTGTTTGACTTTGTCCCTGTTACACATAAAGAAAGCTTGAAAATCATTGAAATTGGCTTTACTGTTGCCAATGAGCATTTATCGTAAATGTCACTTTTTAAGAGTTTAAATATATTAAGATTCAAATTTAAATATTTTTAATTAAGTACCAATTAATTTTTTTTATATATGTCTTTATTTATTATTAAATTATTATATTTTTAATTAAAATTTTATTGTTTACTCTATTAATTAACTAAAATAATTGTTATTTTATCTTATTATTACTTTTTTTAGATCTATTAAAAAAAATATGATGTTTTATTTGTCTTGAATAACAAAAATAATATTATTAATAATGATATTGGGACAATCATTTTACCGTTAATTGATTTATATCAATAAAATCAATTAATAAAAATAAATAAATTACAGAACTTAATAAAAAAATATAAAAGTTTAAAATATTACATTCAATAATAAATAAATACTCACATCTATCATAAATTTAAAAATTAATTAATAATATCTTAAATAGAATATCATTAAATCATTTTATTCTTATCAATTTGACCAAAATTATATACTTTATTTATCATGAAAAATTTAGAAAAAGGTAGAAGAAAACATCAGGGATAAAAAATACAAACAATTGAAAAATGTAAGCTAGAAAAAAAAATGCACACTATTACTACATTTTGTACCGCGTATAAGTAAAGCATATAAATATGCGGCCGGAAGAATGCTACTTTAGTAATTTACTTATAATTTATTTTATAATCGTTTAAAATTTCTTAAAACTTATATAATAAATATTATTTAAAAAATAAATAAAAATATATTTTGACACGTTGTCCAAAAAAAACCGCTATAAACTAAAATACTATTATATTTTATAAGTGTTTTTTTTTTAATAGTGCGTTTGAATAAAAGACAGATACATTAACACATAGTTTCGAATTATTATTTCTGAAAAAAACTAAGACGAAACAGTAAATAAAATGACATGGTCTTTTAAATCATCACCTTCTTAAAAATATTGCGGATGGGTTCAACAATGCTGCGCGCTTCAACTGTGCCGCAGGTAACGCTAGGCAGCAAAGGAGTGAAAGCAAAGTAGTTCCGCGGCGAAACTACTTGAACCTCGTATTTCGGATTATTGAGATTCTTCAAGAAACTTGTGGCTGCCCAGCCAGTTCCCAGAACCACCACTTTTTTCTTCTCGGTAATTATCTCCTCAGGTGCAACACTCTCACCATAAGCCAACAGACCACCACCACTGCATCAACCATTCACATCAATGTTTATAAACATATGTATACACACACACACACACACACACACATATATATATATATATATATATATATATATATATATATGTATGTATTACGGTTTACATTCAACTTGCAAATTAATCCGAAGGAATCCCGTAAAATTGCGTGAGTAGAACAGAGTTGCCTTATAAGATTCAACTAGTAAAAGTGAACAGCTAATGTTTCTGACATTTCAATATCGAAAAATATGTTTCATATTTACTGCAATGCAGGGATCTAGCCTTTTAAGTTCTTAAAACAAAAGGAAAGTGTGAAATTCGCTGTAAAGAAATGGTAGTATGAAAGTAGCACGATCACAACACAACAGTTACTGAGTGATGAAAAAATTAATAGCGAAAAAATAGATTAATAAAGAAGTTAAATAATATCACTGTATACCTTACGGCGGTGCAAATCAGCACAAGCTTAAAACGCGACTGCTTTTCACGGAAAGCGCTAGAGAGACGCTGCAAGAAAGAGACGCTAGACATTTTTTTTTTTTCGCAACAAGAAATGCGTGTCCAAAACTGCGGGAAAAGAAGAAAGAGAGGGCGATGAAAGACGAGAGCCAAGAAAACGGGAATGCGTTTTTAGGGCTACGAAGATGGTGTCATGACGGTTTCATACGTTTGTGCTGAGATTTGTCAGATTTGCCCTTTTCTTTGACTTGGCGGACAAGTTTAGACAGCGGGAATGCGAATCACGACTCCGTGTTTATTTTATTTCTTTAATAGAGAAAAAGAATTTGACGCGTCCGTACTAATGGGGAAACTTGGTTTGGTGGAGTAGCGTGCCCTTCAGATCCGCCTGATTAAAGTGGAGGCAGATCTGATCATTCCATGTTTATTGAATGTTTGATAAAGAAAAGAAAATAAGTACATAAAAATAGTTAGAATTATTTAATCATTTGTACTTAATATAATAATAATAAATATATATATTATTCTTAATGTGATAATAATAAATTAAATATATATTGAAATATTAAAGCCTTGGTATTTAAATATTAAATAATATTATACATAGTTTTAGGAATCTAGACGTTAGGTTAGGAAGAAGGAAGTTAGCATATTCGCATCAAAGAAGTGACCTAAAAATGTGGTTGAGACGAGTGCAGTGTTTGACCTAAAATCTGTTAACCAAACTGTCCTTAATAAATGGAGGCGGTAAAAGCTACAAAATTGGAGAATGGCTATTGACCAAAATTGTTATTTATTTCTAATTTCTAGAAGAAAGTCTATTTTTTTTAATGTCTGGCGGAGTAGAATCTCCATACTGACCACATAATATTTGACAAATCATAAGTTGGGGATTAATAGAGAGGTATACAGGGCTTCTTTCTCACTAATATTGCATAAAAGATAACATTAGATCATAGGTTTCTGATATGGCTTACCATTAATCAAAGTGTGAATGGTATAGCGTTTCAACAGTGGCAAAGGATTAGGCTAAATGTAAGTCTGGTGTTGATTTATTAATTAATTCGCTATAAGCGAGATAGTTATGGAATTAAGTGAGCAAAAATGCAAGAGTTTTTACCCCCTGTTATAGAGTTTGTGTAATTTTTTTTTGTGTTTAATGAATCATGAGTTGTCTTGAGGTTTTAAATAATTTAGATATTTGTTCATTTGAAATTGAGAATGATTATAGATTGTGATATGATTGTGAATGTGGATGATAGAAGAATTTTAATGAGAAGTTCTTATATTGATCATGCATAGTATATGTATTAATTATAGGAATTCTTGGGATTATCTTGACATTTATGAGAAATATGAGGTATGTCATGAAAAATGGTAAAAAAATTTTGGATAATGATATTTAGAAAACAATTTTTTGACAACATTTGAACATTGATTATGTGTCAATTTGTGATTGGTAAAAATTATTCCACAATTAATAATAATAGTCATAAACATTATTGTGGAATAATTTTTTCCCAATCACAGATTGACACATAATCAATGTTCAAATGTAGTCAAAAAAATATTGTCTAAGTATCATTATCCAAAAATTTTAGTCTAGTGATTGTTTATTGATCATATATATTTTATGGATTAATCTTGTGTGTGGTATTTGGATGGTTGGATTCTTAAAACGTGATGTATCTAAATAATTAAATTTATAATCAATATTTTAGATGTCTAAGACTTGTTTAATTTATTCAGTGTTTCAAGTAAATTGTATACATGTTATTTAGTAAAATCAGTTTATTTATCTTTGAGTCTTACTTTTCACTTTTCTTTTTTGTTTATTATAATCATTTAGATGATATAAGCAAATAAAAAATTATAGGTGGAACAAATGTTCAGTGATGGTAATGAAGGCAAAGGCTGCTTTTAATTTCTCTGTGTGTTCTTGTCTTTTGATATTACATTTTAGTTTCAGATGTAATAGAACTCTTTATAATAATATTAAAACTATTAAAATTGGAATGCTGGATTATTTTAAATAGAGAAAAGATAAAGAGAGAAACTGAATAACCAACAAAGGAAAAGAGAAATAAGGAAGGAAAATGGGCTACACAAAATCCTATACTAAATAAGGATACAGGGAGAAAACAGGGGTGCAAGAAACAAACAATAGCCTAATAATTAAACACTTTCCAAACCCGTTACTTCACTTTTTTTTTATTACTGGTTACTGTTATACTCAAGTAATTTTCTAACAAGTTTTCAAATAAAAATATATCACGCATTACATATTTAAAATTAGTGAATAAAAATTATTTATTCTTAAAATGTGTTAAGGGAAATCAAAATTGGCTATTAGTGAAATTTATACATTAATTTTCATTTAAAATGATTAAATGGGCATTTCTTTGGCTGATTGAAATTTGACAGCATCTATTTCAATTCAAATATTTTATACGTAATATTTACTTAATTCAAATATTTTATAAGGAATATTTACTTGATATGTTTGTTTCAACTCAATTGAATCTAAACATGTATCATTTTAAATAATAACACACTCAACAACACCAGATTCAACTATTATAATATAATCGAAAATTAAATCTGTACAACATAAAAAATAATTCAAAATATTTTAAATTTTAAAAATTTATCTAAATTTTCATCGATTTTTTTAGCTTTTTTATCATTCATAATAAATATATTAATAAAAGATAAATTGTTACTTGTATAATTATATATTTTTAATTTTTTAATAAGTTAATATTGTAACAATATTTTTCTTATATAGGATTATTCCTTTTTTTTTTATCAAAATCAACGTAGATGTTAAAACCAAAAGTACAAAATCTTTTATCATAAGCAATACACAATAAAGAAGTAGACTGCGTCCTTTTTTGACAGTGGAGTTTGGTTTTGATGGTGAAAAACTTTGTGGGGAGTAAAAACAAAAGTCTGGAAACAGAGACAAAAATATTAAGACAAAAATCTTAATTAAGTCTTAAGTTACTGTATATTTAAATAATTTTAATTGAGTCATGTTTTCTACTTAAGTAAAATATATAAGTCTATTATCCTACCTTTAATTATAACTCTAAACTCATTTTTATTCACAATCCTTCGAGTTTTTAGGTTTTCAATTATTTCCATTGAACACTTTTTCGATTTTTTTTTTTCAATTTCATTCTACATTTGTTCTGTTGTTAAACTCCATAATTAGTGACAGAATTTGGAAAAAAATAAATTAGGAATGTCAAATTAATTTATATATATATATATATATATATATATATATATATATAAATTGTTTTATATAAATTTTCTGAATTCTTTTATTTAAACCATTAGTGATTCACTTATGTATTTTTCAATTTCTAATTTTTTCAATTCATTGAATTCAGGCAACAACGTTATTTTAATTTTTTATCAATTCAAGATTATTCAACTAATTCTTTATGTCTAGCGGAATTCTTAATTCTACCCAAATACATCTATAAAATTTTATAAATTACAAAATCTTTAAATTATAAATTTAGATTTATACTAATTTGGAGAAAAAATATAATTAGAGTTCATGTCAATTTCATAAGAGAATTCCTAAAATCATGATCAAGATTTATACTAATTTGGGAAAAACATTATAAAAGAAGAATCATAAATCTAACATATATAAATCATTATAAAATACTACTCTTGATTCAAGAGAAATAATATGATAATGTCTTTTTTAATCTTGGTTTCTCAATCTATCTTTTTACATTTTTTTATTAGCAAGGAACTCTATAGCAAGAGACATAATCCTAACTTTTTTTATTAATTAATGTCTATAAAATTGGTTTTTATTTTACTTTTTAAACAATAATAATAAATAAATAGTATAAATGAATAAAATAGTGAGACCGTTAAAAAATTTATGAACCTTAATATTGAATAATATAATAACATATAAATATAATTTAAAAAAAAATATAAAAATTAATATTAAAAAAATTTGGAAGAGCCGTGACTCTTATGTCACAATGACGAAGTTTTGCCAGTATTTCTAATTATTTGATAGTCTCATCTAATATTCTCTTTATTTTTGTTTATCCTCTTCATATAATAATAAAAACCACGTATTATGTTAGAACCTAAAGTTAAAGCTAGGTCGTTTAATATTGATAGAGTATAATTAAACAAATTTACTGACGAACATAACAACTACATCACTTAATTCGATAATATAAATTTTTAAATACTTAATAAAAAATATTTAATAGAAATCCATTGAAAATACTAAAATTTATCTATGACTAGAAATTTAATAAAATCGTTTATTTATTTAAAAATTAAAATTTTATTATTCTCTATATAATTTAAAACTAAAAGAATTAAACACGTCCTCTACTTCCAATATTGTCAAAATACAGATGATACAATCAAGGATGAATCATCATAATATAAAAATAATGGAAAATAAATTTGATATATTTGTTTTAAATAATTAAAATCCAATATTAATTATATGCAGTAAAACATAACACGATTAAGAAAATTATAGTACTATTAGTTCACATAAAATATATTTATATTTTTAAATATTTAAATACAATAAAATACTGTTTATTTATCGTCTATTTGCCTAAAATTTGTGGAGCGGCCCTTAAGTCAACTAATGTGAAACGGACAAAACAAAACATAAAGTATCGAAGAAAAACATTTTAAAACCTTTTCCAAACAAATCTTAACATTTGAAATCTCTATAATAAAACAGTTACTAATTCCTATAAATGTAGAAAATATTATTTTCAGTATTTACTTTTAGAAACGTTAACTTTTCAAGTGTAATTGTTAAAATGTATCACAGTAAACCTCTGTCATTAATTCTAATAGAAAAAAAAAAACATCAGATATAATCTGTGACGACGTTTTATCATCTACTGTGTCTAAAAGGGACTATACCCTCATTGTCATCCCATAAAAAGTGAACAATTATATATTACTGAATTTAAATAGATTAAAACATGTTTAGAAAAAATTAAAACTCCAAATTCGTGCGAGTTTTAATTTGTCGGTAATATTTACTGGATTTATTTTTATTTTTTTTTTAAAAAGCAAATGGTTAGAAAAATTGATTAAAATAGGAAAGGACGTGCAGGTAAATTATTACATGTGCCATGTCGTGTGGTGTTGCTTTGCGCTCTTTGTTTAGACATTCTCTATAAAGTTTAAGGCTGAATTTTCATTACCACTTTTGAATAAAATAAAATAAAAATGTAATACCCGTCACACAATTTTGTTTATATATTAAAAACATAAAATTTAAATACATATTGTTTTTAAGAAATGAGAGTGAAACTAATAATATTAATTGTCAAATTTATTTAATAAAAAAATATTATTTTTGTGAGGGTGGCATTTGCATAGAAAAGATTGTAAATTTGCTTGGAATTTGACGTCTCCCAACTTTTAACAGCCACAGCATGTGCGCTATAAAATTCCCACGCACATGGCTGTATTTTTAAAATAGGAATCATCTTCTTTATACGTAAAATGAATCTTTACATCTTTACTAGTATGAAGACCTCTTTATTTTGTTGCAACTACGAGAGAAATTAATTTAGCAATTTTGAAGTTGTATTTTTATTTATATTAATAATAATAATGTCCATATAGTATTGTTATGTATTGATGTATGAAACAATAATGTTAGTGATAGTTGGTCACGTCACTCTCCCTCCGTTCGAAGGGCACTTGGAGTGGGGTTGTGTGTTGAAGTAGGTGTAGCCTTTCACGCTATTGCAAATGCTACGTTGTAGGAGTGCTTCTAAAGTCCATTTTGGGGGTGCAAACTGCAACAACCTATTATTATTGATTAAATCATCCTTCTCTTATCACAATTATCAAATTTATTTCTATGCTACTAGGTTTTCAAACTTTTCAAAATCACATTATGATTCCAACAAATTTTAAACCTTTCCAATCCACAACTATAATTCAATTTCAAAAACCTTGACTATTGAGGAAATCTCACCGTATACATTAATTAATGGAGAGACTAATGGAGGGAAGGGGAAGGGGTCTTAGACCTTTAATGACATTTGAATATTTGGGATTAGTGATTAATTCATTGCACTTTAAAGCTTTTGGCACCAACGAGAGTACAATGATCACGTCCAAAACAGGCAAACTATATACCGTAACATCACATTCAAATCCAAAGTACTTCCAAATCTTCTAATTTTTTCCCTTTCATTTATCCCCAAAACAAATCCCATAATAATCCACCTTGTTAATTAATCTTTACCATTCATCATTACACTAGTTGCAACAAATCTCACCGGAAAACGGGTCATCTTCGCCGGAAAATTCCCTGCGCCTCGTCGGAGAAATATCAATCTCGATCAAATTCTCCTCCTCGAACTGAAACCCCACCTCCCTCTTCTTGCAACCGTCCAGAGCTATTTCGATTAGCCCTTCTCTGTCTTCCTCGTCCCACCGGAAGCACGTGTTATCGGTCCCCGGAAACCCGCTTTCCGACGAGCTGTCGGAGTCAGTTTCCGGGTAGTACCGTGATAACGACGGGTACCTGAAAATTCCCTCGCCATGATTCCCATTCTGATCCTGCTCTGTTTCTTCACCTTCGTATATAACCTCCAACGGCGCTTTCACGTTCCATTCCATGAAAGACTCGTCAAGACGCGAACTTGACCGCAAACCCGCTTGTGAACTGAGCTGTATTTGAGACTCGCTGGTTACCCACCTGTAAACATAGTCGAGGGAATCGGCTTCCACCGGTTCAATGGGGTTTCCCTGTCTCTCATCTCTGTTTCCCCTGTTTTCTTCGGTGGCGATGGGTTCGCGTTCAACCGGGACTTTGTTCTCTTCATTTTGAGACCTCTGAATTGCACCGAGACGGAGAAGGAGGAGCAATAGAAGCCCTGAGAGGATGAGAACTGGCGAAAGAACTATCTTCCAGAAGAGATGAGGCAAATAAAGGAGAATCAAGAAACAGAAAGTGAGAATGCATGAAAACAGAGGTTGTGAAGAGTGAACAGAGAGAAAGGAAAGTGTTTCGGTGCATAAGAAGTTGACAATGAACTTGATTTGTAGAAGAAATTTACTTTGATCCTCCATTGGCCACAATTATTGTTGCTAATTACTTGGCATAAGATAACTAACAAACTATGATTCGAAGAGAAGAGGTGGTGATAAGAACAGCAAAGCCATGAGGGAAGTGAGAAAAAGTGAGAAACAGATTGGTGAAAGGGAGCACTGTAGAGGAGGGCTTAGACAGGGTGTAGTGTGGGGTTTATAAGGCCTTTTTTGCGTGAGAAGAAGGCATGGAATAATAGAAAGAAAGGGGAGTGTGGTCCTTCTTGTGCAAAAACCAAGACGATCTTTTATGCATACACGAAAATACTACAAATCCAACCTAAAAAGTTGTTATGCTTTTACACTTCTCAAACTCATCACCATTTTAATCAATCACTGTATTAAGCTCCGTACTGGTTTTAGGTTTTTATTCATGGAATCTATTCCCTTTTTTCATTTCAATTACCAATCCAAGACCTTGGTTTCAGCTCCAAATGGCGGTAACTATTTCATTGTTTTTCGTTATTACTTTACATAAATGTTAAACTTTACCCACAACCACATGCCCTGCCGCCTAAACACTCCATTTTGGGTAAACTGCTTCATTCAAACAATAACTGTATAAAGTAATTTGGGTATATGCAAGGATTTAATGATAAAAATGGAAGTTTAACAGTTTAAACCTACAAAAGAAGTTAAATATATCGACTTAGTATAATTAAGGATTTAATTTGAGTTAAAAAAACAACACACATAGTTTTTGCCTTACATTTATTTTTATGATGAAAGGTCCAATGTCCATTAGTTCAACAAGTTTAGTTTTAATTGAATCATTAATTTTCTGATAACATCACCTGAGTAGGAAATAAAAATTCATTCTATAGTTTTTTGTTAAAACAATTTTTATGTCTCTTTTTATTTTTTTAAATGAAAATTCAAATGAAATATGATATTTTGATAATAATTCACACAACAATATGAAAATTATTGTGCCTTTATTCCTCTTTGTTACATTTTTTTATTGTATCATATATTTGTGCTTTCCTTACAGCCAATCTCATGCAAAACACAAATATATGATTGTGATTTTGTTGGTAGAAGATTTATTTGAAGCAATCTGTTTGGACCCTTTCATCACAGTTAGGCGGAGCAACCACAAATAATTGTTGCAGTGGAACTGAAGTTGAGGTTTTTGAAGACACAGAATGAAACATTATTAGGTAGAGTAAATAGTAGTGGCTTTTGTGGTTAGACAGACGCTATCTTTTTTCAAATGGTAACTTGCTTTACCATCATTCACATTTTCCAAAAACCTTTTTTTTTTTTTAACTCTTTTGGACCTCAGCTTCAATCTTAAATGTTGTTGACTTTACATCAAATGATTTCGGAAAATGTCTTTTAATTATGGAGGAGGAGTTTCAAGGAAGAGATATAATACTATGGAGATATGAGTATAACTATATAAAAAATTAATACCGTGAATTAACAAGTCTTTTATTTTTATATAATACTTTACTTTTTTTTTTTTATTTCTATTCAACATAAAATTTAGACTCATACTTACTTTACAAATCAAAATAAACAACCATATTATCATCCCTATTTATATATAGAGAGATAAAGCTCTCTCCAAATACGAGTACGAGATTACATGTTCAATTCAATCATTCATCAAGATTGAATTGATGACTGTTGACTTTGGCTGGTTCAACCCACCGGTAAGTCCTTGCAATGCCATGATTGTGTTTATGCATATATTTGGTGCAATGAGATATGCTAACATTTCATGCATTAGGTATACAAGTTGAACAAGACATTAAATAAGGGGACCATTTGCTAAAATCTTCTTAATACTAAATTCAATGCATGTTTGATGTCACATTTAATGCAAATCAGAAAGAAACATATATGCATGTTATATTAACAAGTGAGTAGCATCCATGCGAAGATGATAGAGCAAACAAAGCTGACATTAGTTCTCGTTCATCAAACATCATAAATAGTTACTAAAAGGAGGCATACACAGTTCCACCTACAACTCCCGAGGTGCTAAATCATTACCAAGTTAAGAGCTCCATTATTCTCCCACACTAATAACATTTTTGTCTCTTCAATAGCTCTACTTGTTCCCCAACATTCCCTGCATTAAAAGCCCCACTATTATACCCTGCATCAAGGCCAGTTACAACCCACCCTAGTATTCCTTCCTCTTGTCCAAACTCATTTCTCAAGTTGCTCAGTTTTCCCCTTCATTCCATGACTTGTCAGTTTCCATCATTAAGCATCAGTACTGTTCTATTCATCATTCTTTTTGGCAACTCACTGCGCACATATAATACATGCAATAACTATAGAAGGTGTTGGTAATATGAACATCTAAAGTTTAGGTATCTGCCTTCCCTTTTGGACTTTGAAGTGGCCCACTTATGGATTGCTATGTCCAGACATGGATTTTACACCCTTCTGTCATTAAGGATCTCAGTAAATACATATTGTTCTTTTTGACAACTCTGAATACGACCACTGTACCTTTTCAATGAATGTATTGAAACATGTTTCAAACCATTTCCCATGTGTACAGTTGACTGCAAGTGAAGGTTGTGATTTCTGTCATTTGGTTAAACTACCTTCTACTTGAATTCAAGTAAGACTTCTGCTCCTATTCACTTTGTCATATGAATGATTGGGCTATTTCATCTGTTCACGGCAATTAATGCTGGCATATATACCTCTGTAAAGCTTAGTTTGATTCAACATAAGTCTGTTGGGACTGATAATGGTGGAGAGTGTGGGAATAAAGTGTAAGTTAGAAGCTTTATATTATATAAGAATGAGTGATTAACATATAAGAAAAAAAAGTCTCATAAGAATTATCTTATCACCATTATACTTATTGAGCTGAGATGTGAATTATTTAAGATAAGACTAGTGAATTTTTGGAGAAGAAAATATCAATATAGCATACCTCTCGCGGATAGTCAACCTTATCAGGCTAAAGAGTCTGTGAAAATCAATCGATTGAACTAAAATAATTTAACTGCATAACTATTTTACTTAAAAGTTACATTATAGTTATATTTAAACCGTAATTTAGTTGATTTTAATAAAAAAAATTCATCTCAGAATCTATAAATAGTAATTGAAATAGTAATTGAAGATAAAGAAATAGATTATACATTTATTAGTCTTATAATCTGAATTAAATTGATTTTGACATTAAAAAACTTTTGAGATATCTTTTCCTCAATGTTTGACGAAATGAATTTGGATTTAAAAACGACCATATAAAGACTCGATTCCGTATCCAAAACAGTTAATAAACTTATTTGTGACCAAGAGATGATCTTCAATTCAACTTTAAGAATTTGTGAATCTTTTTCCTTGTATATTATTCATCTCAACCCATATATGATTTCTGGCTCACATTGAATTCCAAACATTCAGAACTATTAATACAAAGTTTTCCGCTCAAAACATTTCGCACCAAACCTGATCAGCGACTTGCAAGAATGCTCTGGGAGAAACCTTAACTATATTTACTTGATGCCAACGATAAACTTGCATTCCTTATTTAGTTCTTTAAGTTCCTTTTGACGGTACATTTTCGGATCAGTCCCTTACCAGAACGTGCTGCCATATAACCGTTCAACATATTGAAACTTTTCACCATAACGGGAGAAACAACGTAGTATTAAAAAAGAATAAGAATTTACAGCATATCATTAAATGCTCTGGAGATCTTCATTTCTTGACTAACAAGAATATACATCCAATTCCATGCAGAATACTAACAAACATACATAATTATACATAATTTTGCAGAAAAATGATGATATAAGAGATTCATCTCTAAATTTAGAAGACGACAATATATTCTTCCTTAATTTGATAGTATCTTATGCACTAGCAAACTTCGTGGATACTCTTATCCTCTCTCACTAAACACATTTTCTTACTTTAGTATAGTTAAATTGCTTAATATAAGAAAACTAAAACACCAAACCTCTGCACTGGTTTCATTTGGTAATTAATGTACGAATGAACATAAGATTAATAATAAAAAAGTACATATTTTAATTTCTTTCCCTATGCAATGAACCTCACTTTATTACTTTCAGTGTACATATATAAATAAATAAATACTAAATATCCAACATGAATACCCACATGTATATTTGTAGTCAATGAGCTACGATCCCCTTCGAAACACATTGATATACCTAGCCTCGCATGAGTCAGATGAATACACACAAAACACAACAGTTAGAAGTATCTTGGATGATGAGGGGCATATCTCCCTGAATGAGGCATGTTGTTGGGTGAACTTCCATATGGAGGTCTTGGAGTTGATGTCCCGTACGGGGAAAGTGAATCTGAAAAGTAATAGTAACAAATAAAGAATGTATTGATCAAAATATATGTCAAGAAGAAAAGGGAAGAAGAGAGTAAGTACCGAATGTGGTTGGGGAGCGAGTATGCAGGTCAGGCCGGAAACCTCTCAGGGAATGGCTGTATGCCTCTGTAGGATAAGGTTCGTCATGAGTTCTATAATCGAATGACACTGCCCTTGCACTGGCTATTGGAGAGGATTCATTCAGCCCACTCCTGTAGGCATCAGGATAAGGTTCACCACGAGTTCTATAATCGAAAGACATTGCTCTTGCTCTTGCTGTTGGAGAGGGTCCATTCATGCCACTCCTGTAGGCATCGGGAAAAGCATCATGAAAAACCATATTGTTCCCTACAATGTCTGGCCTGTAGGGGCCACCCACAACAGAGTTGTTGAAATTCCGGATATCATCCCTCGAAATGGCACTGTAAGTTTGATTATAACCGGTAACATCTCTTGGGAAACAACTTGATTCACTATTGGAATAAGGTTCACAAGGAGAAGGTGCTCTGACAACACGAGGAATTTGACTTCCAGGATATACTCCAGACAATGAACTTATACTCCTCTGAAGTTCAGTCACATGACCATTTGCATTAACCTATGAACAGTTATTCCACCCAGGCATCAGGATTGTTGCCACAAAAATAGAATAAACAAGATGGATAAGGTTGAAATAAGATAGAAATATCTAGAATGAAACCTGACTAACTTTAGGAATCCCATGGCTGTTTGGAGTCATAATAGAATAAGAGCCTGACTGATGAAGACCACTGCCTAAACCAAATTTGCATCATCATGAATATCATCAAAACGTGTTTAATTACACACAGATGCTGCAAGTAAACAAATAACTGCGTGTAGATAAAAACCTGTCAAACTTCTTTTATTTTGTAAAGGGGATCCAGCAAAAGACTCATTACAACCTCCAACGGGTAATGTTGATCTGTTATTGTTAGATACACATGCTAGATTCTGTTTCATCTGATCCAAATATTTCTGAGACTCTCTTTGGTTTAGTTCCACAAAAATAACCTTAAGGTACAAATAAAGATTTAGGTAGCGTGAGGTAGACTTGTAGTACAGTCACGAAGATGTAGACTAGTAGGTTACTACATACCTGATCAAAAACTTCATCTGAATCAGGCATATCCTTGCTTTCAGGCAGAACATAATTAGCTGCCACAACCGTAAAAGAAATAAATAGGCCATAAGATGAACTTAAAACTAGCAGATAACAGTTGAAAGAAAAACAAAACTAAAAATACCTATCATTTTATTCAGAGCATCAAGTGGTACTTCTTTCCCCATTTCTGTAAATCTTTTATCAGACCTTATCTTGAGTTCTTCTGGCTTTGGGAATACAACAACAGCAATCTGGAATGGACAAAAAATTATATTACAAAATGCATAGAATATTATATTCCAAGCTTCAACAATCAGATAAATAGCCACCTTTTTATAATCAGCAAATGGTTTAAGCTTACGCTTACGTGCACTCTTATACACATTTGTCTGATCAATTATGTAATTGTGAGGTATATTAGCTGCCCTGGATAGCAGTATATTGAATATTCCAGTAGCCCTATCCATCAAAAGATCAAATCTTTCACCATAGTTGTTTCTCCGCAATAGTCCAGGTACCTGCATGACATTGAATTCAGAAAAAAAAAAAAAAAACACAAATAGAAAACAATAATCACAAAATTGGGTCAAGCAAAGTCTCAACCTTCATCTGATCAAGAATTAAGTTTGTGCCAAGTAACACATAACGCTTTTCTGGATGATCTCTCACCCATTTTTCTCCCCATGTAGTCTTGCCTGAAGCTGGTAATCCCACCATCATTATCATTTCACAATCCTTTGGATCAGAAAAGGAAGGTCCCATAACTATGTTTGCATCCTCCACAGCTGAAGCCCAAGGTTTAAACCCTTCTTCAGGAACAAGTCCATCTCCAACACTGAACTGCATTTGGACTTCAACATTTTTCAACAACACATGCGGAAAAAAAGCTGATTTCCACTGGAAACTCCCTGGAGGAGAATCCATCACTCCAAGGTTAGCCACATCAAATTGAGCCGCAACACCCAACCATTTACCATTCTTGGAGAAACCTATAGAAGCCAGCGGTTTGCTTTCAAAGTCAACACAACAAATTATTGTATCCCCAGCACCAAACCTATCTCCAAAATTTACAAATCTTCCAGAATTTGAAAGCTTGCCAGTACCACCATATCCAAAGCTGTGTCTAAACTCTCCAAGTTTCCCAACTGTATCGTCGCCTCTAGAAATCCCAATACGACAAATATGTTGTTGCTCAGGGACAGTGTCATTCATATGAACCAGCTGTTCAGACACAACTTTACAGCCAAAACAATATTTACCTCTGATTATTCCCACGTTAGCCCGGGCACCAGACCAACAATAAGCAAACCCATCCTGATGAAGTCCATATCCAACAAGTCCATTGTGATCAATATTGAAATCTAACAATAAATAAAAATATTAGCTGAGACATCACATGCCAAGGTAATATATATAGGAGATAGACAGAGAAAACAATCAATTTTGGGACAATTTCGCATGTGTATTAACTAACTACTCAAGAAAATACTTTATGTTAAATTCACAAAACCTCGAATCACTTCCCTTACGAAACCAATAACTAACGAATATCTTTTAACATTAAATTTATTAGATAACTAGTTAGGTTTCATGATCAAATAATGAAATACAAGTATTAAGATTGACAGGGAAACGATAGTTAATACCTAAGTCACAGTCGGCAGGATTGAGAATGACACGCAGAGTAGAAGCAGATACATCAGATTCAGGTGCAGATTCCCTCACTTTCTTCGAGAACAAATGAGCATTATCCTCCTCTGCAAAACGTCGTTTCGTCGTAGACATTGTCGAGGATAACAGAGAACTTCTCCGCTTCATACCTCACTTTTTATTTCTGGCTTTATAGTGTTTGGTTTTATATTTCTACTTACTAATCGAAACGCATTTATATTAAATCTTTATCACTTCTAAATTTTTAGAATTTAAGTGTAAGAAATATGAAAATACTTAATTATATTATACTTAATTACCAAGAGCGAACAAAATTAACCTAAATTTACTTCACTGTTAATTAATTATATTATATTAAATAAAAAAATTTAATTATTTACAATAAAAATTAGACTGTAACATTATATAGTTTAGCTTCTAACGGTTTTGTTTTATCTCAATATTTGGTATGATTCGATTTATCTCAATTTTTTAATTTTGTTAATTATGGAATAATTTATATTTTTGTGTAAAAACACATATTTTTTATCTATTTGATTAAATTTTCATTTTTAGTAAAGTTTTTAAATAATAATTCAATTTAGTTTAGTTTGTAGTTTGTTTCTGAACTAATTTTCAATTCATATCCGACAAATTATTTTTTGATTTGATATCATTTTTAACAATATAAAACAGTTCAATTAATTTGATCCACTTCTACTTAAAAGATTCTATTTACAATTGAGAACTACTAAAACGTTTTTGATAAATTTTGTACTTTTTTTTTATGATAGTTTCTTTGGCGTGAAACTCCACTCTGATGTCGTTTTTTAGTTGAACTTTGACATTGATAGATTTATCAATGTCTTTGAAAATGCTTTGATCTATGACTATGTGATTGTTGCCTTCATTGTCCAAGTACTTATTTCTTTCTCCCCTAGGAGATTCTTGATTAACATAGAATAAGCGTTGCTCCTAATTATGTTCTTGAGCAAAGTTTTCTACTTGATACTTATTTTTATTATCATAATACATCTTCATGTGACTAAATTTCTTACAGTACTAATATTATAGATTTCCATGATGCCAACAATCTTTTTCCAAGTAACTTGTGTATAGTATGACTGCCTAGTCAACATGAGACCGAACGGTCCACACGGTCAAGAATGTAACAAAAGTGACTGTGATGATCATCCCAAACCGAACAATTATAACCTACAGATCGAGCTGTCACCCTTAAAAACGATTAGACTTGATGATGATTAACTTCGACAAAACATGATTAGTAACAATTAGGCCGTTAGTGATTGCATTTATTATGCATTAACTACTGAAATTGTTAAACCTTTATTGACTTTAGCATCAAGAGTACCTTATGTAGGTAACCTCTCAGTTTGGCTGAATGGAATTAAAGAACGATCAATAGCAAAGATAGACATTGTACATCCAAGACTTAGTGAACAAATAACCTCGACCTATAACCGAAACAACTTGTCTTTTTACATATGCCACATGGAGGATTTTTTTTTACTAGTTACAAAAAAACTTCTATTATTCTCTTTATATTCTTTATTCTTTATTTTAAGACCGTAATTTTAGTTTTGATTGAAAGACATTTTCAACCAAGTCTTCTTCATAATCTTTCAATCTTTGTTTATTAACTTCAATAAAACTCATTAGTTGTGTTACTTACAATACAGTTAAATCTTTTCTTTGTTCAATCGTGCTTGCAACTACTTTATATTTTTTTAGAATAGAAATTAAAATTTTCTCCACAATTTTTTAGTCAAGAATGTTTTTTCCATAGACATTCTCCATAAAGTTGAATGTGTCTTTTGTAATAGTGAATTTCTCTTATAAAATATCTCATAAATCTTGAAAGTCAAACAGTGTTTTTCTTTTGACACTTCAAAAATACTAATTTTCTCTTGTAAAAATATATACTAGAATTGATGATGTTTGATTAATAATAAACATGAGTTTGAAAAAATATTTTAAAAGTAATATAAAATGAAGTTATAATTTTTTGTTACAAATAGCTAAAATCAAACATAAATATATAATAATTTCATTCTAATAATAGTTGAAGTTAGTTTAAAAATAATGAAAGAAATAGTTAATAAAAATGTGAATTTTAGTAAAAACTTAAGTATAACATTTATATAAAAATTAAATTTGATCTTATTTTGAAATTTCATTGTAAAAAAATTAGAATTAAATTAAATAAAATTAACGAAAATTAAAATTAAATTGAATATAAACAATTTTTTAATTCAAAAATTTAAAATAAAAAACAAAAAATCATAAATTGATACCTAACGCATGATTTAATTGTTTAAATATAATTAAAAAATCAAATAAACAAAAATTAGACCACATTAAACTAAATAAAATCAAACTAATATTTAAACTTAAATAAAATATACAATAATCACCACATGTGTTTGCAGATAAGTTGTATTGACTAACTTCCCCCTTGGCATTTATAGTCTGGACTACTGCACCCATACAAATTCAAATATTCAAATATTCAAATATTCAAATATGTACAAAACAAAAAGCATCATCATTACAAATATTAAAAAAAAAATCTAAGCATTTAGATTTTTATGTGAATAACATTCTAACATCAGTGTATATTAGAAACTTAAATAAATAATACTAAAAATTTAGAACAAATCTGAAGTATCATGAAAACTCAAAGAAAAACAAATATCAAAGTGTTGAAGTGAATTTGGAGATATCAACCATCATTAATCATTAGTTCAGGACACTATATATCATTTCCCATGAATACACTACTTCTCATGGCTGCTAAATTAATATCCATATACCATTATTAGGCTTATTTCTTATTGCAAGAGTACATATAATTTATTCTTTCACCTTCTCATCATGTTAGATTAATAAAATTTAATTAATGCGAATGTCCCAACAACATTTATTTAATTAACACAATAAATTACATTGTTCCTAAGACAGAAGCAAGTAATTGATGATGAGAATTAGTGGATGTTAGGAGATGATTGGACCATGAGATTGTCTTCCCAAAATGTTTTATATTAAAAAAATATAAATTTGAAAATTTTCTTAAACTTGGATGTTAACCTCTGATAAAAGCTCATCAGAATAATGTAAGGCAGAGCTTAATTGCCTGTCTAAGGGCATTACAGGTTTGTGCAAGAAAGTCAGAGAAAGAATTATTGTAGAAGAAGTTTCAAGATTCAGAACATCACTCATAACAATAATATATTTATGAATATCTATTACACGTTTCTTTCTTTTTATCTCTTTTCTTATCATATTATACATTTTATAAATATATTACCTTTTTTGATATATATTAAGTGTGGGATCAACTTTTCTATTATACACGAATTATTTTTCTACTTTTATTTTGTGATGAAGATATAGTATATTTTTAAATATGTCTTATCTAAACACGTAATTTATTTTAAATATCTATTTTAGTAATTTGATATATTGCTTTTGTTCCTTATATTTCATATAAGCATTCATTCAAAATCTATAAGGTGAAATCTTTCTTCTAGTTTCATTATGTAGCGGACATTTGTTTCACATATTTTTTCTATTTTTGGAAATACCAGGATGAAAACATATATCTCATATGTCATGAAAAAATAGTCTCATAGGTTTAGACAGATTTATTTTCATAAAAAGAAAAGGTGAATACACATTCTCATGAAATGGAAGTTTTGGTCTACATTGACTAGTTACACACTACATTCTTCAACCTTTCTTTTTAATTTTCTTTTCAATTTATTAATTTATATGTATTTTATCTAAACTAATTAAAAACCAATAGAACTTGTATGAGAATAGCATATATACATCACATAAATTGGTGAATCTTAAAAAAAAACTCCATTAAAGAAAAACAAATCTACAGACAGGTATATAGAGAGAAAGGAAGTAACAAGAATATTCAATAAAAAAGAAAATTGAATCTTTCTCCATTTTATTAAAGAGATGACAAAGTCTGCAAAGAAAGGAGGTAAAAATTACCCTTTAGACAAAATCCTTAGAATCTTAATTTTTTTAATTGTCATATACAGCATGACAGATATTCAGGCAAATGAAAAGTTACAGGAAAAATTAATGAGACTCCCTTTTCTATTTGCTGTATAATAGATTTACACAAAGGCTACACACAGCCAAGTAAAAGATTACAATCAAAGTTTTTTTCCAAGTGAAAGATTACAGTTAAATTTAGTATGAATAAGTACTTAAGATCCTAAGAAGCACAACTTTCCTTATGATTTTCATTCCTTATTTTGAAAAAAAATAAATTATCCACAATTGGTGGCTTCCTCATTTGTTCATAATAGTAACTGACAAAGCAAAAGCAATTAATATCTCCTTTCTCAATCTCCATATATTCAGAGAAATGATCAGTGAATTATATAAACGTTTTGTGAATCTTTAAAAGAAACAACATTAAAACAAAATATTAACAAGATACAGAAAGAGGTAAAAAGGGAAAATTAAATTTTCCTCGTTTTATTAATACAGGACAAAGTGTGGGTAGTACCAGTAATATGTCATCAAATATATCACAATATGAGGGTCACAGATTGCCCTCCTACAAAATTCTAAGAATTTGAACCTTTTGTTTCTATTTGTCTGTCTATAGATGTACAGAAAGATGATCATAGGCGTATCTTCAATGAAAGTTTTGAAGAACAGCATGTGAGACTTCTCATCTACCAAAGTATAATCTATTCACTGTAATCTATCTATTCACAATCCTGACTTCTGATGATTATTATCTCTTTCGTCTTCCCTTGATTCACCATTCAAAATTCCTCTTTAAACAAGGCCGTTGTGATGTCAGCCAAATTTGCATTCCACCTTGACTTTGATTTTCTCAATGGCGCTTTTGGAGTTTCCATTTCCTTAAACACATCTGCATTATCCAAATCAGAAGGATGAAGAAAAGCAAAAGTTTTCTTCTTTGGGGTACTATACTCAAAATGAAAGTCCTTTGCTATCAGAGTCTGCAATAGACAAAAACCCAACAGTTACAAATTGGAATAATCAACCATCAATGATCAAACTGAGCAATTCCTACTTCTATAACACTTACTGCTTCTCTAATTGTTTTCGACACATGAAAAAGCTGCTTCAAATCTTCATGCTCCACGCTGCACAACACCTGGATCTGCAATTCAAATACCCTCCACGCTTTTAGTCATGAACACTCGTAAAAAAACAAAACCCAAGCTTCAAATTTGCAGAAACCCAGAAATAAAACTTCAAATCTCTATAATTACCAGAATATCCTGAGAAAGGGCTTCAAGGAGAGACATCTCAGATATGGAAAAGATTCCACGGCTGCATATTTTCTTCAATGGAGTGGTAACTTCAGGAGAAGCTTCCACGTTGTTGGAAACCACAACTCTCTTTCTTCCCAGTGTTAGAGTATTACTGTAATCCGCAAGCCCAATTGCCATATCTTCGAGAACAAACTAAACAACAAAAAGATGTCTCTTTTCTGCTGCAATCTGTAACACCCAACAACAAAAATTCCCTATTTAACAGCCATTAACGCGAACTCGTGAGTAACATTATTAGACTGTGAATACTATAGGAGAAACAATCAATTTTTTCCCTAAAGAGTCTCATGGGAATTGTCATTAAAAAGAGAAAAGAAAAATTTTAAAGCAGATATAGAAATCAAACCTACAGCGATTTGAGGGAAAAGTGCTAGATTGACTAGGGTTTCTATTTCTGATTTCAAAAGGAAATTGAAAATCACAAATGGAGAAAACTGCACAGTTGGTTGCTTGGTTCAACTTCAAGTCAAAATAATAGGCACATTTATATAAGTCCTAGAAATGCTTTTTAAACATTTAAAAAGAAAGGTTATCAATCAGAAATTTTAATTAAACCTAAAAATTTTAGAAAGGAGAAAATTAAGGCAATTTCAGTAGTCACTCCCAATCATCTAATTGGCGGTTAAAGAAAGATGATAAAACAAAAATAAATAACGGTTAGAAAGAACAGATGGCAATGCAGGATAGGCTGGTGATGATGTGGCAAATTGGTCGGTCAGAGTCGGTGGTAATGTCGGTGCCATCCTACAGAATTCAGTTCTTAGTGGTGTACTGCCATACAGAGGATGAAAGGCTTTAGCCAATAGTATATAGACACGTGTTGGAATCCAAGGTATTAGTGGTGAAATATCTAATGTGAAGACAATAAAATAAGGCATAAAAAAACAATTGAAAAATTCCTAAAAACAGCAACCAATTTGTACTTGTGTTGAAAATTTGAATGTGAGGTTTATTTGACGAGACAGTTCTAAGTTGGCCCATTTTGGCGGCTGGCGGCTTCTTGATGTTTTACCATTGTGTGATGACAATAAATTATGTTTTTGTTTTTTTAATTTAAATTTTCACTGGTAATGGTAAAGTGAGAATTAGTCAAAGACATCCACGAGGAATGAGTAGAAAGAAGCATGTGTATCTTATGGGTTAAGGATCCTATGCATAAAAAAACAAAAACAATTTTTCTTTAATGTCCTCAGATCCATATTGTTGGTAATATAGTAAAGAAAGTTATATTATTTTTTATTATTAGTGAACATATATGTATGTTTTTTTGTGATATAAAATAAAATATTATTATATTCTTTTATTAGAAATAACCAATTGAATTTAAAAAGAAGAACATAAAAAATAAAATAATAAAATGAAAAATATTGACACAGAATAAAATTGATAAAAAAAATTTATGTACATTAAAATAGTGGTATTATTATACAAATAAATTAGAAATATATTTACAAAATTTTAAAAATAACAAAAAAATAAAATATATTAATAAAGCATAAAAAAATATCATGCACTAAAATAACAGTTAAAGTATATATATTAATTGATATATTTCGGTTAAGAAATTGTAGATTTACATATTTTATTAAATACTTTTTATTTATTAAATTTTTTTATATAATTTAATATTAAATATAAATTATTAAAGTATATTACTTTAAAAATGAAAATAACATATATTTATAAAATTAAAATAAATAAATAAATAAAGTATAATAATTTTAGTTTCTTTTTTTTAAAAGAAAATACACAACTTGATAAAATTTATTGTGGAAGAAATATGTTTGAAAAAATATATTAAAAAGAAAAAAAATCTCAAAACAAAAAGAAATTTTAAAACATTTTAATGTCTTTTATAAGTATAAAATAATATTAAGAATTTAGTATTACCTTATACAAAATGGGGAAGTTTAGTATAAAAGGAAAATATTTAAAAAATATGGATTTGACCAGGAAAAAATAATATTTTGAACATAAAAGGAATTTTAAAAAATATTAATTTTTATCTTTTAAATTGTAAAAATAAATTTTAAGTATGATATAATTGCATATAAAACAAGTAATATGTTATTATGTTTACATTTAAAAGCAATAACTTCAAATTTGTACTCTTAAATTAGACAGGATAATTATTCAATCTATTGTAAATGGTAATAAAGTTACAGGACTTGATGGTTAAAAAAGGGCCAAGGAATTGTAACAGTTTTACCTATCCTGACACTCATTTATAAATTTTTATAAAATAAAACACTCAAAATGTAATGTTTTTAGTTTACTAAAGTAATTATTTTCACTAATATACATAATTAAAATTTTAAAAATTGTGAAAAAGCTTGTACGTGTTATAAAATCTGTTGTCAGTGTATTCATCTCATATATAATTAATATTATGAATCAAATTATTTTTATTCAAAATTCAATTTTTTAAAGGGAATCAGTGTATAGATATAAATGTATACATTTTGAGTTGTAAGAATACAGTAACATGAGTACAGATTATTTTATATCATTTAGTTTTTTGTAATTTGTAAAAAATAAAAAGAAAAAAAAAATTGTAGGGTTCTCTCCGCTGGTAAAACCTAACCTAAAAACATTGTATATTTTTAATAGAATTGTTAAAAGACTAACCTGTTACTAACATGAAACTCAAAATATATTATTATTATTATTATATATATTGTAAAATATTATAATAAAAACATGTAAATAAATAAAAATAAAATTTAAAATAAGAAATTATTAAAATTATATATTATAAGAAATATTGCATAATTATTGTTAACATCAAAAGTGGGTGTAATAATAGTGTTAAGAAGTTGTAAGGTTGATGATGAGAAATAAGACTGCTGCTAATAATAGTAACAAAGTAACAGTAGTAACAGAGACTACATATCATTTATATCAATTCTAAGTATTGCATTATGATGTGAACCACATTATTAATCTATAACTATTATGTTCATTAGTAGTGATAATAATCTCAAGAGTTAGTGATACTAAATTATTTTCTACATCATTCTACTTTCTACAATTATTTTGCCATTTTTTTTATCTTGATTTGCATAATCAACTTACAATAACAAAAATAGTCGTTTCATTATAATAAAAATTTCTGTTTTGTATTTTGTATTTTGGACCGGAGCCTTAATTGTGTTTGGGCTTATGAATGTAGAGACCATATTATATTCTTTTTATATAACCTATTTATATCAAATTCTTTAGAAATTATTTAAATCAGTAATTTATAATTAAAACTATTCTATTTTAACACTTTTCATCAATGTATTCATACATAAGCACTTCTACAAGAAAACTGTTTAGTGGAGATTATTTTTTTTTTCAATTTGTAAAGATTTTTACTTTTCACAAATCAATTTGTGATGGTTTTTCAAACTCCGGTAGTACAAGTTGTCATTTGCAGAAATTTTTTTATAATCCTTAATATCTAATTTATATTGTACAATTTCTTTTAGAAAAAATTTAACATTTTCTATCAATAACTATTATTTTGTATACATTTGAAACCTTTTTTATTCTTAACTATTTTAATGCAAATATTATTTCTCTTTTTTCATTTTTTAAGGATTAATACCTTGTTTAATCTGACAATTATAATGTAAAAATTTTAGCAAATATTTAGCTCATCATCATATATGTTTATATTTTTGTCAATAATATTTATTTGTAATAAAATTCAAATTCTATGACGGGAGATAGAAGACACAATAAATTTCTTTTCCCAACGTGTTGAAATATATATCATTAAAACATTATCTTCTCAATGTCATCATAATAACATAAAGGTATCTTTAACTGAAATTTAATTATAACTTCATCCATGATTATTCAAAATCCATATTACTCTAAATATAATTCTATCACAAAAAAGATGTCAGAAACTTTTTATATGTTACTATGATGAGATTATTCGTGTGTATCTAAAAGAGACTTGTATTCAATTGCATCAACATCATGTTAAAATTATAAAAGAAAACTATTAAAATAAAATAATAAATGATGTAAGTGTAAATTTAGATTAAAATTTTTAAAATATGTAAACTTACATTTCTCACAACTAAAAATAATAAACCTAACAAATTTGCTTTATGTTAGTGTTAAAATGAAAAAATTGCATAAAACTTAAACAAACCTACAAGAAATCATTCATTTACATAAAGTAAGTTGTTTGTTGTTTCTTTCTTAATAATGAGTGTTTTTTTAGTTGGGATTAGTGCAGAAATGACAGAGAAGATGTTTAAGTGAGAGAGAGGAAGGAGAAAGGGTTGAGAGGAATGAAGGAGGTGAATAAGGGTTTGAGTTTTTTTTTTTTTTTTTGTAGTTTTGAGAATGAAAATTATTAAAATAACGCAAGTGTTTCTGATTTTTTTCAATTGGGGCTAAAGTAGGGATGACAGAGAAAGGTTGGAATGAAAGAGATGAAAGAGAAAAGGTTGAGAGGAATGAGAGAGGTGGATAAGGGTTCGGAGGTTTCTTTTTTTATTTTTTTAATTTTGAGAATGAAAATTATTAAAATATCATTTACTTTAAAACTTAGAATCCATGACATATAAGAGTATCTTTGTCTACTGAAAATCGGTACACATTGTTAAAATGTACCAACTGAAAAACAGGCCAAATTAGCAAACCCCATATATATATATATATATATATATATTACATTTCAGAATAAGACATATTTTATTGAAATAAGACATAAAAAATGACGATAAAATCTTAACAAAAATAAAATAAAAAATTACAATATTAAAAATATCTCACACAACTAAAAATTTATTCCTTGAATATATATATATATATATATATATATATATATATATATATATATATATATATATATATATATATATATATATATAACTAGGTCAAATTTAATCACATCAAATTTAACTAGACTACTTACAAAATTCAGTTCAATTCTCATTCAACATTTTGTATGTATAGAATGACTTTCAATGTTGAATTAAACATAAATATTGTGAATATCGTGATATATCACATCTAAGCTCTTTCTATATTCACAGTATTATTTGAAATGGATTTCAAAGGAGTCTTTAAAACTTGAAATATATCATTTATTGAGTAATATTCGATTAATATATAAGACGGTATCAACATTTAGTCAGTGAAAAAAAAAAAAGGTGAAGTGAGGTGTTAAGTTTATAAGATATACAATATGATTAGAAAAAGGAGATAAAAAAAAAGTCAATTATGTGTTAAAAAAACATTTTTTATATGACTACTATCATATATATATATATATATATATATATATATATATATAAAGTTTTTTTTTTTAAAGTTAATTAACACTGAAGTAAATATGAATGAAGAGACGGATAATCTACACGTTTGATCGTTACTAAACAAACCCCTTATAGATTTTCATGGTTTTTAGCATCACATTGCACAATTTTATCACTTTGCCATCACAGCACAAGACAAGGATGCAAGGATAAGTAAATTTTACACCTTATAAACTAATAATGAAACTAGCCTGAATTTTTGTGATGACTCCTTTGCCTAATAATAACTTTGAAAATTGGAACTTACTCTAATTGATAAAGTAAAAGGTTTATTCTTATACCAAAACTCTAGTCGATTGGATGTATCCCCTCTCTTAAACGAGATGAACTTGGGCGACCACGGTCATCCACATACTCAAATGTAACTATTTTTGCTTCTGGTGATGCTTTCCACGAGTGAAGAAGTTTATCATATCTTCGTCCATACGGTGTCCATATATTAGCAAGACAATTCTTCTGTGAGACCAGAACCAAAGCATCCAAATTGGTTGCTTTTTGCAGAAGGATCTTCACTAGTTGAAGTTCAGCTGCTATGAACTTAAAACCTCTAAGCTTAATAAAATCCAGCCGAACAAAGTCCAGATCAAAATTTTCCATCTTAGACTTTTGATGCAGTTCCCAGTATGGACCGCAGTCAAAAGTGTAATCATCTATCTGTAATATAGTTTAAAGCCTTTAGAAAGAAAAACTGTAATTGAAAGTAATCAATATACTCAAAGAATTGTATAAAATCCATAAATGTACTTCTCATCACTCATATTCTATATGCATCAAAAGTTTAAAGTAATTTATTATCCATATGTATACACCCTTTAGTTATTGAAATTATACTAAAAATGAGTTGAATGCACAAATTTATTTGAAAAATTTCTGATGAAAAAGGAAGGCAGAATGAATACACCAGTTGAGAAAAGTATAATCTATTATTCCAAACCATCTAGATTATAAAATCTTATCAAAAGGCAATTAGTATCTGCTGTTAATTATTGTTTGAAGATTAATCAGTGTTATACTTACATCAATGAAAAGCTTCTCCAGGAGAGGGCAATGCTTCAAAAACGAGAGAATATCATATGGATTGCAAAAGAGTCCTCCCTCCATGACCAAATGAAGCTCCATCAGATTCAATAAACTGTAGCACGCCTCTCCAAAAACTCCACGACGAAACTTAGCAGTCAAAGCCTGAATTCCGATTAAAATAAAATTGTCAGCGTCAATCTATAAAAAAGACAAATTCTATATGCAGTTCCTTAACTCACTGTACCACTGAAGTAAAACTTTGATTTTAGTGAGAGCATATTACAAGCATCATCTAAGCATCCAAAAATGACAAAGATCTGACTAGAAACACATAGCATGTATATACCTCAGGAACTAGAGCAGAAGCTGATAGAATCTTCGCATTAGGGATGTCACTGACAATCTTTTCTAGCACAGAAGCCTGCAAATACCCTCTGCTCCCAGCAGGCGTAAAATTGAGGTGAACCTCACTCAGTTGTGTTGCCTGAATAAACCGGATTCTTGTTGGGACATGCCCACAATAGTGCACACACTCAATAATTGGGCAATCAACCACAAACACTTCCAAATTCTTACAGCCAGCAATTCTCAACTTTTTGAAAAATCTATGCTCTCTGGCATATATTTCCACACACAAAAGTCCAGTACAGTAAAGCAGATCAACAGTCTCAAGCAGCCTACAATGAGATATTAAAGCGTGAATCATTTCATCAGTGAGAGGGACAAACCGCAGAACCAGAGTTCTCAGATTTGCCATACTCAAGAGGTTCAGTGGTAACTCCAACTGGCAATGGACCAGTTTCAAGGAGTTCAATTTGAAAAGCTGGCTGAGAAAATCTGCGGTGAGAGTGTACCCAGGTTCGTAAAAAACTAACTCCAGTTCCTGAATTCTCTTCTCACGGCAAATCTCGAGCCACTTGTGGAGAAAGTTTTCAACCCCAACAGGGTTAATGTAGATTTGAAAAGAATCAATGTAAGGACCCCTGTGAGTCAGAAAGAGGTGATCCACCAACTCAACGATGGACTCTCGGCTGTAACGCTTCGTAAAATCTCTTCCGAACAAGAATTTCCGACTGATATGGGTGGGACTCCGAAACTTCGATGAGAGAATGCATAGCTGTTTTGCCTCTTTGATGGGCAAAAATGACAGAACTTGCTCCACAATTTCCAATGGAAGATGTTGGAAAATAGTAGGAGACAGCGTCTGAGGTTGTGAGACGATTCGGAGTCTCTTAGATCCGCAGTGTGTTCGGATTTTGACCATTGAAAAATGAAGAATTGAAAGTTTGGAAGAGAAAATGAGAGAGAATGGTTCTCAGGTTTCAAACAATGATCAACCCAGAACCTGATGAAAAAGTTTTGGGACATTGGAGATTTTTTTATAGATGAACAACTCGCATGAAATTAATGATGTTACCATAAACGTTATCGCTGCTGCAAACACCAAACTGTGCTGTTTTTTCTCACTATGCTGCTTTCTATCAAAGGTTTCGACAAAAGATGCATTCACTCTAACAGTGACATGGCATCTGGAAATCCCCTGTCCAGCCTCAAACGACAGATGCTCCACGTAGCGCCCATGTCGTTTTGCTTGTTATCATTTCTTGCATGCTCTCTAAACCACGCCTGGTTTTGAGGCTTTAAATTTTTACCAAGTACTACCTCTTCACCAAAAACAAATTCATATTAATTCATCATTATTACATACATTTTTCTTTTAATGTCTAATAAATACAATAATTAATTCTAATAATACTTTAATTTTATTAATTTGGCAGTTGTAAATTAATTGTATTAAATACTTTTCAGAAATAATTAATATATATATAAAAACACTGTATACGTTTTTTCTTGACATTTGTTTTTTAGTCATATAAGTTACACATTTTCATTGTATTGCAAATGATCTGTTTTAAAGTTTTGAGAAGTAACGTACTTCCATGTGAGAACTGCAATTCACATACCACCTGGACTTTGACCTTCTGTCATGTATAATTTTTTTTTTTATATATAAGAAATGTATTTGTCGTTAAATTCGAATTTTTAATCAATTTCAGTTCTAACAATATTTTTCAATGGTCAATTTTGTTGAGAAAAAAAAACGTTACAAATATTATAATGACATTATCTGTTTCTAGAAATTCCTGATGAAACGACTTTTTTTATTTTTTTTAAGAAAAAAAAACATGCTAATGAGGAAGGTGTCAATCAGTTTTATTTGAAAAATGAAATTAAAAAAAAACAGCTAAAAAGATTTTCTTAAAATCAAACCGACATTTAAAACAACCATAAAATTATATTTTCTTTCGGATAGTCATATTTAGACAACATTTTTTACAACATTCAAACATTTAATTACGTGTTAATCTGTGATTGGTCAAAAATTACTCCACAATCAATAATAATAATTATAAACATTATTATGGAGTAATTTTTGACCAATCACATATTGACACGTAATCAATGTTCAAATGTTGTCCAAAAAATATTGTTTAAATATCATTATCTTTCTCTTTTCTTCTATTTATCTACAACTACAAACAATTCAATAAAAGGACATGCAACTAATATTATTTTTTTTAAATCAATTTTTAATATTTAATTAAGAATTGAGATTTACAGAAAATAGAAAAGAAAAAGAGAGAATGATGAAAATCGCATACAACTATGAGCAACAATTTACGCATAAAAATGTGATAGAAAAACTTTTTCTATTTAGTGTAAAAACATCTAAAACTAAATGAAAGTTTTATCCAATACATTATAAGTTTTCTTAGATATAAGTTTAATCTTATAAAAAATCGTAACTTTGTTTCTTAAATTCTTTTTTATGTAATTTCATTTCGAGATGTAAGTTAATTTATTTTTTTCATTTTTATTTCTATACACTTAATATTCATATAGTTTAAAAGTCAGAATCAATAACCTGATAAAATTTGAGACCACAATAATAAACCATATACAAGGAAAGATTATGAGAAATTTTGAGACTCCAATAATATATCATATACAAGGAAAGATGATGTGATAAGAACAGTTTTAAAAACATTATTCACTTATCTTACGAAATTACTTAAAAACAAAATGAATAGATATTTTAATCTATTAACATATAGAAATGAAATAAGAAACTTTTATATGTTTGTAATAACAGTGAGAAAAATAAAAACCAAATTGAGAAGTATATTAAAATTAAATGTATGAGATTATATCTAATTTGTATATATTTTTCTCTAGTTTAATTCGGTTTGGTTTAGTTTAACATAATTTAATTTGTTCTGGTGCGATTCGGTTCATCTCGGTTCAACTTAGTTTGATATGGCTCTGTTCGGTTTGGCTAGGCTCGGCTTAGTTTAGCTAGATTCTGATTGATTAGGCTTGATTAGGCTCAGCTCAATCCAATTCGGTTTGTTTCAGTTCGGCTTCGTTTTTTTGGTTTGGTTCTGTTTGACTTGGTTTGTTTTGTTCTGTTTCGATTCAATTTGGCTTGGCTCGGTTCGATTCGATTTAGTCCGATTCATTTTAATTCGGCTGAGTTTGGCTCGATTTTGTTCGATTCAGCTCTCTTCAGCTTGGTTTAATTCGGTTTGTTTGCTCTGGTTATGTTAGGTAAGTTCAGTTCATTTGCTCCGGTTATGTTAGGTTCGTTCAGTTTGGTTCTATTTGGCTCCTTTCTGCTCGGTTTGGTTTGACTTAGTTTGACTCGATTCGTTATGGTTCAATTCAGTTTTGCTCGACTCGATTATATTCAATTCTTTTCTGTTCGATTCAATTTGATTTGGTTAGATTTAGTTCAGTCCAGTTCTATTTGACTCAGTTCGACTTGTTTTGATTTGGTTCGATTCAAATTGTTTTGTTTTTTTTTTTATATCTTTTGTATAAGAGTATTTGTTGATTAATGAACTCTGTAACTTAATTGAAAAATATAAAACTTGTTGTGTATTTGAAACTGTTTTAGACTTTTTAAAGTAGTTTGAAAAATTTAATAATTGGAGAAAACTGTTCTTTAATTTTATTTTATTTTTTTTAAGTTATTAAGTCAATTATATTCATTTAGTAAACGTTAAAAATATTGGTCAATATGTTATTAAAAGAAAAAATAAATAAATTTGATATTGGGAAATTTAAAATTTCACCCACCACACGAGATAAAAGTTACTTGTAAACAATTATCAAAGAACTGTCATTCATCTATATTATTGTTTTTTGTTTAATATAGATAGATCTTTTATTGGAATCATTATTAAATTTAAAAAATGCATTTAAATTTCTTTTAAAAGAGACTCGACAATACAAAGAAAGATAGAGAGAGGTATTGAATTATCTAGTTATTACTTTTTATTTATAATAATTTAAGTATTCACGCATTTTTCATCAAAGTCGTGTATTCAATATTTAGAGAGAATTTAAAAGAGATGCATTTTAATGTTTTTTCTTCTTTAAAACTTCTCTTTTATAAAGTATTACTTAAAAAAATTATGAAAAGAAGAAATTTAGTGTGTGTGTGTATATATATATATATATATATATATATATATATATATATATATATATAATCATATACTTTAAATATAAGCCATAACTGTCTTTTAGACTTTTATGCTTTCAAAATATATTTATGTATATTGATTTTAATGTTTTAAATATATTAAACTTTTTTAATATATTAAAAGTATTGTATTTTAAAAATACAATAGAAGATATTTAAAAAAAAAAAACTCTGTAGAAAAAACTGAACTCGACAATTTTCTATCTAATTAATATTAAAATCATTGCATATGGACTGTTTTAATTTCTTCACAGTACAAATTATGGTGAGAATTACCATTGTCGACAAAATATACCAAATTTATCACATTGTTGTTCTGTTAAAAAAAAATAAAAAATAGGATAATTTTTACTGAAGCTTTAAAGGATTGTATTACTTTTTTTGGTGTAATAATTTTCATACAATTTTACTTTAACTATATTAACATTGTGATAACTTTGTGGTAACTTTTTATTGCATAACAAAAATGTCTCGAATGCGTGTTTATATGCATATTTATTAAATTTATTAAAGAACATTAATTATATCATGGTTACTTATTTAAAGCTATATTAAATGTATATATTAAATATTTACATAAAAGCTATATTGGTAATATTAAGTGTAGCATTAATATTCGAATTCAAGATATCCATTTTTTTATTTGTTTATTTAAAATATAATAATTAAACACATCAGATTTTAATATATAATTCAAAACACTATTTAAAATAATAATTAGGAACAGATGTATATCATCATATATATTGATTTACCTACATAATATATAATAATATATTAAAAATGTTAATATCACATTAATGTTTTGATAAAATATTATCTAACCTTTATTCTATTTTTTTAAAATATATTTATGGAAATAATAGTCAAACAAATAATTTTTCAACGTATAATTATGTCATTTGCAATTCAAAATATTATAATTAAAATGATAAATAAGAATTAAAAATAAATATCAATTTATGAATGCATCTTGTATATACGACTTGGAATTTCGCCCACTATATATAGAGTATTGACTTATCCAATACATGACAATTAACGTGACCTCAAAATAGGTATGACGTATCATATCTTCATTAATCATAATTTAATTAGACAAAGTTATTATAATAATCCAAATTGTGAAGTTAATGAATTGGACAAGCAACAAAGGGGTGTTATTCAACTTCAATTGCGACAAAAATTTATAATAAATAGTATAAATAAAAGATGGAACCTGTTTAAATAGAATAAATTTTTCTAAGACTGTGTTCACGTGTTCACTTGAATGAAGAATTTGAGGAAGAAATAATATATGAATTTGAGAGTAAATTCAGTGTTATTTTTTTTAAAAAAAAAAAAGTTAAAAATAAATGAGAATGAATTTGAAAATAAAATTTATAAAAGTTAAGATAGATTAAAAAAATGTTTTAATTGATAGAAAATTAACATTATTAATATGTCTTTAATAATAAAAGTAATATTAAATGATATTTATTAATAAATGATATCACTAATATAAAATGATATTTATGATTAACATGTTTTTTGGTAAAAATTATTTTAAATAGTATAATTAAAAAAATTAATAAGTAATTAATAAAATACATTTTTTAGGATACGTTTTAAAAAAATTAATAAAATACATTTTTTAGGATACATTTTAAAAAATAATAGAAAAATAAAATATTATATTTTTATCATTGGTTATAAAAATAATTTATAATAAAATATAATTAATGTTAATTATATTAAAATAATTGTGAGTTATTGATATTATTATTATTATTATTATTAAATTTAAGGTTTTAACCACTAAAAACAAAACAAAAAGTGGACTCTTTTTTCATAAAAGTAAAAAACTATCATGCAAAATCAATTCTACCACCCACGACATCTCCAAAAACCACTGGCAGAGTTGCACCACCGCATCTCTAATTCAATGCATAGTCTTATTTATTTTGATTATTAATTTTGTGATTCTTTATGTTAGTAGTATTATTATATTAAAATGGAGTGTTACATAATCTATTGTTTTGAATATAAAATCAAATATCAATTATTCAAATAAACTTTTCTGAAAGAATATCTTGAAATATGCTGAAATATTTAGGATTTGAATTTTAACTAAAATTTTAGGTTATAAAGAATATTTTTCTACTTTGAGAAGATATGTCTTTATTATAAATCAAATAAAACATTAATAAAGTGTGTTGCATTAAGTAAAAATTATAATAAGAGTTTAAAGGTGATACGAGATAAATAACTCCACAAAAGTAAAGTAGATTATGACGTTATAAAATAATTCTAACAATAAAAATCACTTTATGATGTATTGCTTTTCTTTATATAAGAAGTAAATCTACTTTAGTTGTAACATCCCAATAAATATAACCAAAGCTATAATTCATTTTCAGGAGTTAACATGAACAATAAAGGAGAACAATACTGAATAAACCGATAGGTGAAAGAGATAGGAGTATAGCATTTAATTTAAAACTGTTCATCAGTTCAATTAAGTAAAATATTTACAAGTTAGACCGAACGGTCTTAGACTGAGTTCATTGACCGAACGGTCAATCATCAAAGGTTCCCTATACATAGCATCTACAAAATATAAAACCAAGAGGAACAACTATACTAAGGACCGGACAGTCCTGCATAACTCTCAGGCACGGCTTCCACTGCGTCTTCCAGCGTGTCCTCCAAAGCAGCTTCCAAGGTAACTTCTAAGTTATCCTCTGCTCACACCCAACCGGATGATCATTGCAATGAAGAGAATGACCGAACGGTCGGATACCGAACGGCAACATAGGCAAAGACACAAAGAATAAGGGTAAGCTTATGTAAATTTAATTAATAATTCCAGCATACATGTAAACCAATAAACAGAACCAATTCAACATGTTATACNCACAAGTACCACACATACATACTAAATTCATCAAATTTATGACCGACCACTAAGACACTGTCCGGACGGTATGAACATGTAGCTCGGTCGTCCCTAGCACCCGGTGTGGTGTAGTAACTGTCTCTCTGATCAGCTGCCACCCGAGGTTAGCCCTCAAACGGTTATCTACTCATATAACCGCGGACCTCCTGCCATTCCCTCGCATGAGTGACCTCTCTCTACTTGAGAAAGCGTCCTCACGGAATATCAGGATCAAGGACAACACCTGAGTCATTCCCACATTCATACTTTACCAATCAATACCAATTCATGAGTTATTCCACCAGTGGAATTCTCTTACTTAGTCAAATTCAACCAATGTTCCTTATTACTTCCAAACTATTAGGACGTTGAGAAAAATACCAGATATCCAGTACCGAATCATAACCAATAGTGACCGAACGGTTTAATAGAAATGNGAAATTGAGTATCAAGAATTTTAGTAACTGACCGGACGGTCATATCAAAGGTAAGACTGAATAACAGAAGTATGTCAAATGGTTGATAAGATAGTTTTTAGCAAAGAATGAAACCATGACTCAGAGTTTGACGAAAATGGATAGTCATCCGAATGGTTTGTCAAGAATATCATAAAATAGGCATTAACATGATCAAAGGGTTGGTCTATGACCAAACACTTATCAGGCCGAACGAATTGAGAAAGAATGAACTCTTTAAGGGAGTAAAGGACTTTAGTCAAGTAAAACGAATGCATCAATAATTAAAGGTTCACTAGACCATTCAGTCATTAAGTGACCGAACGGTTTTCAAAAGGAAGAATATCANGGTTGCAAATGTTACAATTTAAGTGTTAGCCTAAGGCCAAACACTTGTAAGGCCGAACGCTTGGTTTATGACCAGCATTCTTAAGTAACTATCAATAATGAAATTAGAGGAAACCAACTAAGTCTAATAAACACACTAGGNCGATCAGTCCGAACAGACCGAACGGAATAGGGAAGATCGAACGGTCCTAATGACCTTCGATCTCAAATTCATATTTTCTCTAAGTTTCACACAAACTTGTATCAATGCAGAATTCATAGTTCATACTTATCATGCAACTCATACAACAACATGCCATATTTCAAATCCTAAGAAATCAAGCAACATACTTTAGATATCAAACATGCATTAAATCAGGCACATATTCAAACCATACAGAAAATCATAATTAAATTTTATAAGCTTCCCTTACCTCTAATTCCAGCTAAGTCTTGAAAATAAGTTGGTATGAACTATTCTTCTAAGTTTCCCCAATATCATATGCAAACTTGAAAACCGGACGGTTTAAGTGAAAGAGGAGACCACCAGGAGTCTTTAGGTGTGATCTGAAGGGTGATCGGAACAGTGAATGAGTTAGAATTTTAGAGAGAAGGTAGGGAGGTTTTAGAGAGAAGGAGGAGAATTTGAGATTTTCAGAAAGTTGGGTTTGAGGAAGAAGATGAAGATTGCATGCAAAAGTGGCGTCAGGTCTTCACTCTTACCTTAAATACTGCCTCCAATCCGAACGGTTTGGCCAACTCCAGCGTGACACCTGACTTCCACTTGCTGGGGTTCACTGCTCTGCTGCTGCTGCACGGATCACGAGGGAAGGGAATTAAAAGTTGATCAGAGTTTGTCTCCCACTCACCAGGGGAGAACCAGACGGTTGACACATGTATTCCACTTAAGTGGAGTATTAAATGGGGTGTGACATTAGTGATTTTTTAAATTATTACCCAGATGAATAAATATTGGTTTTTAATTTAACCAACCCGACATTTTTAAAAACTAAATTACTTTTTCTACTTAATGTTAGAGGAGTAAAAAGTAATTTAGTTTTTTTTTTTCTGTTAATTGTGGATGTAGATAGTAATTTTTGTGGCACAGGAAGCAATAGCACTCAGTTAAACGTGTGACGTTACTGGTTCATTCTTTCTCCCTTTTTAGACTATCACAAACTGACTAGTGTGTCTTGACGAAGCATGTAGAATTAAGAATGGGCAAATGGATTGATGTTGTGAGGAACTAAAATTTAGTTTGTTTAAACTGAATTGAACTGTAAAATAGTTCGGAGAAATTGAACTATTTTTTTATTTTATCAAATTGAATTGAATTTTACTGTACTAAATTGTACTAAATTACAATATAAATTGAATTCAATTATTAACTCAACTATACTAAATTGTACTAAACTACAATATAAATTGAACTAAATTATACTACTGAATTGTAAATTACACTAATTTTATAAACTGTTTTTTTATATTTTCACTTAAACTTAAGATTTTCACTCATGAATAAATATCAAAACTATGTTTTTTTAATTTTATTTTTGTTTAAACAAATGACGTTTTTTCAAAATTGTTTTATGAAAAACTTAAAAAGTCACTTAAGCCATAAAAGTTTTTGCTTATTAGGCTATTTTGTTTTTTTCTTTTTCATTGGTCTTTAGAGGATTGCATGAGAATTTTATTATAAATATAAAATAAATATTAATCCCTAATAATATTTAATTTAATTTAAATTAAATTTTTATTTAATAACTTTATTATTAATATATAATTAATATTATTCTTATTTATTCCTGATGTTAACTTTTTTGTTACTATAAATAACATAAACAAATATTTTTTCTATATATGAAAGACAATGTTGAAATAATAAAACTGTGTATGAACGTTAAGGTAAAAATAATAAAATTTTTAAAAATAAATAATTTTGAAATAATGACTTTAAAAATTTAATGGCGGAAAAATAGATAGAAAAGTAATTAGAGAATAATAATAATTAATTATGTCATGAGAAATTATATCAGTGAAGTAAGAGTTATTAATTATAATATATGATAAGACTGCATTCAATTTAATACATGAGTATTTCAAATTTTAAATATATATTACTAATGTGTTTTAATGAATGTTATATTGAGATTTAATGGTATATACAAATGTCTTTCTTGAGATGTGAGAGGAAGATGAGAGGGAATGATGCATGAAAAGAAGGGGTTTAAAACACAGTACAGTTAATTATAGTTAACTGAACCAAAAACTGAACTATAAAACAGTATATTTAAGTTATAGTAAAAATGATCAATTTTTTTTAGTATAATATAATACAGTTAAGTATAGGTAAGTGCAATTTAGTTATTTTTGCCAAGCCTCGTGTAGAATTAAATGTGTGCTGAAACATTCACAAAGAGCGAAAAATAGCAGTGTAAAATTCAGCTGTTCGGTATTTATTTATTATAATTATTGTACAGGCAAACGGCACACAAAACAAACCAGTCAGAATAAACCCATCTAGCTTACAACACAAAATTCAGTACATCCTGCTAAATGCCAAGAAACGACCATAGTTTTCGGAGTTTCCAGATGGAGACACTGGAAATTTCAAGCCACTGCAGACTTGAGTTTAAACCTGGTGGTAAACTGTCAATTCTTCACAATTTGCAGGCAAGAATGTAGATTGGAAAAAACGTCACAAGTAAAATGGATGCAAGAGTTGCTGCAGGGTGGTATTCCTGTACAGGCAGATGTTGCTGTACTACTGTTTTATAAAGGCACATTAGGAGCTTTAAGGTAAGGCTGCACCAAATAATTATTTAATCCAAATTCCATATTTACTCAATCCATGCTATAAAGCTTCAATATCATAACTATTCTGAGTACCAGAAAGTAGTATTTGATGCTCTAACCACAAAAGTCGTGGCTCGAGATCACAGCAGGTGAGATTGCTCGTAGTTCATATTCTACGGGTCATCCAACTCAACAAGTTGTGCCCGTCTCTCAGCGGCCCTCTTCCGAATAAAAATGCCCCATCTCAAAGCTGCCTTAAGCTTAAGCCAGCCAACAACAGCCTTTCCCGAGGAACGGTTTCGTTCATCATCTAAGTGGTAGCTCATGGAGGTCGCAGGCATGTAAGTAGATGATGGATAAGGGTATGCATCTTCTGAGGTATTGAAGGAAGCATGAGATTGCCCTCCTCCCATATTAAATATACGAAGCAAATGCTGCATGTCTTCATTTTCTAGCATCTCATGACTTCTAGTTCGAATCTCCTCCTCTGGAAAGTAGTCCTCAAATCCTCTATAACTAGGATTTGAAATGCCGACACTTTGAAAGCCAGGAGTAGCTGGCTGTCGTGAACCATGAGTCATCTCATTTTCATTTCTAGGAAGTTGAGATTGGTGTGAAGCATTCAGTAACTGGTTTTGCAGTGGGAGTGTGTTAGCAAACGGAATAGAAGAATGAAGATTATCATTCTGTGGTTGCATTGAGGATCTGGTAGTCGTCACATTATGATAACCTGCAGACATTATTGACAAACATCGATGCTGAGGAAAATATTCTGCATATTGATGTATGGTAAATATCAAGTCACTAAATTTATCACGTAATGGTTTCTACTCTTTCACAATATGACACATACCAAATCTGTCACATTAATATCTTAGCATGCATTCTAAAATCTAAATATTAGTTATACAACAGTTGGATTATAATATCTCGACATGCACTCCAAAATCTAAATACTAGTCTTCTAACTAAATCTTTACAAAAAAAAGGATTTGCTACCCGGTATGCGGGAAGAATCTGTCCACTTTGATCATTTTCAGAAGAGAAACACTCAGTGTTAGGCGTTGGACTGAGCCGTCTATTTGTGAGCCGAGTAAGATTTTAATAGAAGTAGTTTTGAATCGTAGAATGCGATTGAGATGTGCGCCAACATCTCAACCACAGATTTTACGCTAGAATTTGTGTCAAAATAGGGTTATTAACTCTTGTAATTAGCTAAATGACAGGTAAAAGAAGGAAAAAGACCAAAAGAAAAAAAATAGCTTCAAAGGAACTGGTATTGTTGGTAATGTTACAATCTTACGGTTGGAACAGTATACCTCCGACTGCTATGGCTGGATCCATTGAAGGCTGCCCAGTAGTTACAGGAACTGGGAGACTTGGGATGCAGGTCTGCTGATCAAGGGAGTTCGAAATTGAATAATCATGGGAACCCCCTGCAGCCAGAGGTTGGGAGGTGCTCAAAGTCATATTCTGATTGGCATTTAGCAGAGACTTGCCATCATACTCAATAACATGCATCCAATTCTCGTATGCCTTCTTCACCAGTGTGTCCACATAAACCTACAAGAATGTGAGATTCGCATTTTTCAGAAACTTCAACTTTTTTCTTCAAAAAATTTTCGTAAACCTTTTTTAACTTCGACTTTTCCTTGCCTAGAAAAGCAGAACATCCCACCTTTATGACACCTAGTACTAAGCCAACTGCCTATCTGATCTGTTCACTCAAGTTAGAAAAAAAAAAAAAAAAAACGCCGATATTCTATGCTCGAGCCTCTTTTTAAACTAGCAATAAGTGTAGTACTGCAAGAACTCGAGAATAAAAGCAAAATGACTTGCAGTCAAGCATCAGATCCAATTAAGTTTTATTTTTTTTCCTTAGAATCGGACTCCTTCGAGATAAAAAGTTGGATGCACAAACAATAAAGCTGCAAGAATGAAACCACATCTCAACAAGTGACACGAGAAATTAGATTAAGCATACTATGAAAGAAATCCAACAGTTTAGTCCAAATTCAAAGAATAAATGCAAAATTTAGAGGACGGGTTCGCTTACCTTTTGACTGTCGGAGAGAGAATCAGCAGAGTAATATTGGTCATTGGTAATTAGACCACTCAACTCATAGATGTTATTGAAAACAACACCAACATTCCTTGCACCATCGGGATAATATACATAGAGTTTTCCACTGAGAACGCAAGTCTTTGCATGATCAACAAGAACATCCCACATTTTATTTGACATACCACTCCCGAGAATCTACATAAGATATCGTTAATCTGTGAAAATTTTGGATGGATAAAATTTTAAATCAGAAAATCAAATCAAACTTAAAAAACCTTCCCCTGATAAAAAAGTGATTAAATTCTTACGTTCCGCAATCTCTGTGGATCTCTGACCACAAGTCGTACGACATCTTCAACTGTATATACTCCTGCTTTATTTAACCTTTTGTGAAATGAACCATCCTTTCCAATCTTCTCCAGTCTCCAGACCTCATCATTCAAGGCAGGTGGGTAATGCTTCTTGTATACTGCAATCCAGAATCAGTTTCATGACAGAAGAAGGGTCGAACAAAAAATAGTGAAGTTATGTACTTACATTCTCCACGATGATCCTTAACAGTGAAAGCCTCTGATTTGGCTTCACGAATACGCATTCCCTCATAACAATCTGAGGAAACTTTGAGCCCCAGCCTGAACTTCCTACTCCTTATCCAACTAGAGTTGTCTGTAAATGTAAGCTCGCCCAATGTTCCTACACCCTCCTTCAGTGTCACTTGCAGATCACCAGCCAGAAGAGGTCTTTTTCCTTCCCGCTCTTTAACTACGTGACTATCAAAATCTTCTTCGCTCCAATTATCATCATCCTCGTTATTGAAATCTCCTTCAAGTACAATAACATCTAGTTTGACACACGAAGCTGGGCCAGATGTAACAACATGCCCTGTTATTGTATCAATCAAAACAATGTGTATGGCGCTGCCATTCTCTCCGTCCACTTTCCCACCAGTAAAGAGGGGAAGGGATAACCTGTTCCTGAATTGTAACTGTAGACTGCTGCCATTAGGGCCTTCTATGCTCTTGGGAGAAGACCTGTATTTTAGTTTTGAGTATAAGAAAATTAAAATATAGATACAAATACACTAGGATAAGATAAAATTCATCAAACAAATATGGTCATGAAATTGACCTTGAAGTGACAAAGTAATACCTTCCACTAAGCTTGGCAGGGACTAATTTAGCTAAAGCACACTCTACTTCTTCGCTAACCTGTTGAGCAGGAAGCAAGACTAAGATATGAGATATATCCATGATCAAACATCACTCATGCAAAGTGGCATACATGCAATTAGGTTCACTTAACCTACGGAGTTGTTCCATTGAATTCTATTTGACATGTAAAGGCATTTAAATACACCACTGGACAAAACGATGGCCTTCATCACAATTTTACAAAATAGCGCCTGAGTGAGGTAAATAAATGTTATTCCAGGAAGCCTTTCTCGCAACAAAGAACTATTTATTTTATATAAAAAAAAAAATTGACCTTTTTCGGCTTGTTAAGGTTTGAATGTGATCTCAAGTACTCTATCCAATTTTATCTTAAGCCTCACAATAGTGGCATGACTGACATCTAGATTCTACCCAAACCTATCATCCTCAAGAAGACAGAAGGTTTTTTCAAAATGAGCCAGTAATCCAGAGTTTTTGTTTCAAGGGATGATTAATCCATACAAGTGATGACTTCAAATAATATATAAGTCCACCCTGAAGTACTCTATCCAAGTGATAAAAAAAAAATGACCTTTTTCGGCTTGTTAAGGTTTGAATATGTGATCTCGAGTACTCTATCCAATTTTATCTTAAGCCTCACAATAGTGGCATGACTGACATCTAGGTTCTAGCCAAACCTACCATCCTCAAGAAGACAGAAGGGTTTTTCAAAATGGGCCAGTAATCCAGAGTTTTTGTTTCAAGGGATGATTAATCCGTACAAGTGATAACTTCAAATACTATATAAGTCCACCCTGAAGCAAATCAATACTACAATGAACTTAATTTTCTTACAACTCTACGAAGAATAGGCTCCAGTGATGAACAAAGTTTCTGCAGACTATCCACCTTGAGGGCTTCAACAATAACGCTGCAAATGATGTGAATAAATAGATAAAATATTAAATTCATTCATTAGATATGACATATAAGTGCTAATACAGTGATAACAAGGCATGAAGTTTCATAATATTGCTGATACTGTTTTCTAATCAAATTATAGTTTTTTTCTTAGTAATTTCCATAATAAAGGTTATGTATGATCAAAATAAAATTTTAATTTTGATTGTAAAACAATATAAAGAACATTTTCTAAGTTTTCTCCTAAAAACCATTTGTAAGGAAGAAAAACACAATTTTGGTTCTCTTACTCATATTAAACTTCATCTGTTGGTCACATATCTCTAATTTCCTCTCATCTCGTCTAAGCCTCGCTTTTACTAAACCAAAGATCTAATTCACCCATTCTTATTGTTTAGCTTAAAAAAAAAATCACAACAACTTCACATTTAATTCTATTCAGTTAATCTGGCAAGAGCTCTCCCCGCCCCTCCTTTTTTTTTTTTTTTTTATCAGCGGTATGTAAACATCCATTCGGGACGTTATTCCAGTCGCGTATTCATCTATATTGATGGTTAATTCCCATCAAAACCTACTTTCCATTAATGAACCGACCAAGGCTTTCTGATTAGGACCACACGCATAGAACGAATATCTATGTCATTTGTAAGTCCGAATGTTGCATAGTGACTTTGTATTTTTGGGTTATCATGCATGTCATTGGTGAGAAGTCCACCACTGAGTTTTGTAGACAGATGGTTACTCAGGATTATTTCATATACAAAATTTGAACTAGAAAACGTAGTTCAAAATTAGAAGCGAGTTAAAGGACTAACTACACATTGGTAAGCAGTGACCATGAATAATGCATAACTAAAGCTGATGGAAGAAAGAATCATAATGACTAGTACACTAGAGCTGATAGAAAATTAAGAACAGGAAATGATTCACCTAGCAAGAGCAGGTCGCTTTTTTTCAGGTTGTTCTTCTTCGGTGGAGCCTGAATCTAAGCCGCGCTTCCCCCTCGCCGCGCTGCTGGATTTCTCCATGTACCTCGTCTGCATTATTCTCACTGCTGTCGGATTTCGTCGTCTCTCGTCAAATCCTTTTAAAAAAAGAGACAAAGGATAACGAAGTGTAACTGTCACGGATTCGATGGAACGCGAGCGGATAGAAAAGCAGAAAGTTGAAAATACTCAGCAAAAGAAGAAAGTGCAGAATCTGAGAAATTTCGCGGAATTTTCTCTGCGGTTCGACGCCTGTGTTAACGAACCCGAGGTACTTTCTCTGAGATTTGTTTCTGCTAACGGTGTGAGTGATGGGTATAATCTAACGGTTTGCGAATCTGGGAGTGGTTGTTGGGCCTGGGCGGTGTGGTTTCGATCTTGTGGCCGCGGGAGATCATGGGATTTGGGTCGTCGGATTGAGAGAATCTTTGTCAATATTTTATTGGGGCTTGCCACGTGGGGTGATTCAGCAGGTGCGTCTGTCACTGTCACTCTTCAACATGATCATAATTCTGTCATAAACAGTGTCATGTTATAGTTTTTTGCCACTTGGAAAATAATATTTAAGCTCCTTACGTGCCATGCGGAAACAAAAGTTGCAACGCAAGAAAAAGCCAAGTTTTAGTTGTGCTGTTCGCTTCTGTGTCGGTTTTTCACATCAATAGGTTGCAATGCTTGAAAAATATTTTTGCATTTTGGGAATTTTTTCTTTCTCGAGCTTTTACAGTTATTAAAATGTAAGAGAAAAGGGATAAGATGACATGAACATGTTTCAAAGAATCATAAGTACCCACGTTACCTCCAACGATAAGAACAAAAACTCTTTCCTAATCCTCTCATTCAATAAGAAGCATCAGAAAAAGGTTGTCGCATGACCCAAACCTAATTTAACTCAAAAAATAAAGCATTATTAGTGGAGTTAGGAAATGGTAAATTAGTTGAGCAATTTTTATTTTTGAAATTTAATATAATCAATAATCAAACTCCACTACCATGTTGTCGATAGCCAAATCCAACAAATAGCATTTTGAAAATATCTAAATAATTAAATAAATATATGACATATGACTATCCGTTATGCTTTGCTGGAACTACTTAAGGAAAGAAAGGGAGCATGGATGTGTAATGAAATGGAAAATAAAATACTAGTTTAGATTAATAACCTGAGAAGAAAAAAGTGCAAAAAAAAGAGAGACATGAGTATTTTTGGGAACATCATATTTTTGGTATGCTTTACAAGTTCTTTTTTTATTAACTGAAAAACTTTTTAATCTTTTAAAAATTAATCTTGGATAAACAATTTTTTTCCAGAGTACTTATAATAATATCTTTAAGATATTATCTTACATATTATTTTAATTCAGTAATTTTCTAATTTTTTTTTATATTTATCTTTTCTAATCCGTATGATAATCATTAGATTAACATTTAAATAAGATAAGTTTTATTAATTTAAGATACGTGAATAAACGTAACTAAACTATAATTAATATTACTCAATTTTGTATATTCATTTTTAATTACTCAAAACTACCTTAACATGTATATACAATATTAATAATTGAATAACATAATATAGAAGTATAACAATCACAATAAATAATATAATTGAAATAATTGGTTTTGAATAAACAGTTTAAAAAATTGAATGAGTAAACTAAATAGAGGATATTTTATAATTAAATTAAACCATTTTTTATATAAAATTATATATGTATCATTTAAATGAGTTACCTTAACAATTTTAGTTTCTATGTTCAAAGATAGTTCTTTCCTGTCTAATTTTTTTAATACGTTGATGTTGCCTTTCTAACTGATTTTACATAACCTACAATAATTAGAATTTCAGTTATGAACCATAAACAAATATTACAAAATGATTACATAAATTTAAATGTAAAAAAATTAAATATATTTAAAATTCCAATATATTTGTTTGGAATAATATCTAGTAATTTTTTTAATATTAAATATTTTAAAATTAAAATTATTGTAATATCTAGTAGATAGTTGAAACAAAAATAGATTATAAGGCGAAAAAGGAATTATGATGTTTTGTGACGTGGTTTCACAGAGTAGTTGGCGTCAGACAAGGGTTGCAGTTAAGTAAGCAACCACTATCCACGTTGTAATATTTGTAATAGTTTGCTTATAGCATATCTCTCTCCTCTCAAACGCCAAAACCCGGTTTTTGGTTTTAATTATCATCATCGAACCGGGCTCCAGGTGGGCCATCCCAGGCTTGAACCGGCTATGGATCCCCAGCAGCGTCCCTTAATGTCGGACCGTGTCACCGTCAATGGCATCGTAACGCCGCTTGCTCTGCTCGCCGACGGCCGTCTCTGGTGGTCGGAGGGAATCCAACGTTGTTTGTCCGTTGAAAAGGACGTCCTCTCCTTCGTTACCAGTGGGCCTTACATCAAGATCAAGAGCCTTGTCGAAACCCGAGACGGATGCTGCAGCACCGGCGCTCCTGCAAGTCTCGCTCGAAACGACGTCGTCTTTATGCCCTCCTCCGAGGAATCGCACAGGCTCTGGTGCCAAAAGCTTAGTGAATTCGTCGATTCTCTTGGTAAATTAAATTTCACATTTCTCTCGGTACGGTTAAGGTTGTTGTTACTGCGTTGCATGTGTTATGAAGTCTGAAAGTGTATCGCTAAAAGTTTAAAAAGTGCTTCTTTAAATTTCGATGTACAATTGTGAATTTTAGTGCCAAAATGGGAAAACAAATTTGCTACTGTGAAGTAAGACTACTTTTGAATTCTCCACTTACTGAATGTCATAATGTAGGTCGCCCTAAGAGATTATTTGTTTTTGTTAATCCATTTGGTGGGAAGAAATCCGCTACAAAGATTTTCGATGAACAAGTGAAACCTCTTCTTGAAGATGCTCAAATCGAAATCACAGTCCAAGGTACTCTAATTCTTTGACCATGTTTCGTTGTTGTTTCTATTGTCCTTTCGAATGTATTTGTATTTGTATATTTATATGATATGATTTTCCTCAGAAACCAAGCATCAGCTCCATGCAAAGGAAGTTACTCATTTGCTAGATATTACCAAATACGATGGGATTGTTTGTGTTAGTGGAGATGGACTTTTGGTAGAGGTTAGTTTCATTGCTAGTATCCTAGTTGCAGTGTGCTATCATTCGTCATTATCGTGTCCACGATTATTAATGCAAAAATTATGGTCGTAATAGCATTCGGAACACATTTTTCTGTACGCTTCATGTTTACAATGCATAAATATTGAGCAGTAGCTACTTATGTGTTTCATCCAACTATACGAACCGCAAATTAGGAATTAGAGAGGAATAGGGCGAAAAGAAAAAGGAAATGAAATAAACCTATCCTTCAAGGGTCACCCTTCCACGGGTTTTCCCATCACAGAGGGCTAATGCTCAATTTATAGATGACAACCTATATTCCCCGGATCCTACTGTCGTACCTCCCTTATCCATATTTACTTAACTTCTATAACTATCTGATTAATATTCAAAACCCCTCTTCTCCTTAAACCATAATACTAACTATTGTTATTTGCATGATAGTAGTGGGTCTTTCCAAACCTTGTTAGAAAAGAAAGATTAATTGAGAGGTGCTCTTAATGTATGAATTAAACAATATTAGTATATGCTGCCTGAAAACCATTTTTGTTATCATTTCAAGATATGCTAATGCTGTACTGGTTTATGGGCTCATGCTCGTGGACTAATTGAAAAGCATATAGTCAATACCTTGATTTTGTTCTTTCCTGAGAAACTTAATGGTCTTCGGGGATTTGGTTGAGGTATTCCAATGAAGCCCAGAAGATTCGAATAAATGTTATGACATCTGTGGGAATTCAAATCGCAACATGGTTCCTCCTAAGTTTTTTCAAAACCTGTGCATTCTAGAATACTTTTGCCCTGGTTCACTTTTGATGTCTTTGATTTTAATTTTTTTTCTTTATCTAACAGACATTGCACATTTTAGTAGGTTGTAAATGGACTTCTTCAAAGAGAGGATTGGAAAACGGCAATAAAGATACCCCTTGGGGTAGTTCCTGCAGGTTTATCATCATCATTACTTTGTTGAATAGGTTTTATCTAATTAGACTTTATTGCTTTAAAGTGAGAAGTGGGGTTACTAATTGGGTTTTGTTTTGGTTATAAGGTTTATCCTTTGTTATCTGTACACAATAAGTTTATGGGAAACTACACAGCTTTGTTTTACCAAGCTAAAAAGTTCTTCCATGCGTTGAAGGTACGGGAAATGGCATGGCTAAATCACTTCTTGATTCTGTGGGCGATCCTTGTGAAGTAGCTAATGCCGTTCATGCCATTATACGAGGTTTTGATCTATCCATGTCATCCAAACATGCCACGTCCATTTTTTCTGTGCTATGACAAGTTTAAACTGTTTATTAAATACCAACAGGCAATAAAAGACCACTTGATGTGGCTACCATCATACAAGGAGAAATCAGATTTTTCAGTATATTGATGCTTGCATGGGGTAACTACTCTCTCTGTCTAATGTACTATTTAGTGAAGTGGTTGCAGCAGATGTGCTAAAAGATCTAGGCTAATTGTTTGTATTTCATTCTTTCTTTTCTTGATTTATACCCTCCCTACTTTAGTCTGCATAGATTTCAACCCTGCAATTCACTTGACATATTATAAAACTGGAGGTACTATTCTATTTCAGGTCTGGTGGCAGACATTGACATAGAGTCTGAAAAGTACAGGTGGATGGGAAGTGCTCGACTTGATTTCTACGTCAGTAATCCATTTTATAATTTCCACATGTTTATTTATGATGTTTTCCTTTCACTTATATGTATCTCTCTTATATGGATAATCATCGCAATTATCTTCTACTCTCTTGGTTTGATGGAAGGAACATGAATAAAAGAAAAATAAGCATTAAATTGCAGGGCATGTGCTTTAGTTTCTTGTATTTTACAATATGAAGTTATTTATGCGATGAAGAATGTCTTCTGATACTTAGTTAAGAAAATACAGTTTTGATTTATAGCACTAGAATAGAACATGGGTCAGTTTCTTACAGATTAGAAAAAAACTAATTAGTAAGACAATCTAGCGATTATTGTTTAGAGATTACAAAAATAGCATAAGCTATTTTCAATTTGTTTAGAAATCATTTTTTTTTTTTTAAAAGTGGGTAATTTTATGACATGCTAGAAGCTATTTTGAATTCCCTCGTAAAACTTGCAGTGGGATTCGTTTGACAGATAAGAAGTGATTGAATTTGTTCATTATAGTTTTCTTTACTCACTGTTTTCCTGATTCAGGGCCTCTGTCGACTCTTGAACTTGAGGCAATACATTGGATGTGTTTCTTTTGTGCCTGCACCTGGGTTTGAAGCTTTTGGGGAACCCACAAGTTACCCTGGAAAACCTACTACTAGCAAAGGAAGCAACAGTGATACAAGTGAAGCAGAACATACTAATAAACAAAGCCCTTGTTATCTAGGACCTGAAGTAAACGTGGAAAATTTGAATTGGAGAGTTATAAATGGACCTTTTATTTCTGTCTGGCTTCACAATGTGCCTTGGGGTGCGGAAGACACAATGGCAGCACCTGATGCAAAGGTTCGCTTTGAGTGGCTACGATTCAAGCTTGTCCTCTTGATTTCTCACACTTCTATTCATGAACATATAACTGGGAAATGTTTCCAATTTTATATGACAGTGATGACACCATTACTAGGACCAGTTATATATCAATTTGATAGCATAACACCCTATGGTATTCACAAAAAGAAATGATTATTTGCATCTTACTTTCTGGATTTTAATGATCCACTAGCAAAAATGCATGGAAATTGAAGATTCAAATAAGCACAATAGAGTATAAATATCTCAAGTCTTTAATTACAGCCTGGATTTTTCACATCTAAGAAAATTCATCTGAATATTGTTAATGGTCTAAATTTTCACTTTCATAAGTTGCTGCCTAGTGGGAGACATTCTATTATACATAAGAATTATTACTTACGGGCTTGAGCTTTTGTTTCTGTGATCTTGTAATGCAGTTCTCTGATGGTTATCTGGACTTGATCATTATCAAGAATTGCCCAACACTACCATTACTATCAATGATGTCAGAGTTGAATACAGGAGGACATGTAAAATCTCCGTACGTCACGTACCTAAAGGTGTGATCATCAATATGTATAAGCACAATGCTTTTTGTAGCAGTTACTTGGAGCTTCTGAAATGGCCATGCTTTGGTTTATTTGCGTAACGAAACTTACTAAAGTTTGTATCTTCACAACATTATGCAGGTGAAAGCTTTCAGCCTGCAACCTGGTCCACGCACCAAGGACCAAGAGAAAGAAGGGATCATAGATGCAGATGGTGAGGTTCTGGCAAGAGGGAAAGGAACTTACAAGTGTGAGGAAAAGACTTTGATGGCCTATGATAAATTACAGATAGCAGTGGATCAAGGTTTAGCAACACTTTTTACTCCAATATAGTACTTTTTTTTTTTGTCTTGTCATGGATTTTTTCCAACTTACTAGACTAAGTACTAATTCCGTTGGTAGTACTGTGAGATGAGTTTTCACACACCAACTTTGGTTTAATTGTTTTTCTCAGCCCATTCCCTTGGGTGAAATTTGTTTACAGTTACACACATGTACAAACAGAACCTTCCATGGGTTGTTTATCTTGTACAGCACCACATAAATTAGAGTATATACATGATAACACGTTGTACTCGTATGATTAAAATCCAAGGGTCTAAATAACGTTTTACAGTTAAATTTCATGTGTCATGTCTTATTGCAAAAACTTATATTTCTTATATTCTATTATACCAATAACCATTGGTTAAAATGAATAAATTAGTAAACTAAGATTATGTGACGTTAGATATATTGTTTTTATTTTTTATTTTTAGTTTGTTATTATTTTTTATTTTTATTTTGAGTTTAGTTTATATTTCTATTATATCATGTCATTGTTTATTGTGTACTAAAATATTTTTACTAATTAAAAATTCCGTTAAACGTTTTAATTATAATATTTTTTTGTTTATTGGAAAAACATTGAAAAAAAAATTCAATCTCTGAATTTCCTATGAGGAACGAATGCAAATTTCATAAATTTGATTCGGGCGGAGAACACAATAGAGGTTATGAAAAAATTACAATATAAAATTCTCTTCGTATTATGTTTTTTTAGCTCTTTTACTTAAAGTTGTTATAAAATATGTTTCTATTTATTTTAGCTTTTGAATAAAATTACTATGATAAAACTTGAAAAAAAAAATTGTTAATTATGATGATTGGTTGTTATAAATTTTATAACTCAACTTTGCATTTTTTATTTTTTTTAGAATTTTAATTTTGAAAAGACAAATTATTAAATATAATTTACCTATTGTTTATAATATTTGTTCCCTGGAATTACAGCCTTTTGATAACCTTTGTTTGGGGTAAATTACTCGACAAACATGTTTAATAATTGAGAAACTAATTAACTGTTAGTTGTCAAAATATGTATGGGATGGTATTATGTTAATGTACTGTAGTTGTTAGATAATCTCCTTTATACAAATTAATGAAACACGTGCGTTTATGTATTAATTTTTTTCATTATGACTACCCAAAATACATATCACTTATTTTATAATAAAAAATTAAAAATTATTATAATTATAAAGGTAAATATAAATAAATTTTACAATTTTAATATACATAGTTTTTATTTATTTTTTAGATAGTTGCTATTTATTTTGCAGATAATTTTTTAATTATAGTTAATTATTGGTTTAAACCTCTTTTTGGTCCCTAAGTTATAAGTGGATGTTCAGTTTAGTCCCCGTTTTTAAAAATGTAAATCTTTGGTCCTAAGTTATAAAAAATGTATCAAATGAGTCCTTTTTTGACTTGAAATACTGTTTTTGGTTGTTTCTTAACAACTGCTACATCTTTATATTGCTCTTTGTACTTTGACCATGAACATCAAAAAATGACTCATTTGATATATTGCTCTTTGTACTTTGACCATGAACATCAAAAAATGACTCATTTGATATATTTTTTATAACTTAGGAACCAAAGGTTTACATTTTTAAAAGCGGGGACTAAACTGAACATCGGCTCATAACTTATGGACCAAAAAGAGATTTAAACCTTAATTATTTTAGTTTAAAAAAATACTTAATTTTAAAAAAATAATAAAATTAAAATATTAATTTAATATCACAAAACTAATATAAAATTTACATTAATTTATTCAATTTGACAATATTTTTAATTGATGTGAAACAAATAACAAATTTTATTATAATAAATTTTAATTCGACTATAATATCATAAGAGAATTTAGAAAAAAAGTCGTTAAATCGATTTTATTTCTTATATTTCATGTGATCTCTTTTATACAATGGTATATAGATAATAAAAGGAATTTTTTTATTATAATTATTAACAGAAATAATTATCTATTTTTATAATAATGTCATAAATAATTAATTAAAATTTAAAAATAATTATAAAAATTAGAGAATAAAATAATAAATTAATTGATATTAATAAGAATAAATATAATTTTATTACAATTAATTAATTTACTTTTAAAAAATATTTATAAAATTTAAAAGACAAAATAATTTAATTAATAAAAATAAAATCGGTGAAAAAAAATGTTTAATAAATTGTATCCTCTTGTAACAGATTTAAGGTTTGGATTAAAAATATCAGATTCATTTAATTTTTAATGGTAGAGTTTGTAATGCATGAGAATTTGTGGTTGACATCTTCAGCTCGAAGGGAATATAGAAAGTTGAAGTTCATTGTCATTAATGAATCGACCAAAGTTTTAACCACCTTGAAAAAACCGCCACTGCTTTTCAAGCGTCAAACTTGAACATGGGTACATGAATACAAGTAACTCTTAAATAATAATATGCAGAAAAAGAAAATATTTTAAAATAGAATTATTTATAATAAAGTAATTATATCATGATTATTTTAATTCATTTAACACGAAGTATAAAAGTGAAGGAAAATGATATTTTAACATCATTTTTTGACACTATTTTGACACTACATACGTGTTAAAATGTGATTGGACGATTTCAAAATTAAAAAAGTTGAGACAAGGGTATATTTGGAAAAGAAAAACCAAAGTTTATTTTTTAATTTGAAATCGTCCAACCACATTTTGACACGTGTGCAGTGTCAAAATGGTGTCAAAAAATGGTGTTAAAAGGTTATAAAAATGTAAAATTTTGTATTTGTTTAAAAGAGAAGAAAATAAAAAATAAAAAAAGTGTAAAATAAATATAAAAAAATTATGTCAGACAATATAAAGTTTTGTATTCTTTAAAAGAAAGAAAGTAAAAACTAAAAAAGTATAAGAATATAAGAAAAAAGTTAGATGTGTAAAAAAGAAATATTTATAATATTTTAAAATGTACAATAAAATAATATTTTATTGGTGGAACAGTATTCAACCGGTTTTCTCATGTGTCCAAAAGCCGTGAATCTTTACTAGTTAAAGTAAAAGATAATTTATATATATTTTTCTTTCTTTAACTCGTTATCACATATTTTAAGTAAACGTATTCTGAACTAAAAGTATTTTCAATAATATATGATTTAGTTTTGAACTTAAAAAAATCCCCTGAAACATATTTTATTAAAATTGATTCTGTCAATCAAATTAAACTTTTACAATCTGTGCTGTTGCAGTTTTAAAACAATTTAGTTAAATATTGTTCTATAAAATAATCATTCAACTCAAAAGAACATTATGCAAAAAGAATTTAAAACATGATATTTTAATCGTAAAAATTATTATATCTCATGATTTTCATTGTATCGTATTACCTTAAGATTCTTTTATAAAATTTATGCTTTAATATAAGAATATAACAAGACTCATCATTTGGCTATTAGTAGAAAAACATATTTTTTTTATTTACATTGACTATAAGGAATTTTGTGACATTCAATATTGATATTTCACCATACTAACGTCATACTATTGTGACCATGTAATAGAAATATTTTTACATATTAATTATTACCAAATATAATATAATTACAATCACAATTTCACAGTAAAATAGTCATGCTGAAGAGTCAATTAAATTTATAATTTATATTAATTAAAAAAAATAATGTTTTAACCTTGAAATATCCAAAATCATTCACTGCATCTTAGGTTAACACACTGCTTTTCCTAACAGATACTTTTAAGAAGCATTGGCTCGTTTTTAATATTCTCAATTACTTTAAATTTAAATTTATTTTATTTTTTTATCGAATACTTTAAAAACACTCGTTCACACCTTTGAAAGGTTGGACAAATGTGGCATGCCTTAATCATGGGCAATTGAGTATTCATATGTAAAGTTTTTTTTGTCGTATATGATGTTACTAGTTGAGAGTATGATTGCAATTAAGATAACACTAATATAAAATCTATGACATCAAACATGTCATTATAAATGTTCCTGTCAAAGTCAAATAGTAATCCATATATAAATTCAGTGAAATGTAGAGTTATTAACTAATCACATAACATTACAAAAGCTAATGATAAAAAAAAATCATATTTTTACGCAACCACTAATATAGAAGAATGATACCTAAAAGAAGATGAAGATAGTATAAAGTAGCATACTTTTAATGAGATTAGTCGGCAAGTATAATCCTCCTAAGGGATAAACCAAAAGATATTAATTAATTTCCTTTGTCTTATTTTGTCTTTGGTTACCTAGCATGCTAATATCGTTACGAAAAATCATACTCTCAACAGAAAAAACAAATGTACATAAACTACTTTATATAATAATATGATTTGGTAATCTAAATGTGATTATAAATGAAAAAGTTGATAATTATAAAGTGAAAAGGACTTGTAAATTCATCATTTTAAAATTATGGTTTGGAGATTATATATGTTAATTGTTTGCATGTAAGTTGAGTTTATAGTTTATTGGTAATGTTTCATTCTAACGATCTTTCATTGACACATTAATAATATTCGAGTTGATATAATTAGTTTTAATAATATGCGAGTTGATATATAGTTAGTTTTAGTAAACACCTGAGTTTCTATATAAAAAGATTAACCATATAAAATAAATGTTTTTTTGTTAACACTCGTGAACGATTCCGAATACAGTAAAAATAATACGAAAGTTTGTAAATAGAAACGTATGAATATATGGACAAAAAAATATATACAATCAAAAGTGTTGATGAAGTAAAAATATAAAAATATGGTGAAATATAATCCCGTAAAAAATAACAAAATTAATTTAATACTAAAATTTATAATCATAGTATTACTAATAATAAAAAATGTAAAATAATAACACTAACGAATAACAATATTAACAAAATAATAATAACAGTACAAATAATAATAATAATAATAATAATAATTTCACCACTAATATAACATATAATATTATCAATAATAACAAATAATATATAAAAACAACAATAATAATAATAATAATAATAATAATAATATCATCAATAATAATAATAATAATAATAATATCAATAATAATAATAATAATAGTAATAATACAATAATAATAGTAATAATAATACTAATAATATATAATATTAAAATTAATAATATATAATAGCAGATAATAATATAACAGTAATTATAATATTAATATATAAATAATGATAATAATCTTAATAATAATATAATAGTAATAATAATAACAGTAGTAGTAATATATAATAATAACAATAATATTAATGTATAATAATAAGTATTTTCAAAGTGACATTTTTGTAAATTAGGAAGAGTAATATGATATTTTATAAGTGATATTTTTATGGATGAATAAGAGTGCCGAAAATATTTTAGTCAATTGAGTAGTAATTGAGATTCAAAATAAAAAAATAAAAAAATGGACATATGTCAAAAGTTTAAGTGAGGTAGATTAATAAATATGCTTAGTATTTATTTTATAATATTATTATTGGATCCTAATAGTACTAATAATAATAATAATAATAATAATAATGATACTAATGATTTTACTACAACTACTTACTAAAATACAATAATAACAACAATAATTATAAGACAATAATAACAATAATAATATATGCATATATATAATAATATTAATATTATAATAATAATTAGTATTTTCAAAGTAATATCTTTGTAAATTAGGAAAGGTGCTAGGAAAATTTCATAAGATTTTTGTAGAACAATAAGTGTATTAAGAATATTTTAGTCAATGGAGTATTAGTTGGAATGTAAAATGACAAAAATAAAAAGTAAAATACACGTGTCAAAATTTACTGATAATAGTATATAATAATAAATAATAATGCTAATAGTTGTACTACTAATAATCATATATAATAATAATAATAATAAGTATTTTCTAAATGATATTTTTGTAAATCATGAAAGGTATTAGGAGTATTTTATAAGTGACATTTTTTTTGTAAATTTATAAATGAATTAGGGATATTTTAGTCAAATAAATAGTAGTTGGATACAAAATACTAAAAAAACTAATAAAATTGACATGTGTCCAGACTTTGAGTTTGGATAGGTTAATAAATTTACTAGATATTTCTAGCATTTGCAAAATAATAGGGGTATTTTCTAGTATTGTAGTTGATAGTTGATTATAATTGATTGTGTCCAACTAAAACATTAAAATATATAAAAAATACTCTCCAAGTATGTTGTACATTAATTTGTCATCATAAAGATTGTATTATAAGCCTAATAATATATTTAATTTCGACACAACATGTTTGATACGTCAAATCATGGGTTTATCAAGTTGAATACACAATATTTTTCTCGTGTATATGTATAACAATATAAATTAAGGTTCAAACTTTTGATTTAAAAAATAAATAAACAAGAGGTATTTGTAAGTATTACAACTCGACTATAACTTTTCCGGTCCTAATAAATTAAGACACAATGTTACCTTAATATTTATAGATCGATATTTTATACAGAATTTTAATTTTAACAATGAGTTTAAGTGATTTCGAAACAAGCAATATTAAGAAATAAAAAAAAAAACTTATTTATTAAAGATTGAGAGAGAGTATGTTTCCAATTTTGTATCTTCAAACAGAAATATTCTAGGTTTTACATATTTTTAACACCGAGAAAAAAGTGTGTGGATATGAATATAATCCACGTAGTTAATATTCTTAATTAATTAGTTATTGGTTAATCAATAATGTTTATGATGCCTTAATTTTAATGTTATTATGATAAACATGGTCAACACTTGTCACAAAAGTGTCTTGATGACCAATATATAGTCGGTGAGGCCATCATAATATATATATCGTTATACGATAAGGATAAAATACATGTAGACACAAGTAATGTACTTGAATAAACATGATACACTAACTTTTCAAACTCGATATACATATATTAAAATCTTGATATTACCACCATAATATAATGTATCATTATATAAAAAAGAAATTATTATATATACATTTACTCTTGTCCTATAAGTATAATAACAAATAATAAAAAAGTTACAAAGAACTCAGTCGTTAAATTTTGGATTGATCTCGCACTCTTTGTTTTTCTCATCAACCTAGCATAGAAAAGAAAAAAGAAAAAACTCTACATACAAAAAGCTTTAATTTTTGAAGGCGGTGCCTGGTTATGGTTTGAATGAACCTAGAATTAATCTATGGATTGAATGGTAGCAATAATCCGTTGAGTGGGAGTACTATGCAAAGGTGTTGGTTTTTCGGAGGAAACAAGCAACGAGGAAAACGACGGTGTTGCCACATGAAACGTAGATGCTTGATGTGGTCGAGATTGGTTTCTAATCTCTTAACGTGTGTTTGTCTCTCACACACACTATATAGTGTTTATCATATGATCAGACCAAAAATGAAAAACTGTTTCTTGTCCTTTTTCATCTCCACCGATAATTAAGGATGACTCTGTCAAATTGGTTGTTGGCCTTGTCATTTTCAACTTCAATGCATGCATTTGGTTGGAACATCCATTGCTCCCAAACTACCTCTTCTACCATGTAACACGGCTTCTATGCACAAATTTTATAAAGGACAATCATATTTTGATAACATTTTTTGACAACGAAACATGTATCATCATTTTATTAGTTTATTTGAATTTATATTTAAAAATTATTTAAAACGAACCAATCACAAGCTGTCATATATGCGTTGTCAAAAAATTGTTAAAAAAGTATTTTTAAAAGAAGTTTTTCCTTTTATAAACATCCAAAAAATTATGAAAATCAACAAATGTGCAGAGTACTGACTTGCATGGTTGGAAAGTTTGGTTTCATGCATCAATTCTCATAATTCTTCATTCATAAATATCTCTATTTAACTATACCTAATTCATCTCCAAACTTCCCTACAAGTGCTCCTTTTAATTTTAAATATAATCTTTTTATTCTTTGATATTTTCCAAGACAAATTATTCATTAGTCTCAATGTTATTTATAAATCCAGTGAAGTGTGTTATCTTCCCACTTACTTTATTTTCAATTCTTGGTCTTCGTTTATTTAAGTCTTATTATCTTTCAACACATAATGGACACACATTTATGACTTCCAAAATAATGACTGCATCTTATTCAGAAGAGACTATTTTTATTTTAAATTTAGTAAATTAAATTTAATCACCGAAATCGGCATATATTTTTAAGAATTATTTATTTCAAAATGTTTGTTTTTATTTTATGAATATACTCCTTTTAATTTGTGTTTCAGTACGTAGATTTCAGAAGCACATATTTACAATTTACAATTTATAATTTATAATTTGATGTACTCTTCTCTCTTAACTTTATCTTTTTCTTTTTTAATTGAGTTTAATTTTCTCCCACTCTCAATAAATATATATATTTTATTTTTATATTTATATGTTTCTAAGTAGCCGTTGATTAGAATATGCTCAATCGTATCAAAATATATTTTAACTTTGTTTATCAAAAATGTTAATTCTCTCGACTGATCAATTGTGATCTTGGAATCAAGCGGTTGATTTAGTAACGATTTATTTCTAAAGTTAATTTATCATGTTATTGATTAATCGATAGACGTAGACCGATCAGTATAATTTGTAATAAGAGAAAAAACCTTAAAGAAAATTCTCCAAACAGGACGTTACATTAAACTGATTACAAAAATTTAAAAGACAATTTTCTGAAGTTGAAAAAGGGCACATAAAGTTCTTCGAAATATAATGTGAAACTTAAAAACGAAAAAGCGCGTGCCCCAAACAAGATAGAAGTGGAAATAGGTGTTGGAGTTGCGAATTACGTGATTGCGTAGCGTGAGGTAGCGGGCCATGCAAGATAATTGGACATTGTAACTTAACAGTCCCCAGTCGCAGCGCGTGAGAGCTTGACTCCACTCGCTCCTTCCATTCCTTTCACGTGCTTGCATTATCCTCATTCCTTAACTTCGATTCCAACGCGTCCGGCACCAGTCAAACCCCCTACAATTACCGATCTGCCCTTGTCGTGTTTGCTCCGTCTATGTTTCACTCTTTTCTTTATCTATACACAATAACAACCCTATCCCCAATTTTTACACCTCACATTCCAATTTTACCCATTATAGTTTATAGTTCAACCAGGTTTTTTGTTATCAACAATTGCAATGTGTGCTTCCACTTTTGGAATCACCAAGACTATTATCTTATGTAAATGTAAATCATAAATACTATAACATAAAGTATATGGTGGCTTTGAAACATTATATTATTATTATTATTATTATTACGTAACGTTTAAATAACTCTCAGTTTATTATTATTTTATTAAATGAGACCCTCATCGGTTGTTTTCTTCTTTAATGTGAAAACGGACAAAGGCTAACCCACGTCAAGGAGAGACTGGTGGCAGAGTAGTGCTTTTTATGGAATGAAATAATATTATAACAGTGATAATAATAACGAGAAACAAAAATATTTATAACCATTTTTTAAAAGATTAATACAAATTTTATATTTGATTTGAAATTTTAAAAAATATATATAGGTAGAAGAGAGAGGGTAAGTAATAATATGCGAAAATTTCCCATTTTGTCCGTGGAAGAGGGAAAAAAAGAGGAGAGAAGGAAAAGTTGTGAAAGGGAGGGAGAGAGAAACGACGACGCCGAATGAACAGTAGAGGTACAACAACTACTACTTTTTTTTAAAAACCCCGTTTTCACACTTTCTCTCACTTACAAAACACTCACTGGTCCTTCTCTTCTGCTTTCTCTCTCTAAAACCCTCTTCTTTTTCTCTCTCCTTCTTCTCTTTCTCTCGCTGATTGCAGATCAGGCTGCGCAAACCGTTGCGGTTGTGGATTCGTTGGGGTTCAGAGCCGCTATGGCTTCGGCTTCTTCTTCTTCGTCCAAACTGTGTTTCAATTCTGACTGCAAGGAATTGAGGCCCGAAAGACCTAAGAAAGGGTGGAGGCTCCGTAGCGGGGAACTGGCCGAGCTCTGCGATCGATGCGGGTTAGTAATTTTACCGTTTCACTATTTTGTTGACTCACACAGTGTTCTATTGGACTTTTTTACAAAACAAAATTCCTATTTCTTGCTTCTTTTATTTAAAAAAAAATTAAAAACTTTTCATTTCTGTGTTTCTCTTTATTTTTTGAATTTGGATTTTGGAGCAAGTTACACGTGGCAGTTGTTAAAGAGATTGGGATTATTATTAGTTAGCTGAGGTTTCTAGGTTTAGGCATTCCTCCTGCAAATTTGGATAAAGTTTACTGCTTTATTATGTTGTTTTAAAAAAAAAAAAGGAAATTATTTTTTTGGAGGGTATTAGGTAATCAGGTTTGTGATGTGAATCAGTCTATTTCTTTTTTTTAAACGGAAGAGATATACTTACGACGATTTTGAAGTAAATGACAGACGTCTCTCTCTTTGTCTTTGGTGGGGATTTGGTGGTATTGGTTCAACGCACCTCTTTGATTTCACTACTTCATACAGTTATAGCTGTCGGACATGTAATTGGTGCTTATCTAATTCTGTTGTGTTTCAAGTTTGGAACTAAGTTAGGCATAGCGACGGGATTGGTGCTTTTAAGGTTATGTAGTTATGAATTCGTAGCTGTTTCTTGTCGACGTTTCATCTAGAACAGAAATTCTGTATGAGCTCCTGTGCTTAGTGTATTTGTTTAGTGTGGACATTGTTGACGTAGTTATTGATACTGGGATATGGCACATGCAACTGGTCTTCGTGCTAGCCTATAAGTGTACTACTGTACTTTGAAAAGTTTCTTAGTTCTGGTGTTTTTTCTTTCTATGTTGACCATATGCACTTGTTGAGGAGATGATACTGGAAACGTGGCTTGGTGACTTGGTCCATTGATAAGGAGACCGGTAGAGTCTCCGACGAGACAGTCGATCAAATGAGAGGTGGTCTGATTAAAAGGGCTGGTGGAGGACCTAAGAAATCTTGAGAATAGAAACTTTTAAAATGTGCCTTGCTTTAAATTGTTTTACTTAAATTTGGTTTTTGGTAGAGCTCGACAGTGATGATTGCTCCATGTTACCAATTGTACCTAGCAGGAACATTGTGGGTTGTTTGTAGTCAATGAAGGTCTATGCCAAGAAGTTGAAATCCTTTAAAGTTGATACTTTGATACTCATACTTTTATCGATGAATGGTAATTATATTATTTAAAATGTTTAATGTTAGGTTTTATCGTTAGTCATTTAGAATTTGATTATTCTGGAGTTGTATGAATACTTTTTTCATTGAGAGTTTATACATTAGTAGTTTATGTACTCGTCATTGTCATTTTGAATTATATCAAATATACCAAAAGTATTTACATTTATGTTATATTTTTCAAAGCACTATGCGATGTGCTATTTGCTGTAAGTTAAGTGCTATTACTTAAGATCTACATTTTAGCATGGAGAAATTGTCTCTTCTAAAGAGAGGGAGGGAAGTTAAATAAACTATATTACCTATTTGTGTTTTAGGCAACATTTATTTAAAAAAAAATATAGTTCTCATTGTAGGGATCGGGGATTACACTGAATGAGAGATATTAGGATTGGTCTCATTGAATTAAAGTCTAATATTAAATGGATAGTTCCTTTTTTTTCTCGATAGTTTTAGATCTCCTTACTAATGAATCATGTCTTTCTTGTCTGTTGCTTCAGTAGATGTTTAGTGATCGAGGTGTTATTCCTTGTTTTTTCTAGTGATGGTTTTGGAAGTCATTATTCTCTACTTGAATATTTCTCTTTTCCATTTTTGTGTACTTTTCGAATGCTTTGTTTGAGTTGAGCATTTTCTTCTCCTTCTATTAGGGTGGCTCTGATATACTATTTTCTATATTCATCTAAAAAGCAGTTTTGTATCTGTAGTTAACGTGATTAACTTATTCTGTCTGAATACTTATCTTCAATCAGATTCTGCACTGTTCATCCCAAATTATCTTTAGTTAATGTGATTCTCTAAATTATTTGTATTTTTATTACTGTGCTTGGTTTGTGTACAAACCACATAGGTGATATACATCCAATGTGTTACTGGTTAAAAGAATTTTGTTATTGCTGCCATAACAGGTTTTAATAGGTTCAATAGCGGAGGCATAAACATTTGTTTTCACTCTTTCTTTATGGTAGAAAGAGCAAACATATGTTCAATAGCGGAGGTTGACCTTTCTGATTGCATAAACATTTGTTTTCACTCTTTCTTTATGGTAGAAAGAGCAAACATATATAACTTAATTTGTCTTTTGTACTCGATAGGAAATGTCTTGTTCAAGAATTTAGTTGGCTATAAGTAAATAATCTTGCCTGTTACTTATCATATGCTTTGATATTGTCCTCTTGCATGATGCACATGTGCTATTCCTTTATGTAAAATTTGGTTGTTCTGTGATACTTAGCTCTGCTTTTGAAGAAGGGAGGTTCTGTGAAATTTTCCACTCAAACGCTTCTGGTTGGAGGAGTTGTGAGACTTGCAGAAAGGTGAGCCAAGTCTTTTTTATGGTTGTTTGAATTGCTTTATAAATGTTACTGTTACTATGTTCAATGCAAAGGATGTTACATAGGTTTCCAAAGCTGAGTTTGGATCATGTAGTCTTAATTGATGATTACTGTTGCTTGAATGCTTTATGGTGTTCCTGTTACTATGTGTTAAATATATTATCTTTATCTTTTATCTTTATTAGTTAGTTTGTTGTTATTTCTTATTTAGTTTGTTGTTATTTTCTATTTGTATTTTGGGCTTAGTCCATATTTATTCTATTATAAATAAAGGACTCTATGTGTGTATTGAACACAAGGGAGTTTTCACTATATTCAACTTTATGTTTGAGGCAAAGGGTTTTGCACTGATTTCCGAAACCAAGTTTGAATTATGTAGTTTTAACTGATGATTAATCGTTCTTTGCAGAGAGTTCATTGTGGATGTATTGTTTCAAGTCATTCCTTCATGTTGCTGGATCCCGGAGGGATTGAATGTTATGCATGTGCCCGCAAAAATATTATTATGGTAAGTTTCTTTATTGATTGGACTTTAGTGTTTCCCTCTCCTGTTTGGGCTTGATTTTTTGTGCTTTGTAATAGCATGTATGAGTGTCCTGTGGGTTTTATGCATGGCCTCTCTGTTTTTGCGTTTATGACAAAACGAACTATTGAAGTTGTCATTTCATTGTCAATGGACAAATAAGGTGAAGATTCTTGGTTGAAATATCATATGTTGTTTCAAAGTAAATATAAGAAGGACCAGTTCATCAAGAAGTGTGTGACGAAATTGAAAGATATTGAAGCTGGAGTTCTTATTTTAATTTGGCATTTATAATCACATAAAAAAAAGTCCATGGAATCAATTATAAGGAATGCCAGTTTTAGATAATTACTTCAATTTTCTTTTGCTGCTCTTCCTATTAAATTATGGCCTGACAAACCTGCTATATATTGTTGAGACATTTTTTGACACTTCTGTATTAATTTGTCGTTGTCTTTCCATTTCCTCTCTTTCTTTCCACGTCTTTTTTACCTCTCTTGGTTTGGTTTTGTTTGTTTTGTTTTGTTTTTTTTTTTAATTTTTTTTTTTTTAATTTGGGATATCTAACTTTATGAATATGGAACCAGCAGTAAGGGTTTGCCTTTGTTTTTCTACTCGGGGTTTGCACATGTGCTCTCTTAGATGCTAATTTCCTCTTGTTATTACTACCTTATTCCTTTAAATCTTAAACTCCATGGTGAGCAATCGAGTTGAATTGATTGCTGAATCATGATGCTTAGACAATATCTTATTTTTATGTCCTGTTTGGATCATTGAATGAAACAGTTTTGCCATAGTAACTCTATTTTTTTTATCTGTTTCTCAGCCTTCTAACCTGCCGTGGCCACAATCTTTTTCCCTTCAAAATCGTTTATCTGATAGACTTAGAGATCTATCTGCTAAAGGTTGGAATCAGTTGGCTGGATCAGGTCCTGTACCCTGGAAGCAAGCGCCCAGTCTGTTCAATTCTGCTTCTTCGACCGATCTGATACCAGATGTGCCTTCTTTAGCTGAATTATCCAATAGCTTTGACAAAATGTATTGCAATGAAAGGTTACCTGCCTCAGCCTTGGAAAAGAAAAGCGAGGATTATACTGGATTACCAGTTCATTGGAATGTTACAATTTGCCCACGGGAGATGAAGCTTATGAATGGTAATGCAAGCTTTGACATTCTCTGAACTTTCCTGCGTTTCTGTTATCTGGTTTAAAAAGTGGAATGGTCTCTTAATAACTTGAAGTATAATGTATAACCTGATTCTTCATTATATTTCAGGAATGAGGAATGACGACAAAGCAAGTTCATGTTTAAATATGTGTCAGCAGCCTTCTTCTCTGAAGGAAGAGTCATCAACTCAACCATTTGGTTTGCCGGTGCCTAATTCATGCCAAAATGAAAGAAATGGTCAGCTCGGGGTAACTGGAAGTCACCCTCAACAAACTCCACCACCTCCAGGAAAGCATTTTAATGGCACTATGCATTTAGCACCTGACTCATCAGGTGAGGCTCAGGTTCGCAATGGGCGACCTCGAGCAGATGCCCGAGGAAGAAACCAGTTGTTGCCACGGTACTGGCCTAGGTGTACTGATCTTGAACTACAACAAATATCCATAGAGTATCCTTCAAATCACATAATTGTGCTGTTGGTTTTGATAATAACTATTTTAATGCTCTTTGATTTGCAATTATTTTTAATGCCATACTCGAAGCTACAATATCTTAACTCCATCACAGTTCAAATTCTGTAATTACTCCCTTGTTTCAGAAAACCTTGAGTGCAAGTGATGCTGGACGAATTGGGCGTTTAGTCCTACCAAAAAAGTGTGCTGAGGTTGGTCTTTAGATTTTTCAAGCTTCTCGTGGAATAGTATTTTTGGTTTAAGTTCCATAGATGCTTTATGTTCGCAGTAAACTGAATTTATAGTTTATAAGTTATGATAAGTGACAATTTTATTGTTTCTTCTTGACTGTTAGTTGCAATAATATTATCTCTGCTTATATTTCTCTGGAATGCATATAGTAAACTAGAAGCGTGAGCTGCATACTTGTGATCAAGAACAATATGAATGAATAGTATGATTAAGTAGATGGAGCTGAAAGAAAGGTCACTGAATCACTGATAGTTATATCAATTCTGTCAAAAGGATTTTGTAGTGCTCAAAATGTCAGGCTAGGGGACTTCCTGTCATTTTGAGAATTCTAGAAAAGTGTTTGGGATTTGAATGTTGAAAAGGCTTCAGGTTTACCTTGTTTATTCTTAGCTTCCAAGCTGCCCTTTTTAAATTTTATGAATATCAAGAATAGGCTTTTTCAGAAGCATGTTAAAAATCTGTATATTGTTAAATGTACTTATAATTCAAATGTCTCCATGATAAATAATATAATGGTATGCACTTTTTAAGTACTCGATGTTGGTCAATTATAGTTTCATTAACTGGAGATTAGTTAGTCGTATGTATTATTTTGGATTTTACTGAAGGTGTGAAATTGCTTCTTTGTATTGGCCGTAGTAATTATTTATTATTGGCATTGTCATCTATTTGTTTTTTAGTGAATATTCTATCAAGGGTTATATAACATTATATTTTGTTCCATGAGACAGACCTACTTCCCACCAATTTCTCAGCCTGAAGGATTGCCGCTTAAAATCCTTGATGCAAAGGGAAAGGAATGGATATTTCAATTTCGCTTCTGGCCAAACAATAACAGCAGAATGTATGTTTTAGAGGGTGTCACTCCATGCATACAGTCCATGCAGTTACAGGCTGGTGACACTGGTAAGACATTGTCACAAAGGTGATTTGCGTATTGGAATATATATAGAATTTTCTTCTTGTTCATTCTCCTATAAGTGAAACTTTAGTTTCGTGAATTATATTTGCACGAACCTCTCCGTGCCCATTGTTAGGAATTATGGGTTAAGTGTTGAGAAAGAAAAAGAAGAGAGACGAAGATGACAAATAATAGCATGGAATAGATTATTGAAATGTAATTTGCTAAAGACCATAACCTAGTAGTCATGTACTAATAGTTAGGTCATGTACTACTAAACGGAATAGTTTTTTCAATACCCGGGAAGGAGATGGATATCTTACTACCAAAACCTGTAGATATCCTACCCATCAACTTGGATTTATTTAAATGCGCTTTTACTGATATATTTGGCTTACCGAGAATTTATGCCTTGATGTGATGTTGCCTTATTTGAATTAATATTTTAGAAAGAGAATTTTTAAAATATTTTGAATTATTTAATTCCTTTAAAGAGGATTACAAATCTTGTGAGTTGTTGTTTATGGGAGAAAAAGGATGTAAATCTGCGGACCTTTAAACAGTATTTTTAGAAGAATTGAGAGAATAGTTAAACTAAATTCATAGGGATATGTGCCACAATTGGGAGTCTAAATCTTGCAAAAGAATTTTGTCAATTAATTTTTGTTTTATATTTTCTTTAAACTTTTGAAAATATTAATGGATATCTGGGAATATAAAAAAACCTGTGGACATGTTTTAACAGTACCTCTTTGCTCATCCTAACCCACTGTCATCCATATGGCTAAATACCTAGTCAAGAATTTACTTTATTTAAGCTAGAAAAATATAGTGATTTATATACTACATTTATAGAGCTATATTTCATAATCATAAATTTGAAAATTTGATAAAAAGTAGTAGAAGGTTATATCCACAAAAAAAAACTTGCATAATTTTTTTGAGAACATATCTTGTAATTGAAAACATTTTCTTTGGAAAAAAAGGTACAAAAGCAGGCCCTAAGTAAAGAAATAATCAAGAAAGAAAGATATTTCAAGACAATCTAAAGATGTTCTTAAATATCTCCAACATCCCGGTCTACTTTAGAATTCTCTTACAACTGAACTTTATGTTATTTTATTCAATTCAAAGGATTTTGGTTTTATTAAAGTTTATTCTGTGTTTAGTTTGCCTGGTAAAGCTGACCATATTTCTTACGCTTGCATTTGGGACTTCTATATTATTATGCTTAAAGATCTTGCCTTGTACATCCGTATTGGATTCATCTGTCTTTAAATCTTATGTCGTTTTTTCTTTCTCGCATTTCTGATTGTTATACCACCATCTAGTTGAGTTCTAGTTTTATGGCTGACCTGAGCTGTTTTTCTCAGTAACATTTAGCCGTTTAGAGCCAGAGGGAAGGTTGGTTATGGGATTTAGAAAGGCTTCGAGTGCTGTGCCATCCGACCAGGTAATTGTTTTAACAGCCGCAATGTATAATTTTCTAAGGTGTAGTTTTGTGTTTTAGTCTAAGTCATACAATTGATTGAAGCTCTGTCTACTAGGTCTATCGTTAGCTCTAATGCTTGTATGGATAATTATACATGCTACATTAGTTGGGAGACATGTACAAATTCTTCACTTTCCTTAATTAAGACCTTTTGAATTCAGTCCAAAGGTTCTATAACGCTCTACTCTATAATTGTACTTCAATTTTGTATATCGTTTGATTGTCCAGCCTGGAGTCAGCATACGTTACTATGGTTACCTTATAGTCATGGATATTTTCTTATAAAGGACAATTTATTAATTGAACTAATAATATTTTTTGTTTGCATATTTTGTATTTATATCAAATCCTCTATATACTTACATAGTTTGATGAAATTTTGAACTTGTATATTTACAATTTACATCTGTAGTGTGCATATATTTCTTTTTGCAGGACAATGAAACCAATAAGTCTGGAAATGGATTTTCTGCACATGGTGAAGTTAGTATTAAACAACTAACTGCGTTGTAATTGCCAACGATTACCATTATATTATTCTCATGGTTGCATTTTTCATCTGACTTTTAGGTTGAATTGGCTGATCCCAATTCATGGTCTAAAGTTGACAAGTCAGGATACATAGCAAAAGAAGCACTGGGGAGCAAATCATTAATATCTAGAAAAAGAAAAAGTGGCATATTGGGCTCAAAGAGTAAACGTCTAAGAATTGAAAATGAGGATTTAATAGAGCTGAAGATTACGTGGCAAGAAGCTCAAGGTCTGCTCCGGCCCCCTCCTAGCCACATTCCGAGCATTGTTGTGATTGAAGGTTTTGAATTTGAGGAATACGAGGTACCATTATTCCCTCTTCATATCGGGAAGTGTTATGGATTGCTGATGTTTTTATACTTTTTGGGATGTAATGACTTAGATCCTCTCATTCGATGTTTTTATACTTCAATAAAAAATGATAGATAATACATTTTCATTTTCAAAATAGTCACATAAACCAACAAAATGATAGTTCTGACATGTCCATCTGCAGGCAATATACTTTATCCATTATGTAATCTTATTTGAAATATAGTAAATTCAATGTATTATTAGATTTAGGAGTAGAAATACTGAAGTTCAATAGTGACTGGCTGAAAAGAAATGGAAAAGGGGAGACTAATGATTCTAACTGTTCTTAGTTGGGGATTGCGTAAGCGAAACACATCTCAGGCTTAAAAGCTGACGTCACAGTCTCTAGAGTATTGCATCCAATGTTGGATTGGAATTTTATTGTCTACTTTATGGTCATCTTTCTTGGTGCTTTATTTGATTGAAGGAGTTCTGGAAATTATGTATTGTGGCAACCTTCATGCTGAAAATAATTTTACAGGAAGCTCCAGTGCTTGGGAAGCCAACAATTTTTACCAGTGATAATGTGGGGTAATTCACTTATCCTTAATTAGATTTGGTCACCTTCTTTTAAATATTTACATAGCAGTTGATATATCCTTTACATATATAGAGAGAGGGAGAGAGAGGATGGATTAAGTTACTCCAAGAGTACTCCTCATCCTCACCTTTCATTTTATCTTGGTATAATGCTCAAACATGAGGGGGATGATTTGTATATATTTTATTGTTTTGCATGTCTTGTCATTAAGTTCCCAAAAACACTTTAATTTCGCATTTATACTGGGTGATATTTTTACTTTATTTAACCTCGTAATTAATTGCCAGCAATGATCTGTATTTGTCCCAGTGAAAAGATCCAGTGGGCTCAATGCGAAGATTGTCTCAAGTGGCGCAAATTACCAGCAAGTGCGCTTCTTCCATCAAAATGGACGTGTGCTGATAATTCATGGGATCCAGAAAGGTAACAAGAGTGATCCATTGTCTTAATTCTCATTGGCGTTTTTGGTCTACTATGTTATCATTTGCATTTTTTTTCTGAGCTGTAAATACGCAAAGAAATTCGTTAGCGTTCCTGAGTGAATAAGAATGTACGTCATATTTTAGCCGACAGTGATCTGTGATCTTTAAGAGGGTGTCTTTCTGAACCTTGGAGACATCTGGCTAACATGTACATCCTTTCATGATATTTATTTCGATTTCAAGTGAAAATGCTATGACTAGCATCGTTCACATGGGGTACACCTCACTTTCTCTTTTCATCTTTGCACCCTGACTTTCTGAGATGCAAACCAAGGGAAATCAGAGGGAAAGTGTAAATTTTTCATACAAATGTGAAACGAAATAAGTTGGAGGTAGAAATAACACAATCAATTATGTTGTCACGTTAAAATCCACCCTATAATCGATTATTGGGGTGATATAAATGAGTACGTGGTTATTTTTTTTTTTTTTTTCAATTTCTGAAATATGATAAGTGAGTAAAATAATAATAATATAAAGAATAAAAAATATAAAATGACATTATAATAAAATACTTTCTTCTCATTTCTCTTTATTTATTCTAATGTAAACCGAATTCATTTCCGTTCATTTCTTCTCTTGTTCACTCTTTCCTTTTTCATTCTCTCCCTTTCCATCATATTATCCAAACAAATTAGGTAGGTTATGTATTTATCTATTTTAATTTATTATACAACACCTAGCATCCTTTGCCATAAGACATGGTTGGCTGGAGAGAGAAAATATAAGAAGTGAGAAAGAGGTTGAAAAATTAACACTGCCATACCATGTATCGAGCCAAGATACAACGTTAATTTCCACTCTTTTCCCCCAACTTAGTTCACGTTCACTTGCACAAGTGCGTGATTAATTTATCAATCTAACAAGGCAGTCCCGCTAAATTATTTACCCAAACTTTATAGACCTATATCAGCATGTATCCAATATATCATAGCGCTATTTTCTATTTATTAAATTCTCTGTGCTGCTAGATCTTCTTGTTCAGCTGCACAAGAGCTGACAGCAGAGCAACTTGAGAATTTGCTGCCTCCTTGTAATTCAGGTTTGAATTGTTTGATCGCTTCCCTTGAGCAAATTTTTTATATTCCTTGTCACGTATGACGTAATCTTTTGTAGAACTAACTGTAAATTTAGAGTATGAAAACTATGTTGTTAAATGCATCTATTTGGCAGCTATTCCCAAGAAAATGAAGGCTGCCAAACAGGATCCTGATAATGCTGAAGCTTTGGAGGGACTCGACACCCTCGCAAATTTAGCTATCCTGGGAGAGGGTGAAGCCCTCCCAGCATCTGCCCAGGCCACAACTAAGCACCCGCGGCATAGACCTGGCTGTTCTTGCATCGTTTGCATTCAACCTCCCAGTGGAAAGGGCCCCAAGCATAAGCAGACATGTACGTGTAATGTATGCTTAACAGTGAAGCGACGTTTCCGTACCCTTATGTTACGGCGTGAGAAGAAACAATCAGAAAAAGAAGCAGAGACAACTCGTAAAAAGCAACAGCAACAACATTCTCAACCACTACCTTCGTCTGAAATTTTGCTTGACGAAGATTCATTACCCTGTAGTAACACAGGTGACAGTAGCCCGAACCAGAACAAAGAGGGTAATGATGGTTCTGATGATGATCCTAACAGAATAAAATCATCTGCTTCACCATTCAAAGGCCAAATTGACCTCAATATACAGCCAGAGCGAGAAGAAGAATTGTCCCCTGGTTCAGATTCTGGTGGCATGATGAAGTTGCTCCATGATGCTACTGAGAGGTATCTGAAGCAGCAGACTGTGAACTCCGGTACTGGAGATTCTGCTGGCAGTCAGTCACAGCTGGTAGGAGATGCAATGAGGGAAGATAAACTTAGCAATGGTGTTACCCATGGCAGTAGTAGTCATAGTACTGATAAGGAACATGCTCAATCTTTGTCTATGAATGTGTGAAAATCATATTGGCTCTGGCCATATTGATAAGTTCTTGCAAAGCTATATTGAAGTGGGGAAAGATTTTGCTGTACATTTTATCCACTTCGGCTTCTTGCTTTTTCATGTTTGTACATAAAGAGGGGTAGGAAAAAAATGGTGAGAAACCAATATATTCCGGTAATATAAGTGGGCATCTTAGTGGTTTGTGTAGGAAATGGAAAACTATGAAATGCAGCTGAATTGGGGTAGTGGGTTGAAGCTGTTTAGTTTCTTTCGAGAGCTCACCGTGCCACCTGATTTCAACAACGTTGGAAATGTAACTATGCCTAATTTGTTCTCCCAATTTATTCTCCCAATTTATTGTTAGCCTGTAACATGTTTATGCTTTCTAGTATCTCTGCGCTGTTTCTCATGATTCAAATTTGGGAGCACAATATTTACTAGTTTTCAGCAAGCAACCTCTTTCCTGATTGTATACAACTAACGGTAGCCCAGAAATATTGGTTGTTTTAAGGGAATTGCACTCGTCCACTGTTTTTGTCCTATACCCTTTTCAACCCCCTGGAGATTTTTTATCTATTTTATTTTTCTCAATTTATTACTTCGCTTTAGATTTCATATTTTAATTAAAATATATTTAGGTTGTAGTTCTTGTCTGAATATGATTAAATTTAAACTACAATGTCTGAATATGATTAGTCTGCAGTTAAAAAGTCTTCTCCAGACTATCTGTTTGATTTATAACTATTTTTTTCCAATAGTAGATGACCAACATACAATTATTTTGAATTTGATATCAGTTTAATCCTTTACGTTGTTTTACATTATTGGCCTGGCGATGCCATTGAAGAAGAAGTTGAATATGCTTAGACAACAATTTAAAAAGTTTTCTCAGCTTTTTAACGTAAGACTAAAGTAATATTTTTTGTAAAAAGAAGAATATTGATGCAAGTCCCCCTTTGACAGAAATATGATGTTGTGGTTGCAAAGTGCTAGTTTTCTACGTGTTATATATTGTTTACTATTTTCAAGTTTAGAGAAAAATTGAAATTTGAACTAAAAAATAGTCCACAAAACAAAATACCAAAATGGGTGAGTTGAAGGGAGAAAAGAAAATATTATCAGAAAAAACCGCATTGCCACTTGTTAATATTGTAATTAACCTTTGGTATATTTCCTTTCTATGATTAGCATCAAGTTAATTTGGTTGGCTCTGGTTTCATATTAACCATGCACCCCTAATACCTTCATCCCGAGTAGAAAAAAGGGACCTTTTGTCCCAAAAACTTTTGCTGAGGACAATCAGTTCCCTTTGTCCTTTGTCACCTTCGGTTTCCTCCCTGTTCGTAAAACTGATCAAAATCCATAGGAGGATTCTCAAAGGGACAAAGAAAAGGGAACAAACACCAATCACCGTGTTAGATCTTTTTGTTACTTGATTTTCCAACAACACTAGAAATCAATTAACAAAAAGAAAAGAAAAAAAATAAATAGAAAACAAGAGTTGTTGGTAGTCATTGCTGTTGTTCAAAATGAATGACCTATTTTCAAGCTCCTTTAAAAAATACAGTGAAATGAATAATGAGTGTCAAATGAATGACGTGGAGGCTGGAAAGGAAAATGTTAACCTGGATAAGTTCTTTGATGAGGTGGAGAATGTGAAGGAAGATATGAGATCAGTCGAGCAGTTGTATAGAAAATTGCAAGAGTCCAATGAAGAGAGCAAGATCGTCCATAACGCTAAAACCATGAAAGATCTTCGAGCCAAAATGGATCAAGATGTTCAACAGGTTCTCAAACGGGTTAAAATGATAAAGGGCAAGCTTGAAGCTTTGGAACGTTCAAATGCAGCCAATAGAAACCTCCCAGGATGTGGTCCGGGTTCCTCAACAGATCGAACCAGAACCTCAGTGGTCAGTGGCTTAGGGAAGAAACTGAAGGACATGATGGACGATTTTCAAGGGCTGAGAGCAAGAATGCAGAACGAGTACAAGGAAACCGTGGAACGTAGGTACTTCACCATAACAGGAGAGAAGGCTGATGAAGATACCATTGAGAACTTGATATCAAGCGGTGAAAGTGAAAGTTTTCTTCAAAGGGCAATTCAAGAACAGGGTAGAGGTCAGATAATGGACACCATATCAGAGATTCAAGAGAGACATGATTCTGTTAAGGAGATAGAGAAGAACTTGATGGAGTTGCATCAGGTGTTTTTGGACATGGCAGCTCTTGTAGAGTCTCAAGGTCAGCAACTAAACAACATTGAGAGTCATGTCGCACATGCAAGTTCTTTTGTGAGAAGAGGCACAGAACAACTTCATGAAGCCAGAGAGTATCAAAAGAGCTCCAGAGAATGGACTTGTTATGCCATTCTTCTTGGCATTGTTCTTGTCATTGTCCTCTTGTTTCCTCTCTTGACATCACTTTTGCCTCACTTGTTGTATTGAACACTGTCATCTCCTCTCAGTTTTACCAACCAAACCTTCAATTTTGCATTATTCTCGCTATTTTAGATTCCCATAGAGTTGTAATAGCAGGATAATCACACCTATGATGTACTAGAAACCTCATTCATTTTTTAAATGATTCCAATTTTGTCTCTTTCTTTCTCAAACCCTTCAATTATTATAGCATTTTTTTATACCTCCAGCCAGCTACAAGAAATACTTTCTCATCCTGAGTTTCTTTTGATGATGATTCACACAAAAACATATGTACTCATCATCAAAGAAAAACACATATGTTATACTTAACATTTGATCATGTTATGTAATATATCAGTTGATAAAAACATGTGTAATTAGTAGTGGGTGGAATTTGATGAAAAATTACAAAAGTTTCGTAACATTTTACATTAGATTAATTAAAAAACTTTAAAAATGTAATTTTATTTTACACGTGATATATGGAATAAATTAAAATTAACAAAATTTTTCATTTTCATATCTGTGAAGGTTGATTCTATAAGATGTGATTACTGAATATGAAGTAATTTCAATTTTTCATTTACTCTCCTCACTTAAATAATGTGAGCATATTTCAGTTCATCTTATTTACAAGTAAAATATTTATAGTTTCGTATCATTATCTAAGTAAAAAAAAAAAAATCACATTATATTTAAACATGTCATTTTAATTCAGTGTGATTAAGTTCATAATAAATACCAATATAAAAAATAATTTTATAAATTATTTAAGAAATAAATAAAATTTACTCATTAAAAAATGCTTATATTTGAAATAAAAAATTATATAAACACAAATAGATTATACAAATTCTTCCTTTGTCATTATATTTCACTTTTGAAAGTTAACAGTAAAATATATGAGAGGCTAACCCAGTGACTTGAATCCAGGCCCAACCCAGTGTCTTCAACAGAGATCCGAAAGCCTCTCTGTATGGTGGTAGCTGCAGCATCTGCCAAGCTTGGTAAATTTCGTTATTGTATAGTATGCTGTAAATTATAAATTATAAAGATAGACTCAGGCTCACAAATCTCACTCCCGCTTCAATAGACTCTATTTACGTTTGGGGTAGAACTCAAACATACAAAAATTCCCAAAAACATTCAAAACTCGAGCGTGGGAGTGCTTTTTCAGTTACCTCTCCCCTCTGTCAAGAAAGAAGACAGGCTATTCAGGCGTTCTAGGATAAGGAAGACGAGAAAGGTTAGTCTCTGGTCCTATAAAATCTTTTAGTTGAAATAGGGCGTAGCGTGGAGTCTTCTAATCCCAGTAACACTCACACCACCAGTTAGTTAGGGTTTTTACAGAGAGTGTAAATGGCGATTGCACAAGATTTGTATCCCTCAGAAGACGACCTTTTGTACGAAGAGGAGTTGCTTCGAAACCCTTTCAGCCTTAAGCTATGGTGGCGTTACCTAATTGCGCGTTCGGAAGCTCCGTTCAAGAAGCGCTTCGTGATTTACGAGCGGGCACTGAAGGCGCTTCCCGGAAGCTACAAGCTGTGGCACGCGTACCTCCGCGAGCGCCTCGACCTCGTTCGCAACCTCCCCGTCACTCACTCTCAATACGATACGCTCAATAATACCTTCGAGCGTGCATTAGTCACAATGCACAAGATGCCGCGAATTTGGATTATGTATCTGCAAACCCTAACCAATCAGAAATTGGTTACTCGAACTCGCAGGACCTTCGACAGGGCTCTCTGCGCCCTCCCCGTCACCCAGCACGACCGTATCTGGGAACCTTATCTTGTGTTCGTGAGCCAGAAGGGCATTCCAATTGAGACTTCTCTTCGGGTTTATCGCAGGTATTTGAAGTATGATCCTTCTCACATTGAGGATTTTATTGAATTTTTGCTTAATTCGAGTCTCTGGCAAGAGGCTTCTGAGAGGCTGGCTTCTGTCCTCAATGATGACCAGTTTTACTCCATTAAGGGTAAGACCAAGCACCGGCTTTGGTTGGAGTTATGTGATTTGCTCACTCGCCATGCCAATGAGGTTTCTGGGTTGAATGTGGACGCTATCATTAGGGGTGGGATTAGGAAGTTCACTGATGAGGTGGGTAGGCTTTGGACTTCGCTTGCTGAGTATTACATTAGGAGGGGTTTGCATGAGAAGGCTAGGGATGTGTTTGAGGAGGGTATGTCTACTGTTATCACGGTCAGGGATTTCAGTGTCATATTTGATTCTTACTCGCAGTTTGAAGAGAGCATGCTTGCTTACAAGATGGAGGAGATGGGGTTGAGTGATGAAGAAGATGATGAGGGTGAGGAAAATGGCTTTGAGGAAGTTGAAGAAGAGGATATTCGTGTCAAAGGAAGATTGGTGGAGGAGGATTTTGAGAGGAAGATTTTGCATGGGTTTTGGTTGAATGACAAGAATGACATAGACTTGAGGTTAGCTCGGTTTGATTACCTTATGGAGAGGAGGCCAGAATTGGCTAACAGCGTGCTTTTGCGTCAAAATCCTCATAATGTAGAACAGTGGCACAGGAGGGTGAAGCTCTTTGAAGGGAATCCTACCAAGCAGATACTGACTTACACTGAAGCGGTGAGGACGATTGATCCCATGAAGGCAGTGGGAAAGCCTCACACTTTGTGGGTTGCGTTTGCTAAACTCTATGAACAACACAAAGATCTTGCCAATGCCCGTGTCATATTTGACAAGGCAGTGCAGGTGAACTACAAAACTGTGGATAACCTGGCTAGTGTCTGGTGTGAGTGGGCTGAAATGGAGTTAAAGCATAAAAATTTCAAAGGAGCACTTGAGCTGATGAGGCGGGCTACAGCTGAGCCATCAGTTGAGGTGAAGCGAAAAGGTACCTTCAGTTATCCATTCAGTTAACCATGTGCACATTATCTTCTTCTTAGGTGTCGGAAAAATCGATCCAAACTTTTAAGTTTAATCTGGCCATTCCTGACCATTTTAAATCAACTTCAGCGGGTTCGTTTTCGTGTTCAATTGAAATATATATGGTTTATAAATGTTGTGTCTGTTTCTAGTCTCCATTTAGTCTTGATTTTCAATTTAATGATCTACTTGATAAAAATTATACTATGAAGCTATTCATCAAAAACAAGATTTACAATGAGAATATAAGATAATCATGTAATTAAATTATAAGATAATCATGTTTGCATTTGATGCCGTTTTCTGTTATTTAATGACAATGTTCAAAAGATAAATATCTTGTGTTTATAAAGTGTTTCATATGAATGGTTATTATGTGCTATATGCAAGGCTTTGAAGTGCTTGTCATTGTGATCCTTTCGGCTTGTTGTTGTGATCCTGTCAGTACGTTGTTAGTGTCAATAAGCGTGTTTATAAAAATATCCTACAGAAGCCTGTTCAGCTAAAAACTTGTTCTTAACTGGGTTATGGTTTAAAATAGTTTGAGAAACTGGTTTATAAAAACAAATTCTAACTGGTTTTAAATAAAATGGATTAGATTTTAAATTCAAACCCCTTTAAGTGGTTTTTGTTTGTATATGGATCGAATTTATTACAATCCATGTTGTCCCCACCCAAGAAATGTTGTTATGGAGAGTGGACTAACTTTTCAATTTCCTTTTGCCTTACTGTTAGTGGCTGCGGATGGGAATGAACCAGTCCAGATGAAGCTCCATAAATCCTTGAGATTGTGGACATTTTATGTTGATTTGGAGGAAAGCCTAGGTTCTTTGGAATCTACACGTGCTGTTTATGAGCGAATTTTGGATTTACGAATAGCCACACCGCAAATAATAATCAATTATGCATACTTTTTGGAGGTAGGTTGTACTTTTTTTGCGCTTTTGAATTTTTCTGAGCTGATTTTGGCTTATCGACAATTTCTTTCATTTATCTATGCAGGAACATAAGTACTTCGAAGATGCTTTTAAAGTTTATGAAAGAGGAGTAAAGATCTTTAAGTACCCTCATGTTAAAGACATATGGGTTACTTATCTCTCTAAATTTGTGAAGAGATATGGAAAGAATAAATTGGAGCGAGCAAGAGAATTATTTGAAAATGCAGTTGAATCGGTATGCACAATTTTTTTATTGATAGATTTCCAAGATCTAAGCGTTCTTTAAGTACAATTTCTTTACAAGTTTTACTTGATGATCCTTTAGCAAGATTTAAGGGTGTCAAAAGGATGAATTGGCTCAATTCTTAGTCTGATTAATGGATCAGATAAAATAATCCATTTTTGATCTGTTAAAACTCCATTAAAAAAGTATAATCCATTGCATCCATGAAGAAGTGTGTTTGTGACAACTGAAAAAAGGGGATTGTTTTGATAATTGATTATTGAAATAGTCAATTATAATAAAAAATTAGTTTTTGTTAGGGTGAATTTACTGAAAAGTGATTGTAAGATAATTATGTTTGTTTGGGGACGAAATCATATACAATAAGTTTCTAAAAGGGGGTTTGTAGCTGTTTATCATAGTTTATAGATTATTCAAAAGGATGGGTAGTTTGGGAATTATGCTTTTGAAAGTAAAATAAGGTTTCCCACCTTAAGCAAACAGTTGGACTCTAGAGATTCAAGACAGATTATTTTTGAGGGAAAAAAAGCTGTTTTGGAATTTAAGCTGATCGAACCAGACAAGAATGTTTTTTAAATAAACAATTGAAATATCAAATGGGGAAATTCAATATCTCCCAAACACACTAACCATATTTAATGGATGGATATCAATCCTTGCACAAAAGCATTATATTTTTAGAATTAAATAGTTTTTATTTGTAAAATATTCTCTCTCTACTCTATTCTTTTTCAAAAACAATTTCGTATACAACTTTTCTATGTTTTTTAGTTAACTGTTTAGTTTTTATTTTGTATTTGTCAATTAAATGGTATGCTTTTTGTGTAATAAGGATTCCAATCACAGGTTACGTGTTGCATGTAGCATGATTAAGAAAAACAATTTGTTATGTCATTTTGGAACTGAATATTGATTGCAAGAAGAAGGCCTGTTCAGAAAGGGAAATGATGCTAACATTCTCGGGACGGGAGAGAGACAGAAGAGATGGTGAAGAGAGCAGGAGAGGAGAGAAGAGTATTAAAAAAATTAAATATGATAAATTAATTTTGGTATAATTTTGATCCATTATAATTAATTAGATGATCCTTTGAATCTGATAATAAAAGCAGATGGATTGTGTTATCCTTCCGTTTAATTTTACAATCCATTCAATCTGATCCAAGACTTTCCATTTTAGCAATGATGAATGGATTGGATTTTCAATGGATGTACATAGATAATTTATTGGACCTATTTGTCACCCTAACAAGACTGCGGTCAAAACGCACCATTGTGGATATATTATATTCCTTTGTTGAACCTTTTGAATTCTTTTAATGCATTGCAATTCTAACCTAATCCGTCTTCTGGATCATGCTTGCCAAGCAGGCTCCAGCTGATCAAGTGAAGCCACTTTACCTGCAATATGCCAAGCTGGAGGAGGACTATGGTCTAGCTAAGCGAGCTATGAAGGTTTATGATCAAGCAACTAAGGCTGTTCCTAACAATGAGAAGTTAAGCATGTACGAGATATACATTTCTCGTGCAGCTGAGATATTTGGTGTGCCCAAAACAAGAGAGATCTATGAGCAGGCAATTGAATCTGGTCTCCCAGATAAGGATGTCAAAACCATGTGTTTGAAGTATGCTGAGCTGGAAAAAAGCTTGGGAGAAATTGACCGGGCCCGTGCAGTATATGTATTTGCATCTCAGTATGCAGATCCACGATCTGATCCCGAGTTTTGGAATAAGTGGCATGAGTTTGAGGTTCAGCATGGGAATGAAGATACTTTCAGAGAAATGCTTCGTATTAAGCGAAGCGTCTCTGCCAGCTACAGCCAGGTTACTTTGACTTTTGATGTTTTCTTTTCTGTGAGGCTCTAACCTTGATATTTGACATGTATTCTAACTTTACTTCTACTGTTTTTCCAGACGCATTTTATACTGCCCGAGTATTTAATGCAGAAGGATCAAACTGTGAACCTTGACGAAGCCAAAGACAAGTTAAAACAGGCTGGGATCCCTGAGGACGAAATGGCAGCTTTAGAAAGGCAATTAGCACCAGCAGTTGAAAATACTGTGACAAATGATAGAAAAGTTGGGTTTGTGAGTGCTGGAGTGGAATCTCAATCTGATGGAGGGATAAAAACTAATGCAAATCACGAGGATATTGAGTTACCAGAAGAAAGTGACTCTGATGATGATGATAAGATTGAAATTGCACAAAAAGATGTTCCTTCTGCTGTGTTTGGTGGTTTGATTAGAAAGAGAGACGAGGATGAAAAGAATGGAGAGGTTGATGCTGCAAAAGATAAGGATAACGAAAATCGGCTTGGTGCTCTTGAGAGACTAAAGAGGCTAAAACGAAATTAAATACTCGGTCTAGGTCTTCCGGATAAAATTTTGGTAGCTGTGAAATTAGTTTTGGTTTGTATTATGTACTATCAATCTATCCAAAGATAACGCTGAAGATCCTTTCTGATGGTGCTAAATCGGTAAACCCCAGTGGAGTCTTCATTTTATTTTTAAGGTTTGTTTAACAACTTCTCCAGATGGGCTTTGACGAGAAAAAAAATGGATATGATTTCATTGTAAGTTAAAATGCTTATGCATAAGCTAAAAGTAAAAGTTTGGAAAATTTTGTGGAAGTTACGTGGGAGAACTTTTACCAGTTAACTCATCCATAAGTGAATTTTAATTTCATTTTTTTTCTTATTTTTCTCTCTTTGAAGTCCTTATGGAAAAGTTCATCCAAACATGCTGTTACTTTAGTGTTATAAAATGCTTGCTAGGCCCAAACATTTCTTTGAACTTGATTTGCATCATGATTTTATATTTTCTTCAATACAGGAAAAAACGGGGCCACTATCTTTCCTGCAATGTGCATCAAGTTATCAGATCATAGTGGAGTACAAAACAGGGTACATGGTTGCTGATATAGATTTGTCAAAAATTGAAAAAAAAAATTGTCACAATTTAATTTTGCAGCCATGATTTGTACCCTCAAATTCAATAGCATAGTTATCCAAGTTTGGTATTGTAAATTTCAAATCCATTCTTGAAACTGAGTAAATATTGTTATTGGGTTCTTACTGCAAACGGCAGCACTTAACAATCATGAGACTCAAATCTGGAATGAAAAATTTGAGTTTGTCATTGATCAGTTCTTTTGAATCAAGTGGCACAGGACAATTATGTTCTTTAAATGTGGATCTTATGCATTTCCTTGAATATTGGCATAGTTTTCCAGTTTGAAATTTTCTCACTCGTTATTTTTCTATATGCATCTTTGTGATATTTGTTGACTGAGTTATATCTGGTATTCCTGAAATGTTTGGGTTCACTCTTTTTTTTTCCAACTTAAGGAGTGGGACAGCACGGGTTTTTAATATATTTTACTTATGACCTTACGGATTATTTTTGTCGCAGGACTTAACAACCTTCTTCCTACCTAGCTTCAGTGATCTACTTAGCTTCTGCCAGATTCTGTGTATCACGTGTTTACATAGATAATATAAGTGATGCATTAGAGTTTAAATGAGGAAATTCTGGCATGGTAGGATGTTGTTGATCTATGACTGGCTATCTAGAAAATAGAATACTGCAAGCGCAGATTATTCCCTCTATGCGTCGTATGTGCACATTCCATAGCAATTCAGCTTGATACGTTGTCTCCAACTTATTCTTCTTTTTCTCAGTCAAAACAGATTTGGGCACCTTGATAGTATCTATTGAATATAGTTGCTGCAGGTGGAGCTTTACCCTCAGTTCTGCAAAAGCATAAAAACTCTAGTGGAGAGAGAAATATGGGTAGGTAACCAACCACTGCCATTTCCAACATTTGTATCATTCGAGAGTATACACACTTATTTTTCTAGAACCATGACTACCACCAAAGTTCTAAGACTATTGTGTAACCATCCAGAACCTACTAAGGTTCTCGTAGCGTTATGCGTAAATGTGATGCAATAATACAAAGATACAGAAGTATTTGAAACTCTTCCAATTCTGTAAACAAAAAAAGAACTATACGAACAAAATAAGAGTGTGTTTGGGTGGCCAAAACAGGAAACTATTGATTTTGTAACCTTGATTCTCAAAACATTATGTTAGAAGTATATTTGGACTTCAAACTAACTTGTTGGTGCAGGGTTGAAAACAACCTACTTGTTTGCTTATATTTTAAAAAGGAAAATGATATATGAACAATACTTTTGAACAACATTTAGATACGGTATAGGTGTCCAAATTTGATTCGTCTACATGGCAAAGAGAGAGAAAGTGATAGATTTTGAAAATAAAATGAAATGCTTACGTGTGGCAGAGAGAAAGTCCAAAATTTGAATCCGATAACCATTCCGAAATACAAATCTCGTGCCTATTTTGCAAACCTGTATTTGTTGTCCATTTCGCAAACCCATCTCGCAAACCCGCCTCTCACCATCTCGTGCCCACTGGTGACCATTGCCGCCGCACTGTCGTTGTCGGACATCGGCCGCCCGTCCGCCGTCTTCCATCCACCAAGAATCGCGGTTCCATTTGCTCGACGGCAGAACCCTAAACCCTAATCCAGGTGAGTCTTCACTCTATAAAATTGTAATTTCGAAGAGGAAGGAAACCAAGAGAGGTGCATGGGGTGAACAAATTGCAAATCTGTTTTTTGGATTTTGGATATTTTGCGACATTTTGTATTGAATAATGAAAATCCTATATGTATGATACAATGGCTGTGTTGCTATATAGATTTTTTATAAGAGTCAAAGTTATTTTGTATGTTAGGATTTATTTCATTTATAACCTACCGATCTTAAACAAAATAACTTTGGCTCTTATCAAAAATCTATATAGCAACACAGCCATTGTATCATACATGTAGGATTTTCATTATTCAATACAAAATGTCGCAAAATATCCAAAACCNAAAAAACAGATTTGCAATTTGTTCACTCCATGTACCTCTCTTGGTTTCCTTCCTCTTCGAAATTACAATTTTACAGAGTGAAGACTCACCTGGATTAGGGTTTAGGGTTCTCCCGTCGAGTAAATGGAACCGCGATTCTTGGTGGATGGAAGACGGCGGACGAGTGGTAGGTGTCCGGCAACGGCAGTGCGGCGACAATTGTCACCGGTGGACACAAGATGGTGAGAGGCGGGTTTGCGAAATGGACACGGGATTCGTATTTCGAAATGGTTATCAGATTCAAATTTCGAACTTTCTCTCTCTGTCACACGTCAGCATTTTATTTTCAAAATTCATCACTTTCTTTGTCACGTGGACAAATCAAATTTGAACACCTGTATCAAATGTTGTTCAAAAGTGTTATTGATATATCATTTTCCTTTTAAAAAATCTCAAAACAGAAAGATCATCACTAAGAGACAGACACCAGACAAACAAAAAAGAACCAGTCCAATATTTAATAATCCGATAGTCTTTGAACACCTATCCACTAAAATTAGAACAAGAAAACTGATAACTATAGTATTAATGGATAAAGGAAAAAAAAATTATACAACCCCATAATTTGATATTTTATGATAACATATAACTGACTGTAGAATGATATGCAATAATTAAAAGAACATAAAATGTCTTTAGTTATTTATCTATTTTAATATAATTAAAAACATACTAAAAATTAAACGATCAAATTTCATGAAAAATTAAATATGATGAAATAAAATATAAAAAATTACTTTGATATAAAACATACGACACGGGATAAAATTGATTGACTAAATTGTAAAATATATAATTATGTACTTCCCATGTTCATTTTTTTCAATTTCATGCGTTAAAAAATATTATAGTTAAATAAAATAATAAGGATCTTTTGAAGTAATATATTTTGAAAAAATAAATTAAAATTTTAGTAGCATACATATTTATATTTAATAAAAAAATTATGAAATAAATATTTAATTGTTACTAAAAGAACGTGTAGAGAAACACCAACCAAGTATATCCTTAATCATCAGTTATTAGTTATCTCATCCGCTTAAAAAATTTATAAAGATCATTCCACTTAAATTAATGAGTTAGTGTGAGTCCAGATTACTTTATTTTTATTAAATAATTATTTTTCAATAAATTCTTCTTACAAAAACTTCAAGAAACTTGTTTTTCTTAGAATTAACTATTCGGCGTCTCTAATTACTGATTATTTTTCTTACTAAGAACCTATTCATATTTAAGATGCTCTCTTATAAGTTATTTTAATTAAGAATACGTCAGCCCTAAGTGTTTATATAAGCACGGGAGGAAAACCTTTTTTAGACTCAAAAAGAACTTTTTGTTATTATTATAGTAATTAATCTTGATGAAATATTAAGAAATCCAGTTATTTTGTAGAATGACTTGGTATGAAAAAAAGCTAAGTTGCCAAGTTGGATTGGGATGGAAATATTTTTTTTTATGAGTATGGTAAATATTAATAATGCCTAATATTTTTTTTTTCTAAAAGAAACTAAAGAACACACATGAGTGATGTACAAATAGAGATGACCTAACATGAGAGTAAAACAAGTTTAATTATCTTATATCCATTTAAAAAAAATCATATTTCCATATTGAATAGATATAAAAGTTTGTTCTCATATATATCTTTGTTACTAGATACTCATGTTCATATCTATCTTTTACTATTTGAATATAAATTAATTAATTTTTTTTAAAAAAAATAATCACGACAAAAAGAATGATATTATCAAATGTTTAATATAAAAAATGCATTATAATTTATTCAATATTAAGTATTTATAAATAAATTATAATTGTATAAATTACTAATTAGAATACAAAAAATAATCAAAATATTTATTAAATTTATAAATGTTAATTATAGAAAATTCATAAAATTAAAAAATATTTTAAAAAACGTATAAAAAGTAAACAAATATTCAATTATAAAAATATTTTAAATATCTATTTATTTCCCTTCTCTAAATCATGATATTTCTTTTATACACTAATAAAAATTATAATACATAATGAAATCACAAAAAAAAAATTAAACTAATAATTATTAAAATTTAAAATATATATTTTACATTTTGGATTTCAATCTTTGTTAGATAATCATAAACAATATTAATGACAATAAAATTAAATATTATATTATATGAAATTATGTCTTTATACAATTCAAGTGATAAAATTACATTTAGATGTTGAGTTAACAAAAATAAATTAATTATAGAAAATATAATCAAATTAATATATAATTAAAATAAAATATATATCTTAAAAAATAAGTTGATACACTATTAAAAAATAAAATAAATATATAATTAAAAGTATAATAATATGATAAATAAGAAAAATTTTCAAATATTAAACTAGTTAAATTGTTTATGAATAATAAAAATTGTTTTAATTAAACAAAAGTTTTAACAAAAATGTATAAGTTTTCTTGTATTACTTAAGAATCAAATATTTTTCATATGAAAAATATTAATTAAAAATATTAAAAAGAAATAATATTTAAATTTAAGAGATAGAAACTATTTTATTTTTGTACCGTATGGACCGGAGATAATAGTGGAGTCATCTCAACACGCAAGGATCAGTATCGGACGGATCCATGGACGACAAAGATGGCAGAAGACTTTGTTCAAAAGGCAGCTATCTTCCCAACGAAGATTTTCACGAATATCTGCGTTGCTGCTACTAGGGTTCCCAACGCGACCGGATTCATTCGGATTAACCGACCGGTCCACCCAGGCGGTCAAGTTTCACTTTACAGTTACCACAGAACGCAGATAGAACGAAAAGAGGATTAAAATTGAATTAAGGTAAAACATGTTTAGTAACATTGGACCTATGATTGGGCCGCAATTAAAATCTCGCTAATCACAAGCCCATTACGAAAACTATAAATATAGGTCTAAGGTGACAGGTAGTTGGTCACATTGAATGTATATTTACTTCCCATATCTACTTTCTCTCTCTATCTCTACCCTTTTATCACATATTGACTTGAGCGTCGGAGTGCCTTTAACATTACCAAAACAATTTTGATTAAAGATATGCTATTTAAACATAATTTTAGGAAGGTTCTTATAAAAATTTGAGAGAATTGAGTAAATTGTATGGATATAAAAGAAGAAAATCATTACTAAGAGAAAGAAAAAACGGAAAAAAAAGTGTATAATAAAAAAAATAAAACAGATGTAAAATAAAAAAGAGAACTAGATATTGCATATTATATATATATATATATATATATATATATATATATACTCAATTAAAAAAAGTTAAACATTAATATATGAATTTCCCGTATTATCATAGCAATTAATGCTTGAATTTCCCATAGAAACGAAATCAAGTTGTGGTAAGAAGTTTATATGTCATCCTGTGTATAATAAATTAGACCAATTTAAAATGTTTAAAATATATGTTTGGAAGGATATAGTTTTACTTAACACGTGTGGTCAAATTTACATCATATTCATTTTTGTTTTGGTCGTCGGATTTTTTATTCGTTAATTGTTTTTTAGTAACGTGTCTCATTAGCTATTCACTGATTATTTAGAAGGGAACATAATCTTTTATTTGTGCTTATTTATTTTTTCTTCTATTTTAAATATTTTCCGTCTTGGGGTTGACTTTAGTCAGTTTATACTGTTCAAAAGACGAAAGCCGGTGATCTAATAGTCAAAGTTTCAAACTTAAGTTTTTCTTTTTACATTATTTTTTTTTCTTTGCAAATATTTACTTTATGGGCTTTCACATATTTGTCTTTTAGTTTGAGTGGTTAGTTCGAGTTGTATTTTCTTTTTATCATTTAATAATTTTAATACTAATATTTTAAATTGAGTTCATATTAAAAAATTTCAAGTATATATATATATATATATATATATATATATATATATATATATATATATATATTGAGATATGTCTAGGGACTTTGAACAATTACTTTTTAAAACATAAAGTTTCTTTAGGGATATACTTGTTTTAAGTGTTTACAATTTTTCTTAAAGAACATAATATAGTAATTTTTTTCACACTTGGATGAATAAATGCTTAGGACTCTATTTAAAGAAAACAAGAAAATTTAAGAGGTTTTACATGTCACACATAGATGCAAGGAGGAATGGTCTAGACTTTTTGAAGCATCACATTGTTAGATAATGTTCCATAATATACGTGTAAATTTTCACACATGAATGAGTTTAACTATAGCATTCTATCATATACAATTTTCAGTCATGAATTGTTTCATTTACAGTTACGATGAGGAAAAATTTCTAAAAAAAATGTTAGAAAGATAAAAACAAAATTAAAATATTTTATTTACAAATTAATTTACAGTAATTTTGTATAACCCAAAAGATTTACAAAAAACATATATAATTCCATGTGTTTTTTCTGTATTTCTATCCTATCTAATTCATGTTTAACTTGAACCACATATTTGGGATATGGATCATACATAGCCACAAAACAAACAAAAAATAATGATGATCATCACCCTAACCCAACCCTAAAATAAAATAAAATAAAACAAAACAAAACAAAACAGTTCTTCAACTGCAAAAGTATCACTGTCTATAATCCTATTCAATTATTTACACTGTTTTTTCTTCCTTTTTCTGTAAAATGTAACTAACATTGAGACTAAGCGGCACCGCGGCTAACCATCTGCATGTACTGTTCTAAGGATTCTTGTCTCTGCAACCTCATCTCCTCGTTGAACTTCCGTATGAACGCTTCCACGCGCCGATTCAACTCTTCTTGACTCAGCGACGGCTCTTTCCGCAGTCTCCCGGTGGTGGAAACGTCGGTGAAGATCTCGCCGGACTTGTTTTCAAGAGACGGATCGAGGTTGCCGCGGCTCTGCCACGTGTCACACTTCTTCATGTGTCTGCTCAATGGCACGGATCGACCTTCCGTTATGGCCTTCCACGTGCTCTCCAACGTTTCGTGCCGTTTGGCCTTGGCCACCACCTTCAACGCTCTCCCACCTGCACATTCTTCGGTTCAGTCAACTTTGTTTGAAAGCCGCTACATGCAACTTGCTAAACGACAATAACTTGCGCGTATTCAAACTTAACTGCTATACATTGTTTGAACGTATGGAAACAGTAATGACATAATAAATGATATATCATTTTATAAAATATACTGTAGAAAAAGTTGTTCACTGACATTGTATAATCATTTTAATTAATAGGTGTGTATGTATACCTTCAGAAGTGGATTTAAGGAATTTCCGGTGAGTGAACCTAGCAGACACGAGAGGCTTCTCCGTGGACGGTGGAATCTCCGTTGAGTCTGTTGTCTTGAGTGTGATTTCTTGGTGGATTATTTCCTTTTCGACTTCTTGTTCTTGGAGGAGGGGTGAAGCGTTAACCAATAGGGATTTAGGTTGAAAAGGTGGCGGAGGAGTTGGATCGGATTGAGGTTTGGAGTGGTGGAACCTGGAGGATGCAACGATGGAGATGATGATGGTGTTGAGAAGGAGGAAGAGGTAAGGAGGCTTGAAGCAGAGAAGGAGGAAGGTCCATAGGAGAGGGAGGTGGGTGGCGGCGATGGGAAGAGAGACTTTTACTCCCAAGGCCGCGAACATGAGAGCGGCCCAGAGCAGGAGAAGTTTCCAAGTGCGCATGTTTTGCAACTTTTGAAGGAATGATGAGATGAGAGGAGGTATGTCGGAGTGGGGATCATTTATAGATGGGGAAGACTCTGGGACCACACTCATCATTAAATCTCAACCGTTGAATACTGGGACTTGATCATCTCTCTATGCCGTGTAGGCCCCTCCCATCTCTTTTATTTGTTCTTTTCTCAGTGGGGCTCGTTTTAGCAGAATAAATGGATTTTTATATTAAATATTAACTCTGGAATTCATGATAATGAGAAAGAAAAGAAAGAGAGTGAGAGTGTGTGTCTGGAAATAATATGATTTGACTGTGAGAAAAACATTAATAAAATGTTAGAAAAAAAATGAAAGAAGATTTCAATATTGATGGAAATATAAAATTAAATTAATTGGATAATAGATTAGTTTAATTGAAATAAGAATGATTATGAATTAAATTTTAGAAAATGATTAATTTTGTATTTCATAAAAGTGGATATTATATTAAGAAATTTATATTTTAAATTTAATTATTTATATAATTAATTTCAAATCAAATAATGTTTTTTTCTGCGTGAAAAATATGTTTTCTTTAATTTAGTTGGATAAATGGTGTAATATTTTGAAAATTTAATAAAATTTTATTTCATATTTGTATATTTTTAACATGATATTATATTAATTATTTTTTATGCAAAGGAAATTTAATTTAGTGTTAGAAGAGTAAATATCAAACAAATTGTGTGCTTAATAATTGTCTCCATATTATATGCTTAATAATAATAATAGTATTTTAGTTTTTACAATTATCTAAAATTTATTCAAATTTTAAACCTTAAATTTTCTTTTAATAAATTTATACCTGACATTAATGTCATGACATAAATATTTTATTAAAACATAACCGAATCACAACAAATCATATAAAAAGTATATCATAAACTGATATGGTGACTTTAATTAGACTTGAAATTTATTTTTTAATATAGTATCATGGAACTATAAGTTTAAGTTTAACTTAATAAATTTATTCATAAATAATATTGTGGTTTTAATTAAACTTAAAATCTATTTTCTTAATATAGTATCATAGAACTATAAGTTTAAGTTTATCTTAATAAATATATCCATAAATTAATATTATGGGTTCGATTAGATTTAAAACCTATTTTTTAAATATAGTATATAGAACTATAAATTTAAATTTATCTTAATAAATTTATCTTAATAATTTTATTTTTTTTTATATTTATTGTATCATTATAAAAAAAATTATTATTTGTTCGATTTATTATTTCACCATCTATCAAACTATCTATTATTGTATAATTTCATGTTCCATATATATATATATATATATATATATATATATATATATATATATATATATATATATATATATATATATATATATATNTATATATATATATATATATATATATATATATATATTTCACAATAAATAAGAAAAAACATGTTAAAAATTTCACATTAACTAATAATAAATAAAATTAAATTACAAATCTTATTTTATAAATTAGTTTTGTAATCAGTGTTAAAATACACTAATAAATTCATAAATGAAAAAAAAAATTAATGAAAACTGTTATTTACATTAATAAAATAAATTTAATTGATACTAACTAAAAACTAGTTATTTCAATATTATTCGGAAAAAAATTAATATTGACATCAATTAAAAATAATTTCAATTAACATAATTGAAAGAAGTAATATTTAAAATTATCACAAAACAGTATTAATATAGATCAAGGAAATCTTAAATAGTATTAATTGATAAATGAATATGATAAGATCAACAATAAAATAATTGATAAAGTCAATTATATAAAAATCACGAATAGTTTTAGTCTAAAGTTATATTTTTCAAAAAATAATATACAAATTATAATACATAAGTCTCAATCAAACCAATAATATTTCAATCTTAATCAAAGTCCACAAACTTTAACGAAAATTGAATTGAAGAAAAAAAAGTAAATAAATTTAAAAATATGAACAATTTTAAACTATTATTTTTTAAAATACAATATTAAATTTTCTACTTTTATATAATTATATTTTTCTTACCTAACTAACATATTTTAATAATAAATTATTTTTAAATTGTTTATTAAAATAAATTACCCTTTTAGACTTCTTTATCCTATCACATTATTAAACTTTTTATACCTTAATGATGCTATAATAAGTACAATGAAAATTACTTCATATACTATAGAGATCATCGATAAGAATTGTAAGACGATTCAATGAGATAAATAATTGTGAAATATATCATGACACTAGGAATATTTGAGTCAAGCCTGATTAGTGTATGAGAAAATATTATAACACTAGAAAAAAAATAGTTTAAAATTGTTCACCGTCGAACCAATCCAAAATTTCAACTTTCTTAATTATGGCATGCCAAACTAATTATAAACAAACTTATACGAAGTATTACTATCAAGTATTATTATGAGTTCTAATATACTTAAAGTTCATCCATCTTTTATTATCATATGAAATTTTATTAAAATAAAAAAGACAAAATATAAAATATTAAAAATTACCAACTGATAATAAAAATTGCATCTCACGAAAATTAGTCAATATTCTCTTCTCATGGTTTACAAATTAAGTTATATATAATTAACAATAATGGTTAGAGTTTATTAGAACACTATCAAATGAATGTTTTGGTTTGTTCTTAGAATTTTTTTGATTATTAAAGACCAATTATCTTTAAAATTTTGTTTTTATATTCTATTACAAATGTTCAAAATAATTAAATTACAAAAAATTTCAATTTGATTACAATTTCAAATAGTATAACAATTCATTACTCTTTATATATAATATAGAACACTTTTTACAAAAGGTACATATATTAATAACAAATAATTGTTTTATTTTATTTTTTAACTTTTAAAACGAAACCACACAAAATTATAGGTATTATTAATATTATAAAAAAATAGTTATTTATTAATAACAAACATATATGTATGTAAATATTAAATGGATTATGCAACAGTTTTTTTTCTTTTGTTTATACAAACTACAAAATGTTGTTTCAAGATAGTTATTTTACAATATGTCTTATATTAAAGACAGGAATGAGTGTTATTTAAAAGACAACTCTCTTTTTTCATAGTAATTAAACATCAGTTATTTTACATCTATACTGTCTTCTTCTTTTTAAAAAAATAGCTAATTATTTTATACCAAAATATATGACGTCTTTCGTAATTTTCAAACCTGATATAAAGTAATTTTGTGGCTATTTTGTAAAATTAAACAAAAAGAAAATTTATTTTTGTAGAAAAAATAATTTACTTCTTTTAAGAAAATAATATTTTTTTTACATATAATTATATTTTATTTGGCTTAACCAGTCTTAATATATATATATATATATATATATATATATATATATATATATATATATATATATATATATATATATAATGATACAAAATATAAACATACATAATTTTCTATTTTAAGAAAATTAATTTATTAAATTGTTTTCAAAATATAACTTATAGAATGTCATAGATATGATTTAATATACGTTACCGTATATATTTTAATTTTATAGTTAAGATATTATTTACTAACCATCATAAAACCGTTCTTTTTTTTTTTTTAAATTTCATCTGAAACCTATATCTTAAGATTTTTTATGTCTATTATTATTTTATTTAGTAATTTATTTAAACCAATTTTGATTCAAAAGAAAAAGTCTCAACTCAAAAAAAAAAAACTATAGAATATTTTTATGTTTTACAAAGTAAATATTTTTATATTATTAGAATAAATATATAATTAATAATGTTGTTCCCATTCTTTTAAAATTAATATAGGTTTAAAACATCATTTGGTCCTTTTTGGTCCTTTTCTTTAGAGGTTTGGTTTAAAATGATTTCATCTTTGAAAACGTTCACCAAGGTCTCATATTTCATTAAAAAATATTCAATATGGTCCTAACGTCCTTAAAATCATAAGGTGTAGATGTTAAGGTGGTGAAACTTCAATGAGTTGTTTATTTGGATGCTTATGTGGCACTGTGAAGTCATTTTAATGTGTAAATATTTAAAAAGAAAATAAAATGACTTAAAATAGGTTAAGTTTGGGTTAAAGTAGAAAACCCTTATCTGATTATGCCATTTCCTGGGTTTTTAGTTGTTGTGAAACTAGTGATTGCTACTGATTCTGTTGTTGATTCCTTGAAAGAGTAATTGGAACATTGTACGAACATAAGGTAAGTGGTCATAATCTAAGCCTAATTAGTTGATGTTCTTGTTGTTTTATTTAGGGGTTAGGGTTAAATTTGATTTTGTGTTTATTATACGTATTTTGATCGATTAACGATGATTTTGGAGGTATAAATTTAAATATTTTCGGTTGAATTTGGGGGTATAAATTTGGGGATTAGGGTTTAATTTGATTGTGTTAAATATACATATTTTGTTCAATTGACGATGATTTTTGGGGTATAAATTTGTTGTTTAAATATTTTTAGGTGAATTTAGAGGTATAAATTTGGGGGTTAGGGTTTAATTTGAATTTGTTGTTTATCCTTTTCTACAACTTTTGGATTAAAATTTCCATATCACAATTTCATCATGTCTTTCATCATTATTTTCTTCACTACATGCCTCTTGAAGATTCACCGTTATGCATCAAATAAGCCACCAAAATTGATTCTAACTCATCAATCTATAACAAATATATTCCAAATAAAGTGACAAGAGAATTAAAAAAAACTTGTAATGACGACACCTCTAAAATTTTCTGCCAGCATTTTGTAGTGTTTTTGCCACTTTGCTCGCATCATAATCACCACACTTGCAACGAGGGATTATCCCACCTCCTCTTCAACCACCACCATTTGCAGATTGCAAATTTCTTTCCCACCCTGTTTTGGAACAAGACGAACATCCTTGAGAAGAAGCCATTTCTATCCCACAACCTCTGTGCTCAATAAAGTGAACAACTTGAACGAACCCTAACTCACTTCACTTCACTTCACTCATTTCTAACTCACTTCATTTTTATTCTACCCCTTTTATTAGACACAATAACCTCAACTTTAAACATTTTTGCCAACTCACTTCACTTCATAGAGCCAGGTAAACATCGAAGTAAACAGCTCATTGAGGTTTCACGCTAACATATGCACCGTTATGATTTTAACAATACCTATGAAAAGGGCTATATTAAACATTTTTTTAATGAAATATGAAAATTTAGTGAACTTTTTTCAACAATATGTAACTGCAAGCGAAACAAATGCATGGTCAATAATAATAGCAACCGAGTCAACGAAGACGTTGCTATGATAGCCAATTTTAATAATACTCATTTTATAACTGACTCGTTATTTTTTTAAGAAGATTATCTTGTTTTTTCTAACAACCAGAGTTATTCAAAATTGGAAAAATATAGCTTGAATTTTTATGTTAATTCATACAACGGTACCATATTATATTACTTCAGTAAAAAATATTAAGGAGTTCTTTTTATAGCAAAATTAATTTATGTTATTTTTGTTAAATGACCAAAGGAATACACATCTTATTAATAAGTATTTTAATAACTAACGAAAGAATTAATTAATAACTTTCATTTCAATTCACGTTAAAATGTATGAAATAATATACTATTAGAGTACAACAAGATGATGTTTTTCTTTTGTTTTAAGATTAAATCGTTTGTTCATTATATAAGTTTGATGAATTTTTTTCATTTATCAAATCCAACAAGTCCGATTGGTCGAGATAAAATTTTGAAACACATCATGTTCATTAGTCAAAATATAATGATTTGTTTAAATCTTCCAACTAAAATCTTAAGGATACTAACTGCCATTTGTTTAAAAAACTTGTCCCTGGGTTGATTACAGTTTTCATTCAAATGAAATAAACTAAGAATATTGACTTAAAAGGAGGGATATATGTATATTATTTTTTTGTTTTCCTTTTCTTTTAGTGTATTATGATATCACATTATTAGGTGACTATCTTAGTGATGGGTGCATGTGGCTGACAGGTGGGTGGGTCATATTGAAAATGAAACAGAAAATGAACAAGAGAAAGAAAAGTATAGTGAGGTCATAAATATTCCAAGAGAAGAGGATTAAAAAATTATGTTGTTTTTTAAGGTTAATTATCTACAACATCTCCCAGAAAAAGACAATTTAACTAATTGATAACGACAATGAAAGTTGTTTATTTGGACATTTCAAACCGTAATTTTAGGAGTTTCTGGATTCGGATCCTCATCTTGTTCTTTTGCTACATTCGGATGAAGAATTACCCATTTCCAAAGGCACACAACTCTCAACTCCACCCCGCTAAGAGATAAAATGGTCGGTTCAATAAATCCATAAATTTCTATAATTCATCCATGAAATTGCCTTCTCCTCTTGTTCGTTTCAAGGACGAAATTGCCTTGCAATTCCCTCAAAGTCCAGACAAAAACTTATGTGTGATGTTCATAAGCTAGGTAAAGGTGGTTTTCAAGAACATAGCCATAATATAAAAAATGAGATTTTATTTTACTATTATTTAATATTGAAATTATCTTCTTCTTTTTTTTTTTTCATATTTTGGTAGGATGGAAATCCCAACGTAATAATCATTCTCTTTTCGGTAATATTCAATAAGATCGGAGCAGGTTCAATTTAGGTTTTCTTTAGATTACATACGCAAACAACCGCTCATCGTGAATTACGCAAGAATTTAATAGTTCGAACGTATTTTAAAATTATGAAATTTTGTGTTCATCTTCATGAGATACAAGGTTTTTCATATAAGATTATGAAACATGTATTATAAAATTTTTTGGAAGGTACGTGTCGTCGTGATTTGGCAAAGCAGAAGTTATTTGGTGTGAAACTGGTGAAGTTTTTATGATTATATTATGTGTCGGCAAACAACCTCGGCTTTCACTTTGTCTGGCAAATGCTAGGTAATTTCTGAGTGATGTATATTATCATTCGACGAGACCGAAAAGGATAACGATAAAGAAGAAGAAAGTGCAGTTTTGAAAATGAGAAAACTGAAATAGTCAATAGAGAAACGTATGGATAATGTGTAGGCCCGTTATCATTATTTAACTGTCTGAGGTGGTCGATAGATTAATGGCAGTTGGTAACGTTCAGATAAGAAATTACATCCAAAACCATCCCTTCCAACACGGTGGTCATTAAATAAAGAGTGTTTGATTAAAAGATAAATAGATGATAACTGCAGAAAAATGAAGAAGTTAAGGTATGGGAGAGAGTAACGGTAGGAGTTAGTTGGACCTTTAGAAGTCAAGAGCGTAGAATATGGCTACGTTTTTCTCTAGTCTTGTGCACCGTCCATTGCTCATGAAAGGCCCAAATGTTTGGCTTAGAAAGCTACAACTCAGGTTTAATTAAATTCTCTGTCTTTTTTTTTCTTCAATATCTTGATATTCTTTTTAAAATATCCATTTCTGAATGAAATTTATACCTGAATATGACATTCGTATTACTATTTTATTCTTTTCGAACAAAGTTAAATGATTTTTTAATATGAATTTTGAACTTTAAATTGGAAATAGTTTTTAGATATATTAAAAATGATCAACACAAAAGACGACACGCGCCTTATTAATGAAAGATGGTAAGAATTTCGAAAAACCTACTGAAAAATTAAATTTATAATATACGAGTTCAGCACTGATCATATTGACCTAGGAGTCTAGATAGAATTTATACGTAGAATCAGATTATTCTTTTCAAGAGCTGGGTTCTGAGTGAGCTTGACCGTATTTTGCGAGAGTTTTTTCAGGTAAGAAATGACTTTTGCTTCGTGTTTTTCAGGTAAGAAATGACTTTTCCTTATCTACTTTACGTTATGAATCAGTTTCAATAATAATAAAAAAAAAACACTTAACATAAGAAAAATAAACAAACCGAGATAAAGTAACTAGACCAATTCCAATTTGATACTAGAAGTTGATGATCATGATGAAGCCAAACCATAGAATAATTTACGAAAAGTAGGGATTAGCTGAATTAGCTTCTAAAAATGAAATTTCCCAGTTTTTCAATCCACACATTCTAAACGTTTCCAGCGACAGAAAATTGATTGCGAGAAGAAAAATAATGCAACGCAATAGAAGTCCCTGCAACAAAGTTTCCTTTGACCAAAAATTGCATCTTTTCCAAGCATCTTGACCATCAAGGAAACCAAACAGTGGGAGAGCGTTGACTGTAAAATTATCTGAGATTAAAGAAGAAAGCTCCGAGAAAGGCCTTTTTGCCTTTATATTATAGGGTAGGGAGCTTTCACTAAAGTAGCCAAGCAGAAAGTAACTAACTTTCTCTAATAGCATGCCATCAGGGTATCTCATGTTTCATCAAAGGTGCATAGTATGCCACTGTTGGTGCAAGTTCTTACTTATGTGCCTAAGAGGAGAGTAGCTATAACAGAGAGCGTGTCAAAAAAACATCTTACAGAGTGTCTTTCTAAGATTTCTCCACCATGATTGATCAATATCTATTAGGGATTCGGGCATTTAAAACGGGTGGGTCCTCCACATTGATATCTAAGTGGGACCTGATGGAAAACTGGAACTTGTGCAACGCTATTGAGGACTATTGTTAAAATTATATTAAGAGGGGGGTCATGCAAAACTTAGCATGAAACACTGAGGAATCAAATCAATAGGCAAAATAATTTAAGTTTCAGTTAATGTATTGATCAGCTATTCCCTCGATCCAGACCATGAAAGTGTCTCTGATTGAGCAAATGGTCATCCGGTGCGAATAATGATAATAAAAACTAAATCTCTTTTACTATGGCTGGGAAATTACAACTAAAAGGAAAACATTACACAGGTGGTGGATGGGCAGCCTTGTACAGTAAACTAACATTAAAAAATAACAATTCCACTTGGCATCAATGTTTTCATGTTTCTAGCTCCACAGTGAAGAACTCTTAAATACATCTCTGTAGCCTGATTTTTTTAGCTTATAATACTTAGTCATTTTTCTTGTTTTGTCTAAGCATTTTCTCAACTTCTCCGCTATATGGTGCAGGATGATAAGCATACTGTTGCAGAACAGAAAAGATAACCATCTCTAGACATACCAAAATATTCTGCATAGCTTCTTCAATGTGCTCCACATCTAACCGCAAATGACGAGATTGAATGACACCAAATTTTGCTAAAAGGTCCAGAACCATTCCCTGCACGTGGCAAAGAGAGTTCATTATTATAAAAAAAAAAAACAGCTCCAGATGATGATGCAATTATATATGAAGGATAATACAAAAAATATAAGGCTAGAAAAAGAATTTAAGATAAATGGATGGATCAAGCAAATTGAAGCACAAAAGGTTGTAAATGGAATGGAATGACCCACCAGTAGGGGAATTCTTCATAATCTAAATGATGTGATACAGAGCAATGAACAACAAAATCTAAAAATAATTCATCATTCAAAACATTATTTAAAGAGAATTAATTTCTAACGAAGTTTCAAATTTTAAATAATGTGGAAAAATATTAGTCCTTAGTTTAGATTTGACGTAAGTAGCAAACAACCTCTGTCGTATTGTATCATTGATTTCAAAATTGTGTTCTTTCCCAATAAATACAAGGACGAATATGGGATGGTTTTCCCATTTATAACAAAAACTTAATGTTGATTTTCTCTAATTCCTAATTTGCACATTTTAGACTAGGGCTATAATTATTAGTTTATTATACAGATCTGTACATGAGCAAGGACGACTCTGGGATAACACTCAGAAGGTCTTGAAGATTTATCAAAGAGATTTACTAATTGGATCCCGGGGCCATCACAATTGTCATCAGAGTTTAGAACATGGAAATTGACCATATCAGTGAATGACTTGGCTTCTTCACCGGCAAAGTATTTAGATAAAACACACCTCAAACAACAAACATAATATAAACCTAAGCTTAATAAAATCCAACCTGATAAAGTGTTTTATAGCAACAATCAAACCGACTACCCAATAAATAAGATCATTTACATGGATCAAAACCCACCACAATGTTCAGTTGTAAATCGTGCCTATAGTTTTTCTTAGTCCTCTTCTAGTGACTGGATTACCTTTCCATTTGGTCTACCTTCCTCACGTAGGCTTCTATAAGTTTTCACATGCCTGAACCACCAAAGGTTCTACCATATTTTCTACAATAGTTGCTACTTCCATATTTTCTCAATTCATTTATCCCTAAAACTGTTTTGCCAACATACTCACTTTTGCTACATTGAATTTTTCTCTTGATGGCTACACCAAAATAAATAAATAATAAGCAAAATCGTTTTATAGAAAAAAAAATTATAATAAAGAGATAAGGCTTGAGAATCACTAACTAGCCTAATTATTTGTATCAATTCTATATGTAAACACAGGTTTTTAGTTTTTTTTTTTTTTTTCATGCAAAGAAAAGACCATACCAATCAGCATTATAAGTTCAGCAAGTTTTGCAGTTCAAAAATTATAGTATCTATATTCCTCTAACAGGGAGGGGTCTGCGGCTCTCTGCTGCTATTTTCGGCTCGAGATCTTCTTTAGCTGGTCGTTTAACTCAGCTTATGTTATGACTATAAAGGGTAAGGAGTTTACCTGCCAAAAGCAGAAGAAAACAATTCCTTTGATACACAAGAATTTCGCTAGAGGCGTGTGTGGTGCCAGTTCTTTAGCAAACACATGGTAAAAGACCACCAGAGAATACAAGGCTAACGACACAGATATGTTGAGGATGACGGTGAATGTCCAGCTCAACCAAGTTGGATACAGCCCAAGTAACTGCAATGCTATCATCAGAATGGAACATACTGGACGGATAACAACAAATTGCCATGTCCAATATTTTAGAAGCTTCAAATTACGGTAGTCCAGGTGAACAGTACGAGGCTGCAAAAGATCAATTTACAGAATTATGAATATCATGACATCATTAACGTCAAACACAAAATGTAAATTTCTTGTGAGAAGAAAAAATCCATTCTCCCCAAAAGTTTAGCATAGTTATAAGTAGCCACACCTGAAAAAGTGTCATGGGAAAAGAGTGGTGAATTTCCCTGCCTTTAATTTCATCAGGCACAATGTTTCCACTCATTGATATGTTCAAGTAACTATACATCAAAGCCAGAAACTTGGCAATGACCAAAGCTTCATAACATTCTTTGACTGACTCCAAAAAGGTGAAAAACTCTTTGCTTCCTCTAATATCCAAGAGACCCACAAAGGAGACAGTTGCATAAAGGGGAGCCATAAGAATGATGATGATAATAGCCTTTTGCTCTTTTGGATTCTTCCAATAGAAGAGATGCTGAGATAATAACTGCGATGTGAAATGCATGGAAAGCATAACACAAAACGCGGATCCCAGCACGGTAATCTGTGCGGGATTGAGCGTGCTTAGATCTATCATTTTTCACAACACTCTGTCTGAGATGAAAGCCTAATAATATTCAGAACCTGCAAAAGGAAATTTGGAAAACTAAAGGATCAAGCAATGCCCTCAAAGAGAAAACTAAAATTAAGTTCAATTCATAATAATAAAAGGTCACTGTAATTCGCAGTAAGACCAAAACATGTTTGCTTCATATAATAACAACCTACTTCCTCTCGAAATTCACATAAACAAGGACCACTTCGCTTTCGAAAAGACGAGTTTCAGGTTCAGCGATCAACTAAAGCAAACTTGATTTATGAAAAAAAAAAAACATCCAAAGGGAACAATAGAAAGAAATTGAAAAGAGAAAGCACGAAAAACCCCTTACTTAACGCGATTCAACAAATGGCATCTGAGGCGATGAAAGGAAGGGTTTACGATAGTATTAATAAATTATTGAGACACGTGGCAGAAATTATCATATTGTTTATTGTGTCGTGTCCCAGTGTGTCAGCCATGGCGTGCGCTTATTAGTTCTTAGGGTGATTCGTCGTCAAACTGGACGAAGGAACAAGAAATTCAATTTGAATACGACATTAGGAAATTTAAACAATTTGATTTTATATTGAGAATTTCCTTTTCTTTCTTTGATTTCTGTATTCAATTTTATTTAACAATTACTTACAGTAGATTTTATTCATAACAGTACTCAAGCAAGAATAAATTATCAAGGGATAAAATAAGGAGTAATATGACATTCCTTAAAAAGATCTAATACAATAGAAATTAGCAAAGCTTATTTCCGTTTATCTATTATTTATTTTTCTTAATTTAGAGAAAATGAAATAAAACTAAACATGTATGTACCATAACTTTTTCTTTTCTTTTCTAGTAAGCTATTGATAGCGTTAATCGGATAATCTAACGATTCAATCCAATCTATAGATTGAATTTTCTTTATTAGATTAAATTTAACTCACCAAATTCTTACAAAATGGAAATAAATTGAGTTTAAAAAAATTCCACCAAAACTAAAGATATATTTTTAGAATATTAAATAAGACAGTGTGTTTTAAAAGAATAAAAAATTTGAAATTATAATTTTTACAAAGAAATATTTAAGTTTGTAGTCCAGTTGACCCAATCCGATCAGGTGTAAATTAGGTTGAGCAGTTTGGCTGTGGTTTTAAACTGGTATGAAATGGAATGTTACGAAAGCTCTGAAATATGTCCACACATGCTTGAGCGAAGAGTACGTATAAAGCCTTTCTGGAAAAACTATGGCTCTTCGAACTGAAGTTTTAATTCGGACATGAAAGGCTGAAAAACTATGACTCCTATAAACACATACAATATATAATCACATGGAATTACTTGTTTTTCTTCTTTAGGCTTACCAAATGCATTTGAAACGCTCCACGTATAAAAATGAACTTGATACATGATAAAGACATTCTTGGGAGCATATTTGATCTTTGATCTACGGGTTTCTCTTTCAATCACTTGAGTGTCCTACTTCTTTTTTTCATTAGTCGCGCAGACGATGTGGCCAATGGGTAACATTTTCTTTCTATCGCATCACTTATTTGATCATACTTATTCGATTGACACAATCCAAAAGAAGTATTCCAGCCTGATTAGTGCAAATTATTTTTAGATTTGAAAACCAATATATATTACTTGAAAAAGTTAAAATTATTCAATTTTACCGGAAACAGTCCGCAGCAACAATGTGTCTTTTAACAACACATTTCTTGTTACATCAATTGATACACACATACGGTAGGATTGTCGAAATGAACCAGCAATATCAATAAAGCACAACGTTATTAGAAACCTGAGATCACCACGAAAAAGTCTTAACACAGGATTCAAATATATAGAACATGAACTACATTATTTATGACAACGATCATGGCACAAGCAATATCTTCCCAATATGCTCGCTGCTTTCCATAAGCCGATGAGCGTCAGCAGCCTCCGCAAGAGGGTAAGATTTGTAGACCACAGGCTTAACCTTTCCTTCCGCAATGGCAGGCCAAACGTTCTTCTCCACTTCGCTAATAATCGCGGCTTTATTTTCGAGACTTCTATTACGCAAGCCAGCCGCTACAATGAGATGCACAAATATAAAATTACCAAGTTAGATCGTATCACACCACACAAAAGAGCCCACGTTCAAATAATGAAAAAGTTTGTTGTCCAAGCGTATGTTTCTGTTAACATAGGAGAAAGGCTAACGTAGGTTCATAAAAGTAACACCTTTATAAGTTTTCCATTTAACGCATGTGTCCTAATGAGTTTGCAAACATAGCTCAATGCTTCGACATACAAAACTCATTTTCAAGAAAATAAAAAGAAGTAGAAATTCAAAGGGGTGTGCCTATTCTTGGTGCACGTAACTATAGATAGAAAGTAACCGCATTCATATAAACAAGTCAAAGATTAAAAACTTGAAGAAGCTCCTACACAGAAATGTAGAACAATATATAGTAGTAAGAATGCACGAGAAGCACAAACAGAAATTGTAAGAAGTCTCATTGGAAAATTAAGAAAGTTAACACTATTTTCATTTCCTCGTAATTCTCCCTACTACCCAAAATTTAGAATTTCATAAAATGCTTTGAACTTTTGTAATTATTCAGAGACTGTTATGTTGGGATCTATCTAAGAGGATAGATTAGAGAAATTCACCACCAATGAGACGTTAGTTGTCTTACGAGAGATATCACATCACCTTCGATCCAAAACCTTAAGGTTGTGTTGGGGATCTTTTTTCCTTGATTGTTAGTCAACTTTCTATTTTCCACTCAATGTAAGGCTTTTAACTCATATTTGGATTATAAAACCGTTAAAATCCTTCTAGGGAGATAAACTAGAGATTCACTACCAATGAAATATGAGTAGTCATACAAGATATCATAACACCACCTCTAACCCAAAACCCCAAAATTACGAGTTTGTGGATATTTTTTTCTCAATTGTTACTCAATTTGTCATTTCTACTCAATATGAAACTTTCAATTCATACTTAGATTCTTAACATGTTATTCTTGCACAAACAAATGTTTACATCAAAAACTAAATTTGAGCAATATAATATATTAAAAAAAGGGTATATTCCCAAGTTTGCAATACCTTGTACTGTGAGACGCTTAGCAAGTAAAGGGCGGAGATTTACTTCAGTAGTAACCCCACCCTGTAAGCCAATAATAAAAAGCCTTCCATCCAAATTCAAGCTATCAAGATTTCTTTGATAGTAGGATGCTCCCATACAATCAAGAATGACATCAACACCTGCCACCACACACAATTACACTGTTACACCATGCCTCTCTACAGAACAAAAAACATAAACATTAGAGGTAAGACTACATAAAGTATTAAACGCCAAGAAAGACAGGAAAATCACATCATGCAAGTAAGAGATACTACCTTGTCCACCAGTTTCCTCCTTTACCCTCTCAACAAAGTCTTCTGTTTTGTAATTGATAGCCACATCAGCCCCAATACTCTTGCAAAAAGCTAGCTTCTCCTCACTCCCTGTCAAGCAATATCTAATCTAGAAAAATATTTCGGGAAACACTGCTTGGAATTTAAATAAACAAGAAGGAGCAGTTTCACTAAACAATATATCGGACAAACAGCTAATCTTCAGTTCTCCAGATTTTGAATACATTGGAAAGTGACTATTGTTGAATAACGGGATAAATCAGTACCGAACCTGCAGTAACAAATACTCTTGCCCCTCGATACTTAGCTATCTGAATTGCAAATGTACCAATCCCACTAGAACCTCCATGAATCTGAGAGTGAGATAGAATGGATTAAAGTTAACATAAGTCTTAATAAAGTAGCAAATTAGGGTCATCATACATTTTCTAGGTAAGATCCAGTGAAAATCCTTGCGCGGTCAGGGTGATATAATGAAGATAATAATAATAATATAGAATTTAGGGTATGATGAATTACCAACAGGGTTTCCCCTTGAGATAAACGACTCGTCATGAAAATAGTAGACCACACAGTGCATGCGACCTCAGGAAAACTAGCTGCATCCGTGAGGGAAACACCTGGTGGAATCGGAAGCACTTGCCCGGCAGGAACAGCAACTTTCTCGGCATAACCTCCCCCGCCGAGAAGAGCACAGACCTGTGAATTAATAATTTTTAGTAACAGTGAAAGGGTTACAGAGGAAAAGGGAATTAGGTTAGGAATACCTGATCGCCGATTTTCCACTTGGAAACGTTTTTACCGATGGATAGGACTGTTCCGGAACATTCGAGACCCAGATAGGGACTGGCACCCTTAGGGGGAGGGTGGAAGCCCTTCCTCTGGAGGGTATCGGCTCTGTTAAGGGCAGTAGCGTGGACTCCGATGAGAACCTCATCGTCTCGGAGTTGGGGATCTTCAACTTCTTGAAGCTGCAGCACTTCAGGACCCCCCGGACTCGTTATCACTATGGCCTTCATCTTCTCCCCTTCCCTCTTCACGCTTTTTAGACCCCGCCCTCTCTACTTCCTTATTCACGATTTATACTACATCATCATACATGAAGTTATTGCATTTAATATTGGCAAATTCCTTCATATCGAACATTACTCATTGTAGCATTGTTTTCCCACCAAAAGTTTTACTCAAGGATAAAGTTTAAATTCAGAGACCAAATCTTAAATATTTAAATCCCTAACCAAAATTCTATTAAAAGTTGAGTATATAGATAAGCCGAGAGATCATAATATGCCTTCATCAAAATAGTCTTGAATATAGATTTAATTGGATAAATGTAAATCTTGGTAATTAAAAATTTTATTATAAAAATTCTTCAACTTCTCCCCAATAGATGATGATATATGCCTCTACGGTAAAATAGGATCCATCTCAAGAAAAATTATATTCAGTTGGATAGAACTACAAAAATTCCCTACACAATTTCAATTGTAGTATAAATTATAATATTTTTACCTCTTATTTACTATTTAATTTATTTCTTATAATATTTATTTACGTGAACTCCATGACTATGAATATCAATTTCTGTTACGTAGGCTCTGCACCGAAATCTTATTATTACATTACCAATATAAACAATTTGACTTTTACTCATAATTTTATGTACACCCAAACAATGAGCCAGTACTAGAAGATTACACGCCTCTCCTTGAAATTAGTGGACCTTCTCACCAAATGTGTAAGTAAAATTACAAGAAATATATGCACCCCACATTCGATACTCAATCACACAAAATATCAATATTTATTAATTCATACAGATTTATGAACAATTCACCTTCATTATAAACAGACGACTGTATAACTTTACAAATGCTTTTCGAAATTTTCGTCAACCAATTATCAATATAAATTTCATGCTACATCAATTCTTTCCTTTAGAAATAGGGAAAATAAAAACTTTGCAAGTTGGTAGGATAGTAATTATCCTAATCCTCCGAACCGATGCCAATAGTTTAATTAATATTACAAGTGATAAAAAATTGATTGAAATTAAATGGTTTAATCTGAAAATGCATATACTCTTCTATTAAACAATTTCAAAGGCATTTAAGCATACAAGTCAATGAAATTTGTTCACAAATATTTACAACACGTAAAGTCTTATATCCCAAAAAAGCAAATTAAAAAATATAATCCCTCAATTCATCAAAAGCACTTATTTCAGAGATAACAAAATTACTAATTACTTAGCTTCATTAAAAATTTAGGTTTGACAGCATCGCACCATTTTGAAGAATACAATTCAGAACAAAAACGATACAAGGCATCACTTGCCCAGATGGATTCGAATGATATGAAAAACAGAAGTAAGCAATTGACAATTTGAAAGTCATAATGAGTCTGTTATTTCAAGGAGTTTCAACCCCTCTAAATACATATATATTTTACTGGAACATAGAAAAATAATCAATACCACAAAAATATGAAAAGTTGATCACTTCAGTTAGTTTTCATGTGATCAAATCAAGTAATACATAGAAAACTTAAAACGAGTGAGAAGGGAACGCATAATCAAACAGGTCCAAGAATCTTCATTAAGTTTTGACAACTTCCAGTAAGTTTTTGACAGAATTTAGATATTTTAACAAAAATAATTAACTAAATAATAGAAGCAATGATTCTACATACACCACAGCCTAATAGAGAAATGAATCATACTGCATTGCCTAATACAGCATACAAACAAATCTTCTACCCAAATAGCCCATCATACAATATTCACTAAAACTAAGGTATTACCACCCAATGTGTGTTGAAGCAAGTTCCCCATATCCAGTCTTATAACAGGTTTAATTTCATAAACAAATGACAACTTCCCAGCAAATATTGACAGAACATAGTCATCCTTAATTGTTTCATAAACAGAAGTGCACACCTTAGTTCAAACAAAGGTCAGATTCATCAAAGCCCACTACCCAAATTGCTATTGCTATAACAACAAATTCACCTGAACAGTGCTTGTCAGATAACAAATTTTCAGCACCTGCTACATCAGACAGGGATAACTGTAAAATTAAGGATCTCATCATCCACAGCACCGTATAAAACTCAAATAAAACAATAAAAACAAATCACAAACACATTTTGAAGCAAAATGTGTTCATCATCCTTATAGAAATCACAACGCCAGAGACGTTAACCATTGCACATTCTAACTACACTAACAACACAGCTGCGCAATTGAGAGTTTCGTGATATAACTAAGTGTTTACAACAGGCATGTTAAAATTCAGAGTAGTATAAAAGGGAAATGCAAGCAAAAATAACAGACCGATATAAAGGGGCAAGAAGTATTAAGCGCGTAGAAAATAAAAGGATAAAATATGGTTTGATTAACATAAGAAAACAAAAACTTTCAAAAAGGATAATGAATATTTAAGATAGAGAAACGCTACAAAACACTGGTTTATATGATAAAGAGATTAATCGACGGTTTGCATGATGTCTTCGGGAGCGAACTTGGTGCCCTTCTCCTTATCAGCGGCTGCGCGACCCTTCGCCTTGCGATCGAGAATGGCCTTGCGATCTTTGTCAAGTTTCAGCTTCGTCACCACAACCTTGGAAGGGTGGATTCCTACGTTGACAGTTGAACCATTAACCTTCTCGCGAGTGATGCGCTCGATGTGGATGACCCACTTGCGACGGTACACCTGAGTCACCTTCCCCTCGCGTCCCTTGTACGTTCCACGAACCACCTGCACTTCATCCTCTTTCCTCACCGGAATCGAGCGCACGTTGTACTTGGACCGGAGCTCCGCTGAGAGAGGAGCGCTCATCAGCACCCTCCGCACGCTAGACGGCGCGGTGAAGTGAGCCTTCCGGCTCTTGCGGCGGCTGCTCGATACTCTTGGGTTGAACTTCATCGTCCCTAGCTCTCTCTATCTCTCTATCTCTCTCTCTCACCCTCTTGCCGCGGCTTCTTAGGGTTTCTCTGTCGATCTCCTATATATTGAATGTACATAAGGATTGGCCTAGGGTTTTAATTTTTTCAAGTGGGTTACTGGGCCTTTCTATGTTACCATGGACCCAGGGCTTATTAAGTTCCTGCACCCCCTCATTCGTACAAAAAGACAAAAATACCCTTTATCACTGCATCACATTATGGTATTGTATACTACGAATAAAAATTTACTTATGTATAACGCAAATGTAAATTAATAATAAACACCAATGCAATGCCCTATATCATGATATGAAAACTATTGACCTATTGCTTGCTTGTGGGTAGCAGTGTGCTAGAAGCAAAAAACTCAAAACTCTCCGTATGTAATACCCCACCTTGCTTGTACTATAGAACTCAACTTGGACATACTTTTAAGATAGATATTGGAATCTTGCACTCAATCAAAACCGTGTTATGGGTTACGTGTTCCTTCAACACAATCATATGCATATCTCTACATATATATATATAGACGTAATGTTCTATCATGAATAAAGCAAAGCATGTGAAGAATTTTAGTGAAGAGATGGGTAGACATAGAAGTTTGTGGGTGTCTCTTGTTCCATTTGGATTTGTCTTGTTCTTTAGCTCAGCTTTCATTGGAGTGCCTAGTGCCCTTGGCTGGAGCAAAGAGGGTCATGTCATGACATGCCAAATTGCACAGGTAAAATTCAATTTCAATCTGTTAAACAGCAATTAATGCTCTCACTTGGCCAACACCACAACACAATACGTACCAATTCACCATCAGAAGCATATTTGGTTTTTTTCATAGGCACTTTTAGAGCCTGAGGCATCGGAAGCAGTGAACCGTTTGCTACCTGACTATGTGAAAGGTAACTTATCAGCCCTTTGCGTATGGCCTGACCAAATTAGACACGGCTACAAATATAGGTGGACAAGTCCTCTTCATTTCATTGACACTCCGGATAATGCTTGTTCGTTTCAGTATTCAAGTAAACTCAAACACTGCTTTTATATATATTTATATATGCTAATTCTTCTTATCATATGTTTTCATTAAACCTTTGAATTATGCTATAATTTATTGTTGTTTGTTATCATAGGAGACTGCCATGATTCCCATGGTGTGGAGGATATGTGTGTTGCTGGTGCTGTCAAAAACTTCACTTCCCAACTCATGCATTACAAAGAGGGGACATCTGATCAGCAATGTAAGGAGTCAAATTTCTTAATGTTTGTATGTTCTCCTTTATGGTTTCGTTTTCAATACCTTTTCTTTATGTATCTTACAGATAATATGACTGAGGCGTTGTTGTTCTTGTCACATTTCATGGGAGACATTCATCAGGTATGTGACAAGCTTTTCAAAGTCTTGTGAAGTTTCTTACATACCATTTTACCGTTCTTTTTAACAAAGCTTTTGGGCACTTGTCTTTTAAGCCAATGCACGTTGGATTCACCACTGACGAAGGTGGAAACACGATAGAACTACGCTGGTTCAGGCATAAATCTAATCTGCACCATGTATGTTGTAACTTCAACTTCTCCATTGTATATGTATTCACAGATGCATTAAACTATTAATTTGTTGTCTATAATTAGGTGTGGGACAGAGAAATTATCCTCACTGCACTAGCAGACTATTATGATAAGGATCTAAGCCTCCTTCTCCAAGACATTCAGAGGAACTACACATATGTAAGACTAAATTTGTCAGACATCCTTCCTAGTATTTATTAAACACTTGAATCCTTCGATTGATTTCAAATGAAAACAAAATAATTTGTGTGCTATATACAGGGAATCTGGGTAGATGATATTTCATCTTGGAAACATTGTAATGATATCTCTCAGTGTGTAAACGAGTGAGTTCTCTCTTTATCACCTTGAGCTTCCACTTTCTCTTTTCCTCTGGCTGTTAATGTTCACATTCCTCACTCTTTTGGAATCGTATAGTTGGGCCAAAGAGAGCATAGAAATTGCTTGCAAATGGGGTTACGAAGGTGCTAAATCTGGAACAACTCTAGCAGGTATTGCTTAAAGAAATAGTTCATGAAACTGCAAGCAAACTCGTTAGAAAGTTAAAGGATTGTGTGGGATGACTTTGTGTTTGTGATGTTTCTATAGATTATTACTTCGACTCAAGGATGCCATTTGTCATGAAACGAATTGCTCAAGGTGGAATTCGATTAGCCATGCTTCTAAATAAGGTGTTTGTTGCCTCTGAAGAAGGATTTACGTACAACAACAACAACGTTTGTCAATGGGAACGTCGTCTATAACTTAGTTTGTTCACAATTGTTAATCTTATTGGCCCATTGCATTTCTGACTACAACTTGCCTCTATTTTAATAACTGAAAAATGTGTATGTAAGGACCCATCTTTTTTTACAGTATTAATTTAATTTTATATATATATATATATATATATATATATATATATATAAACACACAATTTTATTATTGTTGCTTATTAATTTAGTAAGTTGTTTTTAGTTAAAAAAATAAAGATAAAAATAATAATAATTTAGAAAAAAAAATTATAAGAAAAATGAAATTGGAAGACAAGTCTACTTAAAAATAATTTTAAACTAATATAACTACGAATAAATAATCAAGAGAAATAATAACAATAAAATTGTATTGTCCTTATTAAAATGGATATATATATTAATGGGGTTGTTAATGTAAATTATTAGTTCATGAATGGTACGTACTGATACAAATGATTATTGTGGTTAATGTATATTAAATTGTAGTTTGTTGTTATATATGTTAAATTGTTGTTAATATATATTAAATTATTGTAATTAATATATGTTAATTTTGTTGAAGTTATTATACATTAAACTGTCAATTAATATATGTTGTGAATGCAAATTTAAGAGCTCGTATTTTATGTATGAATTTCTTTTTATCAATGAGTTCATAATTTATGTGATAAAAGCATTGCGTGTGGATTTGATTTGAAAACTATTGTGTGAAAGATCTCTCAACTTAAGTGGACTATTTGGAAGATATCCATAGTCATATAAGAAGCAATATGAGTGAACTTTAATATAAAACTTTACTTAAAATAATTAAATCTATGAAATAGTTAAGTTAATTGAAAATATTGTGGAAGATGATTTTTTTAAAATCATTATATTTAGGATAATGATATTTAGACAATATTTTTTTGACAACATTTGAACATCATTTACGTGTCATTCTGTGATTGGTTCATGATAGTGTTTATAATTATTATTATTGATTGTGAAGTAATTTTGAACCAATCACAAAATGACACGTAGATGATGTTTAAATATTGTAAAAAAAATGTTGTCTAAGTATCATTATCTTTATATTTATATTTATTGTGTTTGATTTTAGATTCACTCTTATTCTCGTTGTTGGTGATGAGTGCAATGTAATGATCTTGTAAATGAATTACCGAAAAAACAAATTATATTGTACATGAACAAGAATAAAGTTTACACTTTTGGAGAAAACATTTGTATGCTTTTGATGAAATTTTATACTGTAATACATGTGGAAATTTATGTAATAATTTTAAAGAATACCTTTTAATTATGTTCCATAGTTGATAATATTTTATTTAGGCTTCTATTTTGAGACACTCATTTTTTGAAAGAGAATACATTAAACTTATTATTTTTGAAAAAAAAAAGGTTTTATTAGTAATTTGATTTATATATTTAAGTATTCTTATATTTAAAAAAATATGGTTTTCTATTTTTTTTTAAAAAAACTCAATTTAATCTTTTTCATTAAATTGATATTAACTTTAATTAAAAAGTATCATATATGAGTAATCTTCTATTTTTTGACATTTTTCTCATTTATCACACATCATTCTTTAAATTTTGAAATAGACATCTTAAAATCTGTTTGACATGTTAACGCGTGACATCTTATAATCACGTTGATTTCATTGATTCTATTGATTAATTATTGAACTTAATTGAAAATTTTTTATATAAACCAATTTAAATAAAAAATCTAAATACAGAAAATTATTAATTGAAAATAATAATAATTAATTAATATAAATAGTGGGATGTTATTATGTAATTTTTCAAAAGAAATACATGAGCTGAATTGAGAAAAAGAAAAAATATTGATAAGCATTATAAATATACGACAAAATTACCTGATTTTAAGAGAAAATGAATGTATGAATTTAAAGAAAAATGGAAATTAAATTAGTGTTGTTTTTTTTTTTTTTTTGAGAGTGAATATGGTGAAATTTAAAAATAAAGTTTACAAATAATTTAATGGTCTGAGAGATAAAAATGTTGTAGTGAATTAAAATATAAGATTATAATTTTTTTCTTTATTGTTAAATTAACAGAAAATAAGATGTAAATGGTTTTTTTATTTTAAACTTGAATTATGATAACAAATTGTTAATAAAATTTGTACGTTAAAATCGTTGGACGTTAAAATCTATATCTAAAAAAGAGTATCATATAATTCTTTAGCAAATACAAATTAGGAGAAGTATGGTATAAATTATTACTTATATTTCCTGCATCAGTTAAAAGAATCCGTTACTTTTATAAGTTCTCCCATGTGTAAAAGTAATTAAATACATTTTATATTTTTAAGATGTAGTTCATTATTTTATTGAATATTCATTTGTATCGGTCCTGGAAAATAAATTTCAACCTAAAGATTCCCTAAATATTTTTGTATTGAAAAATAATCTTTAAAGAAATCGAGTGCTTGCATACATAATATTTGATACATAGACACTAACTTTTATAATTAATATGAAACAAGTGAGCTTTTGATGAAGCTATTTACATAAAAAAATTAATTGAAAACTTCTTATTAAGAGCTTTATTTTTAATAAATATATTTATATTTTTGTAGATAATAGATATGGTTAAAAAGACAATGAGGAAACATAAAACAGCATGATGGCATTAGTGTCATGCTTAATGTTTGGTGGTACGAAATGATGGCAACAAAATCATGTGGGTTAAGGTGAAGTGGTGAACACGAATCACACGGGTCCAACAGGGGTGACACGTGGAGGACTGGTGTTGGCTAATTTCTGACAAATATTCTCCGTCTTCCCATGCTTTTACTATTTACTTTCACTGTTCCAAGTTTTCTCTCTTTTTGTTACTGCTCTTTTTTTAATGGGAAACAGAAAATTAAACAGAAAAATGAATTAAATTAATGAAAATATTAGATAATGAAACATTTTGTAAAATTCTATACAAAAATTTATTGTAATTTTAATTTTTTTATTAGTTTTAAACGTGTAATAAGTAATTTAGTTTATTATTGATTTTCAAATGGAGATCCCACCAACATAAACTCTTTAGAAAGGAAAGAATTGAAAAATTAAAATAAATTTTAATTTAATTGTTTTTCAGTATTTTTAATCTGTTTTCAATTTTTTTTTATTAGTCATAACAATAACAAATGCATGGATTTTAATTGAAAGCATGAAGTAACATGAATGATTGAATCCCATTCGTAGAGAGTAACACTATTAGCTAGCTAGCTAGCATTCCTGCCTTCACTTCACTTCAGTTTGACATTTATTCAGTGGGCCCAGAAGTCAACTCAGGCCTGAACCAATCGGAGCCGTCAACCGGTCCACGTGGCACACGACGTGAGCGATCGACGGCCAGGCTGGTTTGTCATGCATTGCATTCTTTTCCTTTCGGCTATTTTGTGTCCCCACCAACACAACACCCACTGTGCCTGTCTCTGCAACGCTCTCAAAGGCAACGCAATAAAAGTGAGAGTGAGAGTGAGAGTGAGAGAGACATGAACTAAGGACCATTCTCTTTTTTTCTCCCTTTTCCTCAAACAAAGTAAAGAAAATCATAAACCATTATGGTTTCTCGTACCAACGTCATTTTTCTCTCTCTCTCTCTCTCTCTTTTTAAATAGCCGCACTTCGAGACAGACAATGGGATACACCATCCATCACTAGTTCCAAAGTAAGTTTTTTCAAGGTCATTATAGAAGATTAGCTGAGGGAGGAAGGAAGGGAAGAGCAACTCAATCACTGAGTTGTTCATCAAGAACACCGTCTTCCTCGTATATTCTCCTGCTTTCTTTCAAGTTTGGACTCTCAGTCGTATCGTAGCTTCTTCTTCTTCTCATCCAACTTCCGTCACTTTCATTACTACCTTATTATTTTGGTGGGTCTATATCAAGGTATTTATTTACTTTCACGGTATTGCATGTTTCATTTGTTCTTGGTTCAGGCTAGTCTTTTTGTTTCGTCTTGCATTCATTTCTCATTATATTAGTGTCACGGGATTATGTTTCTTTCTGATTTTGGGGTCGTGTGAAGAGACTATGATTTGCTTAAAAAAAAAAAAAAACCAAGAAAACGGTTATTGTGTTTATTTCCCTGTTTGCCCTTGTGAGTACAAGAAAAACGAAAATCAGTGATACAAGATCTGGAGGACTGTGAGATTGACAAAACTAATCTTTATTACCATCATTTAGTGGAATGTTATTCCTATGGAAGTTTTATTAATGATTAATTTCCATCCAAAAATCGAACTAATTTACTGTAATGGGAAGTTCTATGTTTTTTCTATTATAAGGCTCTCGGCAAACATTCAGTTCATAGCTATGGCTTTGTAGGATTTGCAACATCCCCATATGAGCATTCTGTGCTGCCCCCCGTGTATCTCACTTCCTTTCACACCAGAGTTTGTTTTAGATTTGTGATCCTGACCATAAAGATGTTTCCTCTTATCTCTGCCTCTCGATTGCACAAATCCAAAATGAGTTTAGATTCTTTCACACTGTTATCCCAGTCAAAGGAGGTTTAATTTCTGACTTGAGTGTGTCTGGATATGACCTTTTTACCCAAAACTACGAACAGGGCATGACTGCATAAGCTTAGCTTCATTGTCTTCTGATTCAAGAAGCCCTGTAATAAATTTTGGTATCAAAATATTGTTCATGACAAATTGAGTTCCTCCTTTGATTAATGTCGGGAAGCTATTGTTAGGGGTTTTGAAAGCTTTTGGTTACTGTGGATTAACCTAGTATCCTTGATTAGTTTGTTGTCTGTAACATTTTGGTCAATAAAGTATATTACTTTTTCGAGTTTTGTCCAACAAGATTGTATAAAACTTTTGACAACTAAGAAAGAGCATGCGTGTTATTGTCATGATAGCAAGTATTGCTGCATCATCACAATGTCCCAATTACCATCAAGATGTTTTCTTTCCGTTTATTCTAATAGAAGGCAAATTATGTTATATGTATATATGTATAAAGTACAAACCAAGGCAAGCACACTAGCACCTTATGGAGGAGAGACCAGAAACAGAACTGATATCTATACCGGCGACACCGAGGGTGTCAACGCCGGAGATACTGACACCGTCGGGGCAGAGGTCACCAAGAGCGGCTTCAAAGGAAGGAAAATCATGGACCCCAACCTCGTTCATATCACCAAGGTTTCTGAGTCCAATAGGTACACCAATGAAGAGAGTGCTGGTAAACATGAAGGGTTACTTGGAGGAGGTGGGACACCTTACCAAGCTCAACCCTCAAGATGCTTGGCTTCCAATCACAGAGTCTCGCAATGGAAATGCTCACTATGCAGCATTCCACAACCTCAACGCTGGTGTTGGCTTCCAGGCCCTCGTTTTGCCCGTTGCTTTTGCTTATCTTGGCTGGTATATCTATCTTTTTTTAGCTGTTCACCCCGTTGCATTATATTCTGCATCTGTTCAACTGCAGTGACTTATCAACATTTCTGTTGTGATACATCATGCATATTTCAAAGAACTTTGACTGGCTTATAGAGCGTTTAATTTTAGTCAAATTAGTTTGATGCTGTTTTGTAAGATGACAGCACCGTTTGCAACTAAAGTTTATGTTTATTTATTTCCAATATGAAGGAATATCCTATGCTTTAATCTGTAATGTGCATGCGAATTCTCTTTTGTTTCCTTTCCCCTTTATTTCTAGGAAGAATCTTTACTTTCATTTTCTAGAAAAAAGAAAATTTTGTCTCTTTGTCATGGCCCTAGCTAGATATGAAAGTAAGATCATTTTGAATTGTTGTGGGGCATGCCTTTTGCAAATATCAAAGTTCATCATAGATTTCATTGGTGGAACGGAAAGAATTTCAAAGAGGGTGGGCCGGAATCATGATGCTTGCCCATTTGGCCCTTTATTTTTGCTTTTCCCAAAGTTCAATTAAATCACCCTTGTATAGGGAACAGTTCTAATTTTGTCCACATTGTCTATTTTTTTGGTGATAGAGGGGTCCCTGATGCCGGTCAATTGATTCGTGAATGTATCTTTTTATAATAGTTTCCATTTACTATTACTGTTCCGAAAACACTTTCCGTGGCCTTTGACCATGTTTCCATTTATAGACATCTAATACTAATAGTATATAATACGGATTTTGACCAATTGAGTTTATTAGAATGTTTGTACGGAATAATAGCGTGTGGAAATATTTCAGCCTTCTTGAATATGCTTTATCCAAATGTTTTGCAGGAGTTGGGGAATTCTTTCCTTAACCATAGCCTACTGTTGGCAACTTTACACGTTATGGATTTTGGTTCAGCTTCACGAAGCAGTTCCAGGTAAAAGATACAACAGATATGTGGAGCTAGCACAAGCAGCATTTGGTAAGTTTGCTTTGCATTTGATTACTTTCATCTAGCCAGTTGATGTAACACGGTTAAAAGAAGCAACCTAATTAACAATGTAGAACTGCTTGGTAACGTAGTTGATTCGTCTGTGTCCTTAAATCCTGCGTTTTCTTTTGCCTGGTTGAACTTGTTGCTTCAACTAGATTCAAAATTTAGACGCATAAGTTGAATTGCATAATTGAAAGGATATAAGATTCTATTCCTATGTATATTCTGTATTGTTTAGTATGTACGTTGTTTTGCAGGGGAAAGACTGGGAGTCTGGCTTGCTCTTTTCCCGACAGTTTATTTGTCAGCAGGAACTGCAACAGCTTTGATTCTTATCGGAGGGGAGACGATGAAACTGTTCTTCCAAATAGTTTGCGGACCCACTTGTACCTCAAATCCTTTAACCACAGTGGAGTGGTACTTGGTTTTCACTTCTCTATCAATTGTCCTGTCTCAGCTTCCAAACCTGAATTCAATTGCAGGACTTTCACTCATAGGGGCAGTCACAGCTATAACTTACTCCACCATGGTCTGGATCCTCTCTGTAAGCCAACAAAGGCCCCCTTCAATCTCCTACGAACCCCTATCACTGTCACAACCTTCTGCTTCTGTATTTCTTGCCATGAATGCACTTGGAATTATAGCCTTTTCTTTCAGAGGCCACAATTTGGCCTTAGAAATTCAGTCCACAATGCCTTCAACTTTTAAGCACCCGGCTCGTGTGCCGATGTGGAAAGGAGCCAAGGTTGCTTATTTCTTCATTGCAATGTGCCTCTTCCCAATTGCTATTGGTGGCTTTTGGGCCTATGGAAACCAAGTAAGTAAACTGAAAACTAGAATCATAATGGTAAAGAATATGAGTGGTTTTGATATGAATTAAGTTAATATGAAACGTCTCTGCAAAACTAATTTTCACAAAGATATGTAATAGGATTTGGTGAATGATGTTGATTGATTCCATTATTTTATTGCAGATGCCTCCTGGAGGGATTCTCACTGCTTTGTATGCATTTCACAGTCATGACATCTCAAGAGGAATCCTTGCCTTGACTTTCCTTCTTGTTGTGTTTAACTGCTTGAGCAGTTTCCAGATATACTCAATGCCTGCTTTTGATAGTTTTGAAGCTGGTTACACGAGTAGGACAAACCGTCCCTGCTCCATATGGGTGAGATCAGGTTTTAGAGTGTTCTTTGGATTTGTCTCCTTCTTCATAGGAGTGGCGCTTCCCTTCCTCTCAAGTCTTGCTGGTTTGCTAGGAGGACTCACTCTCCCAGTCACCTTTGCATATCCTTGCTTCATGTGGGTTCTCATAAAACAGCCTCCAAAATATAGCTTCAATTGGTACTTCAACTGGATTCTGGGCTGGCTGGGGGTTGCTTTTAGCTTGGCGTTTTCCATTGGAGGTATTTGGAGCATCGTGAATGATGGACTCAAACTAAAATTCTTTAAACCCAATTGATTTTTCACTGATAAGTCAAGCAAATTACATAAATGCTGTTCTTCAGTCGTTTCCCAAGAGAATGATCCTTGTATTGTATGCATTCAAGTTGAGACAGAGGTGGACCTTGCAAGTTTTTAAAGAATATTTCATATCTCCCTCTTGATGTGTTTCTGTCATATTTCAGTGTTCTCATAGCTTATTATATTGAGAAATATTTAATGCTTTGCTCTTATTCAATTTTTGTAGAGACTTCCAGAACAACCCCTTTCAAGTCGAACGTAGCTTCAAAAAAGTTAATTTATCACTAGATATTCCAAGTTCTTGTTTTATTTAAGTTTTTTCACCAAACATCAATCACTTGAAATATTTAATAAAAAGCCTTAGTTTTAAACATGATAATTTATAATAATTAATGACTTAAATCTTTTTTAAATAATCAAATTCATTTTGTAATTTAATCTGGATCCAAATATAGAAAATAAATTCTACTCATATCTAAAATCAAACAATAAAATTTCAGCATTAAGAATAGACATTTGAATGAGTAACCTAAAATGTGGATGAAATACCTACGCGTATTATTAGTTAGTTATTTGTACTTCAAAGTTCAAATGTAATTAACATTTGTTTTAGCCATTATGTTTTAATTATGAATAAACTTCTTCGATGTCTTCTTATACTGGTTATTGCAACAGTTTGAAAATAAGGTATTAACAACATTTTATTGAAGAATTTATAATACAATGTATATTTCTACATACAGAAACATATGTGAATGAGAAAATTATTAGTGTTGGAGTTTATTATAAAGAGAGAGAGAAAATAAAATAAAATATTAAATTAAAATCTATGATCCATAGAAAAAATGTTATATATGATAATAAATATATTAATCAATAAATACAAAATAAATAAAACAATTATTTATATATAATATTTCTAAAAAATCTATAATTTTTTTAAGGTTTTGAATTAAAAATAATATTAAATCTTTATACAGATTGATTCATAACGTATTAATATCAAATTTTATCAAAGCATCTCCTTGGAATATTTATTATATTCTTAATTCGTTAAATCATTACATTTTTATTTTATTTTTATGAAGTCTTATTTTTATATACTAAAAGAATTAAAACAAATATTTTTAGAATTTATGTAATTATCTATTCGACATACTAATTCGTTGCTGGCAATGGACCTAACTAAACGAATATTTTTAAAATTAAATATTAAACAAATCAAGAACAAATAATTAGATTAAAGAAACAACTTTTCACTTTTGCCATTATACTTTCATTAAAGAAATTGAGCAACACCCAAAATAAGACTTATATAAAGAGGAGCCATCAGCACCACAGTATAACTGACGTGGTAATATTGAAAAACAAATATAATATGATTTAGTTTAATTTTTAAAAGGTAATTAAATAATCGTAAACGTCATATTTTTTTACTAATAAATTAATTTTTTTATCGGGCCAGTAACTTGATTTAATTGTTATAAAAATATTAAAATGAGCAAATAATTAAAATATTTCACACAATTAAAGAATTTAAAAAAGAATATTTAAATTAGTATTCAATTTCATGGGTGGGATAAATTAACGGGCAGCTGCAGTTCTGTCTGTGAATAATGACTACCTTGCCAACGCTGCAGCTGCAAAACACCATTCTATAACGCTCCCTCTCGTCTTTCATGGTAGAAATCACACTTTCTTTTATAATATTTAGCATTAATATATTAAATTTTAATTCTTAATTCTTTTAAGATCTTTAAAAATTTAATTTTTAACTGGTAAATTTCTTCTTCTGAGAGAATTCTAAGTCAGCTAACCTTCAAATGATCATCATATAACAGATATTTCTGGAAGTGCAGAAACAATATACAAAGGATCATTCCTTCTCAACGTTGCTCAAACCATTCAGATTAAGTGAAATAAAATTCCAATCACGAATGTATGACTTGATCGATGAAGAAGTTGTGCAAATTGAGGTGAACAGAAGAGAAGAAAAAGAAGAAGCAGACATAGTCATTAAGTAGCAAGTATCAGCAAAACAGAAGAAGAAAAAGAAAATCTGTACAGAGAAAAAGGTACAAAATTTAGCTGAGATGGTTCAGTGGGTGAAGTGAGGAGGTGCAACGCAGGATGCAGTGCGGGAGAAGATAGCAGAAACGGAATTGGCCAAACCCAGAACAATTGCAACCTTAACTTGTCCCCTTTTGGGAATAGGACGCCCAGAAAACCTCCTTGGGAAGCTTTTTGCATCTTTAATCATCATTCCACTTGCCATTTCAATCTCTCTGTTCTCTCTGTTCTTGTGTTGTGTGATGCTTTTGTCTCTGTTCTTGTGTGTTCTGCTTCGAGACCTTGTACCACCTTTGCGTATTATATAGAGTCCGTGTTACAGAAGTGCCCTGCTTTTGGGGTTATAATTAAAAGGCGTTGCCACTGGTTTTTTTGGACTCTTTTTGACCATCCATGACTTTCTATGGTCATCACTGTACTGCCACGCATGACTTCGATTAAATATATTCTCATAACGCCAACTCCAAATTCAAGAATTTTCTAGTTCGAAAAGGAAAACCTAACATGCCAACGTGACTAAATCATAAATCATATATGTAATATAAATTATATATGTAATTTTAGAATGTAACTTCATTAATTATGTAAATACTAAAATTAAAAATTAAAATATATAAAAGTAGAAAGATAAACTAAAAAGAAGGCTAAAGCTAAATGTAATATATTAAAAGAGAAAAAAAAAATATCCACATGGCAATTGATAAGATAAGACAGTAAAACCAGCCATATATGCAAAAAGGATATCTATTGAACGATGTGTTGTGGTCTGAATTCTACTATGAACATAGGCATATTCCATGTTGGAACCAGGGGGTTGTTAAGAAAAGTGTCTAAATTATACTCTTTTCATTATAAGTTCGTTGAATAATATTATATTTACATCAATCATTATATATATTTTAGATATTTAATTATTATACATTTAAAATATTATTTATTTTTGAAAATAAAACTTAAAAAAAAGATTTTAAAAAATAGAAAAAATAATAAATATTTAAGCTATCTTAAATTTGAACTTTTAAATTATACGAGAGCATTCAAATCTGATAAAAAGCAATAATGTTAATGGGAAACACAACCAAGTTGAAGTTCTTAAGAACTTGGACTTTGGAGGCCACACAGACACAAAACACACTAATTGATACAATCATTCAACAAATATTTTCAAGTAAAACACGTTGCACACATGAAGGAAATATCTTCAAAATTGCTCCTTTTGGAGCAAAGCAAAGCATTTACAATAAGACATTTTCAAATTTTGTTCTGACATCCTTTTTAGGATTTGAGTGTAGAATTTAGTTTAATGTCGCAAAAATAGTTATAAAAATTTGGTCTTTGTAGTAGAGTTATCTCTGATTCTGTCTGAGATTACTGGGAAAATGCTACCGAGGAGGGTTGGCTATAATAATAGTATAGCTATGTGAACATGACTTTCTCAGTCTTCCTTTTCACATTTTGTATTCAGTTTTTCATAATTGTTACAGCTAAAAGAGACCCCACATTCTTTTCTTTCTGGTAGGTACACACCATTCACTCGCTTTTTTCTTTATGCACCCAAAACCAAACAATAATATAGCCCGTAAACCCAAAGCGTGTGAACACGAAAAGGTAAATATTTATATTATTATTAGATCTCAATTTCAATAATCAAGTGTTTTCACACGCTCACTCAGAAACAAATGAGAACATCGTCTATAAAACATAAATACGTACCAGGATACTAAAATAGCTCAACGAATTATAAATAAGAGTTTAGTATCTTAATAATGTTATTAAATTTGAATTTATATTATATGTATATTTCATAATCTATTGCACTTTTTAAACCAACACAATCAAAATCAATAGTGTTTTGTTTTCAAGAATGATGTTATTTATAAACGCTTTTAAAACTATTAGTAATCACGGTTCATTATTGATGTGTAGTTGATTTTATATTATTAATAGACCATGCTTGCTAATTCGAAACTGATTTAGGAGTCATTTTACTGACATTGATTACGTAGCGAAGGTGATGTAATGGTAATGATGGTGGCAAAGTTTCGTGGGTTTTAAGTTTGAAGCATATCCAAACACTTTAAAGAGATGATATATATATATATATATATATATATATATATATATATATATATATATATATATATATATATATATGTTATATTTTTTCTATCGTTGTATGACATGGTTGGAGCAATTATGTCCACAAGCTTCATCTTTAAATCTTATCCGAGTTAATGGCTAAATTATTGACGTTCTTTTTAAAGTGTTTATGGGTAGAATCACAGTTCTCGATCCATATTGTATAACAATCTACAAAATATATTTCTATAAGCAGCAAGCAAACCAAAAAAGTGGAGAAGTTGCAATGCACACAATAATGCCTTCTCTGATATCAGATACATTGCATTCAGACATTTTCAGCAGCATATGCATGTGTAAGAGGAACAGTCCTAGGTATCATAGTGCTAATTAAAGTAATTAAAGTCATTGTTCAACTCTATATTTCTATTTTTTTTTTTAATTTCTAAAACAATAAACTTAAAAATGCAATGTAATAGTAATATGAAAATCTATATGCATAAAAGGATTTGACATAAGTTATTTTAAACATTGGTTCAATAATCAAAATAGATCCAGACGAAATAAAAAAATAAAGTGTCTTTTTTTTTTTCGATTATGAAATGAAGCATAACATTCTATATTCCATATTATGTTTCTGTTCGAAGATAACCAAAGCATGAAACGATAAATAAAACTTGACTTTGGATATTGAAGTCTAATCTCTTTTTGATTTAAAAAAAAATGTTTAATTTTATAGGTATTAGACTTCAATTATTACTAGAATGAAATTCAATATCTTTAAAATTAAATAATATAATACCTCAAATATTTTTTCAGGGACACTAGTATCCTTTATTTTATCATCCAAAACATGTAATTGATATGGGCAAGTGTTGTCCATGTCATCCCTTAATAGGGATGGAGTTGAACAACTCATATTCCTCTTTCTACCTCTCATAACAATGTTAATGTTATTTTATTAAAGAATAATTATTCAATTCATAAGTTAGAAAAAAATATTATTAATTTTACTTATGAAAGACAAAAATAGCTTATGGTTTATGGTGGAGGAAATACTTACATACGGATGACATGACTATTGAACCGTTACTGAAATCGATGTATAACACTTTCAGTTATTTGCCCAATAACTTCACGGTAGAATTTGTCCAAAGTATAAAAGAAATTTAACATGTAATTAGTTGAACATGTATACAATTACTAATAAGAAATCAAAACATCACTACTCTCAAATGAATATGGTTCTTCACTTTCTCATTTTTAACCAATATGAAACTTAAACTTCCACTTAAAATTCTAACAATATTATAAGTATATCTATATAAATTTGAGATAAGTTAGATTTTTTTTTTCTTTAATTCATTGCTTATTTTCTCAAAGGCAGTGTTCTTCTACTTACTTTTAAAACAAAAACCTGAATTAAAATGTGTTTTATGGGAATTTTATATTTAGTAGTAGAGTGGTTGCTGACATTTTGTGTTCCATGAAAAAAATTAGTAAAGAAAAAGAAAAGAAATTTTATGCATGCAAATTTTAATTTAACATGCAAATATATAATTTTTTTTCTAAATAAAGTTAGCTGTAATTTTCTTTTAAATAATACAGAAAAATATCTTATGTAAAAAAATTTAAAGTTTTAAGATAACAGAAGTAAGTTTTTATTAAAAAAATTGAAAACAAAAAGAAATGAAATTTGATAATTTTATGTCTTTCTCATTTATGCACCAAGTGTGACGACGGAGCATATGTAATTAGGAAAATAGAGATGCAGATGATAAATGTTCGATGCCGAAATGGGCTTCTGGATCTCCTTTTTATGGGTCAAGTCCCAAACAAGAAGCCCAGGCCTTTCCTGACCATAGATGAGCATGGATGGGGGGTTACTCCCTGCACCCCCCAATTCTAACCCCCACCCCCATTCCATTTTTACCCTTTTCTCTATTTTTTTTATTCCAATTTTATACTTTAGCAAAAATTTATATTTAGAAATACAATTTTATAATTTTATTCTCCCACCCCCACATAGTCTATTTATTCTTTATTTTTTTATCTTCATGCTTTCATCTTTACGCACGAATTCTTTGTTCTATTTTTCTAGAAATTCTTTCTTCCATTCTTTTTGTATTTCAAGTGATAATTGAGATATCGATTTCTTCTGAAAGAATTTGTCTTTAAATTACTATATCTCTGCATTACATTGGTGTGGTGGTGTTCTATCCAATCTCAACACTGATAATTGAGATATCTCCCATTCTTCTTGTATTTCAAGTGATAATTGAGATATCGATTTCTTCTGAAAGAATTTGTCCTTAAATTATTATATCTCTACATTACATTGGTGTGGTGGTGTTCTATCCAACCTCAGCATTGGTGGTGGTAGTGTTCTATCCAAGCTCACCGGCGATTCTTCTCTTGGAGTCCAGGTTAGTAAAATTTTCGTAAAACCGTTAAAACGGATGGCGACTTCCGTTTCCATGAAACGGATGTCCACATCCGTCGACGGATTCCCAGATCCGTTTAAGAGTTTTTACATTATATTATATTTTTGTTAGTTTTATTTTTTAAGATTTATTTTTATTAATTTTATTTTTTAAGATTTGTTTTTATTAGTTTATTTTTTAGGATTTGTTTTTATTAGTTTTATTTTTTAAGATTTGTTTTTATTAGTTTTATTTGTTTAAGATTTGTTTTTATTAGTTTTATTTTTTAGGATTTGTTGAGATTAGATTTTTATTTTATTAGTTTTATTTTTT